>NC_056747.1:549245868-549545868 GCF_019279795.1 Protopterus annectens | reverse complement strand
GGCCTTGTTCTTGTTGTGGAACTCTTTCTATTGCTTTGATCTGAGCAAGCAGAGAAATTTGCTTGATAGCCTCTGCCCTCTGGTTTTGTGGTAGGTTTGGCATGCCTTGTTTTCTTGGTAAGGTATGAAAGTGGAACCTGTAACCTTGGTCTATAATGTCCAAAATCCATTTGTCCTTTGTCAATCTGTGCCAATTGTCTGAAAACAGAGATAATTTTCCGCCCAAGGGAGCTTCTATTTGCTCCTTGGTCAGCAGAAGTGGAGGAAAGTCATTGAGATTGTCCCTGTGGGGCAGGGGAGACCCCTGTGTCACTTCTTTGGTTTGCTGGTTGCCATTGTCGTCCCCTGTAAGAACCTCTGTATTGTCCTCTTCTTCGGCCACGCCTGTTTTTACCCCTTTGAAATCTTTCAGGATTAGGAAAGGACCAGTTTTTAGAAGGCCAATTCCTGCTGAATCTGGGTGGCTGAACCTGGAGGAAATCTTTGACCGTCTGAACTGATTTTGCTTTTTCCTCGATGGACTTTAACACATCTTTAGTATTAGTACCAAAAAGCTTGTTCTTTTCCAAGGGTGCATCAAGAAGTTTTGCCTTAACATGATCTGGTAGAGGTTGTTCTTTTAACCATGCATGTCTACGAATGACCGCCCCTGTCATAGCTGCCCTACATGAAGCTTCCAATGCATCATATCCACACTGCAGAAAGTGATTGCTGACTTGCTGAGAATTATGTACAGCTTCCTGCAAAGACTTCCTGTCTAAAGGTTCAGGAGAGGCCAATGTTTTTTGTAAATCATCTAACAGGTAATCCTGATATTGAAACATATGAAAGAGGCAATTCAGAGCTCTCATAGATAAAGTAGTGGAGGTGTAGACCTTTTTCCCCCATCTCTCTAATGACCTAGCTTCCCTGTTGGAAGGCAAGGGATTTTTGGAGGTGGAAGCTGAAACCCCTTTAGGTCCCTGAGAAATAGTTTCTAAATCAACAGCATGGGCCCTAAAGAAATGAGAATGTGTTTCTGGGACCCTATAATATCTGTCTGGCTTGGCTGGGGCAGGAGGAAGAGTATCCGGGGTAACACTGGAGTCAGAGTATAGGTCATCCAAAACATCAAGCACAGGAGGTATAGCCAGGGGCCTGTGTTGGGGCTTTTTAAGGAAGGTTCGAAGGCGCTTTCTGGAATCAGAATATTCCTGGCCTTGCCACTTAAAATGTTCCCTCATGGTATGCAGGACGTCCCCAAAAGAAATAGCCTCAGGAGGGGAGGCCGAGGGGATGGAATCCTCTGCATCCGAGTCCTCATAGGTCTGGAAGGGCTCTTCCTGGCCATCGGAGTGAACAGAGTCCTCAGAATCTTCATCTGAAGGGATAGGGTCAGAGGGTTTAACCCGGGGCCTCTTATCAGGAGGAGGCTGGGATCCTCTCTCAGGATGGGCCTGTGAACCTCTAATCATGGAAATTAAGTCTGCGGCCATAGTCATGATTTGTGTTTCAGGAGTAAGCTGAGGTAAGGCCTTAACAGTAAGGTGCTTGGTCTTGCTGGCTGCCTTAGCACGTGTGTAGGCCTTAATAGACATGGCCATAGGAGGCCTAGCAGCTCCATGCGCAGGAGTGACCTTATCTACAGCAATGGTCTTGGGCATTTCCTCGGTTTCAGTATCTGGAGGAAAATCTATAACTGGCGTCGGTGTGGCCTCCAGTATCGGAGGTGTCGGTAAAACGGTGTCTTCGGTTCGGAGCAGTGAAATAACAGTCTCAGGTGGAACCGGAGCACTCACGGTAGGTTTTGTCGTGGAGTCAGTGGAAGACGCGGGCCGAGGATGTCGGTCCCGGTCTTTTCGTTTCTTAGGAGTCTGCGATGTCGGAAGTTCCGACGGCATTGTATAAGCAAATTTATCGCCGAAAAAGTCTTCAGCTAACTCCGCCCGGCGCCTAAGAGTGCGCTTATTGAAGCGAGCACAGGCGACACAGGCTGAGACGTCGTGGTCTGGGCCAAGGCAAGGAAGACAGTAAGAGTGGAAATCCTTATGAGGTATTTGTTTACCACAAGACAGACAATTGTTAACTTTTTTCAGTAATTTCTGACATCGGCTGAGGCAAGAAAGGTCTCCAACGGGGTACTTAGCTTTTTTGATGACTTCGGATTCGAAGAATAGAGGAGCTGACCGACCGGCACTTGCGAACTGCTTCTGCTTCGGGCACCGCGCGGCAAGAAAGACTGAAGAAAATGGCGTCGGCTGATGCTTATGTACTCCAGCCGCTCTGACGTCAGAGAGAAATGCGACATCAGCCGACGTCGGACCCAGACTTTGGAATCCGGCCGACCGAGGGCTGCCTGAGGCAGGACAACCCTTATGTTATGACTGCAGTTGCATTCTTGAAGGACATCAACCAAACCCAAAGTTCTGGAATGAAAATAAACAAAAAGCTGCTCACATCTGCAAAAAGTGTTAGCTTTATCTAAAAGCAATATCTGAGTTGCATATGTAAATCCAAAGTGTGAACAACCTTCTCAGTGGCAGACAGCAGTGAAAAGAAAAAAGGAAGGAAGATGAACAGACTGATTAAGGGAGAACTCCTTGGCCACCTTTGGCATTAAGAGGAGGATTAGTACAACAAAGAGACACCCTGTCTCTATGGAAAGCTAAAAGAAGAAATAGCCATGACAACTTTAAGTTCAGACATTCTCTTGGCTGAAGTAAGAGCCAAAGCCAGAGCAGTGTTCCAAAAACAACATTGCAAGGAAGCAGGCTCAAAGGTACCTGGATCAATTTTTCAAATAAAAAACTGAGGTCCCAAGGAGCAGGAATAGGCTTCCTGGGAGACCCGACATGAAAGATGCCTTTAAGGAACTGTTTGACTTCAAACCTTGAGGCCAGAGGAGGATTCAAGGGCAGACCAGCAGAAATTGCTGACAGGTGAACTTTCACTGAAGAATATGCCAACCCAGCATGAAGCAGATTACACAAAGGGAGAACTAAAGTAACCCCCATTGATAGAGAATCTAGATGGTTAGGAAAGGCACCAGACAAAAAAAAATCTTTTCCATTTGGACATGAGATTTTCTGGTGGTAGGTTTCCTCATCTCCTGCAGAACCCAAAGCACATCCTCAGAAAAGTGGTGCCTAAAAGGGATCAATGCCCTATCACCTACAACATCATTTGAAGAATGTACAAGTGAGGCTAGATAAGAGACCACTTATCCTGTGTAAGAAGATCCACCTGGAGAGGTAACTTGTGGCGACTGCCCTTGACCAAGTGAGAAAGAAAGGGAAACCAATGCTGTCTGGCCCAAAAGTGAGAAATCAACAAAATGTTGGGAGACTCCTGCCTGATCTTGTGTAGAACTCGCAGTACCAGAAGAAGAGAGGGGATGTGTACAGAAACATCCCCTTCCAAGGAACGACAAAGCATCCACTTTCTAGGCAGAGGACTTGGGATTCCGGAACAGAATACAGGAAATGATCTGTTCAGAGGGATGGCAAAAAGATCTACCTGAGGAATACCCCACCAATGGACAATATCCAGGAGCACAGATCTGTGAAGCATCAATTTGTGAGCTTGGGTGCTAGACCTGCTTCAAGGAGTCTACCATGACACTGTGCTTTGATGGAATGTAAACTGCCTGAAAAATCCCTTGATACTGGAAAGCTAGATCTCAGACCTGAAGAACTGGCCTACAAAGAAGATACGACCCAGCCCCCCGACATACCACATTGCTGTGGTATTGTCTGTGAAAAGTTTTGAGGGCCCTGGAATGAAACGAGGAAAGAAAGGTTTGCACATCCAGAAGAGCCCTCATCTCTTGTGATGTGGACTGACCTCTGATGAGGAGGCCATTTAGGGGGCCACAGGAAACACCCCACCCCCTGTCTGCTGCATCTAGAAAGAGCTCCCGAGTGGGAACTGGAGCTTGAAAATGAAGCCCCAGTTTGCCAAAGTTGATAAATAGACCACTGAAGCTGAAGCTTGAGACAGGGAAGAAATGTTCCAGGAAATCCAGGGGGTGGCAACGTTGAAGCCACACTCATTTGAGGTACCAGTGAAATTTCCTCATATGGAGCCTGGCGAAAGGGAGCATGGGAATGGTGGAAGCCATAAATCCTAGAACTCTAAGAAATTCTCTGGCCGTGTCAGATGCCAGTGGAAGAAGGAACTAGAAAAGGTTTATTAGAGACAGAGCCATGGGGGTAGGCAGAGATGTCAATATGGGAACTGTCTGAAGCTTGGAGCAGAGGAAAATATGATCCTGGGAAGGCGTCAGAACAGACTTCTGGAGGTTTATGGTGAACCCCAGACTGTGTAATAGGCCAGCAGTAAACTTGAGATCATGAAGCAGACTGCTGGGGGAGGAAGCTTGAATAAAGCAGATTGTCTAGGTGGGGAAAAATCTGAATCCTGCAAAAAGCAATGACAGGAGTGAGGCATTTGGTTAATACCCTTGGGGCAGCAGGAAGGCCAAATGGCAAAGAAGACAACTAAAAATGCAAGAAAAACAGAAAAAAAAATTTCCTGAAAAGAGGATGGATGGGGATGTGAAGGTATGACTCTCTGAAATTCAGAGATACCAGAATGGCCTGCGGAATCAGAGGAGGAAACAATGTCTGTAGGGATAACATCCAAAAGGAAGGAATCTTGAGAAAGGTGTTCAAGCAGGGATAGATCCAAAATTGGTCTTTATGTACCCTTCTTTCATGGGACCAAAAACATTCTGGAGTAATATCCCTTCCCTACCTGGGTGGGAGACAGTGTTTCAAATGGTGCCCTGAGCTAAAATAGTGTGAACAACCTCTGGAAAGGAGAGAGAGATGTTCCCAAATAATGACTGAAAAGGGTGGAAGGGTACTTCCAAACCATGAAATTTCCCTGACAGATGATGGACAGAACCTGAGAGTTTGAACTGATTCGTAGCCAATTTGGAAGAGACATGGAAAGACAGAGGGACAAGGGAACCTAGCCGAGGGAAGAAGGAAGCAAACTGTCAAACAGAACCAGGCTTGTCCTGAAAAGAATGCTTCTGGGAAGCAGGAATATGGAGTAAACTCAGCAGGGGGCACATGCCTTGACCCCTTCTTCCTCTTGGGAGGAGAGATTGCCTCTGAACAATGGCAGACTTACAGGGATAATTCCTCTGAAATTTAGGAATGGGAAAAACAAAAATAGGTTTCAAATCATGCAAGGTTTTGTCCTTTTCCTGGGGAAACCTGAAAAGATCAGCACCAGCAGATTCAAAAAAGACTTTTGTTATCTAAAGGATCATCTAAAAGTTTGTCCTTAATGTCATCAGACAAAGCCTGCAGACAAAGCCAACAGTAAAGCTCCATAACTGAACCAAAGACAGCTGCCTTGGAAGAGGCATCAGCTGCATCATAGTTACATTTGACTGAATGGCGAGCAACTTGAGAAGTGAAGCCCTGAAGGGAAAGGGCCGAAACCTACCCCTCAGAGTCAACAATGTCAGAAATGACTTGAGAAAGGGAAGTCAAAACATACCTGGTCATACAAGTCTGGTAGTTGATGACCCCAAATGACAAAGAGGAAGCAATACAAACTTTCTTACCAAACCTTTCTATGGTCCTATTGTCCTTATCAGACGGCAACAGCTTGGTGGAGGTCAACTTGGATGGTTTGTCAGAAGAGAATGACACTACAGAAGGGTCAACAGGAGGACATTTATAAAGAACTCCGCACAACTCAGACATGTTACAGAATTTATCTGGCTTCTTAGGTGCAGGAGGAAGAGTCAGGGCTACAGAAGTTGCCAAAAAGGTATCCACAAGGGCAGACAAAACAAGAGGAACAGCAGATGGCATGGCAGACTCCACCTGTAGGAGCTCATTCCACCTGTTTTTTTTTTGAATATCAGTGACTTGAGAACAATCCAACTTAAAATAGTCCATCAGACGGGCAATGGTATCCCCAAAGGGCAGCTCTCCCACAGGAGAGTCTGGACCTAAGAATCCTCCCCTCCTCTGAACCGTAGTTCAAGGGGGAAGAATAATTCCGGAATTCTTACCGAATCCAGATCCTCATCCGAGGAATCCAATTCCCTAGGCATCTTGAGTGGACTGGAAGACCAGAGAGGAGCAAGAAGAGAGAACTCTTGAGGCGGCATTAAGGCCATCAAAGCATTAAATAAACCCTACGTGAAATTCTGCCACTTAATTTGGGGATCCATCACAGCAGGGCAAATATGCTTAGGCTTTTGTTTCTTCTTCTGTGGAACATCTGCTTGAAAGACCTTCGAAAGGTGAAACCAGACACTACTCTATAATGGTTGTAGAAATCTCCTCCCTTTCCAAGATCTTACGAATTCCCCTTGGTCCTTCAGATATAATCAGCAGAGGTTTCCCCTCAACGCCAGGCAAAGACGTTTGAAATATCTCCAAGAATGTGTAAGAAACCGGATCCATTCTGGCCTATGACAGGGTCCATGCAGGGGACTCCGAAGCAAGCACCAAGTGGTTCTTTAGGCTTTCACCAGCGTACAGACAGAAGTCAGGGGAGGCTGGACAGCAACTGGATCAAGCTTCAATTTTTTGACCACCTTCTTGGCAAATGATTAGTCCTCAGGAGGGCGGAATTCTGCTGTAGCACCTTAACCCAACAGCTTAAGACGCTGGTTCTCCAGGTTTATGGAAAAAGAAGAGCGGCGACTATGTAGGGTCTTTGGCACAAACACTTGGCAGACAGAACACTGCACATGATTGTGGAAAGCACTCCCCCAAAAAAAAAAAAAAAAAAAAAAAAAAAGACACTGGTCGTGATGGTCTTTAAGGAGAATCTGCTTCCCATACTGACATTTTTCTTTTCTGGATGATACAAACACAAAAACAACAATAAATAAAAGCAAGAGAAGAAACCCCAATGGGGCACTTATCTGAAAACATGATTTGGTAACCAGCACAGCAGAAGGGCATTCAGACTAAAGTTCAATAATGGCATTTGGACTGGCAGCAAAGTTCTGAGCATCAGTGTCTATGTTGTGAACGGCAGCATACATGTGATGTACAGTTACTATTAGAGTTGAAGGCTTTGGCATATTGGCTAGACACTGGGCCACCCTTGACAGGAGATCCTTTAAGCGAAGAATGCTGTTAACAGTGGTATGGACGGACATCTTATTTTCCCTCATACTATTAGTGTTTACCAAACAGCTAGATAAATGTTCTTTATTTCTTCAACCTACAGGTTGTCAAAATATAAATGCATTATTATTGAAGAATTAATTACATTACCAATTCTGTTCATAAAATCTTAATTTTTACTGTTTATTTGTTCAAAGTACCCTATAAAAGGGGCACTGCTTGCCAGAATAATTCCCAGAACATCTGGGGTCAGTGGTCGAAACAACTGTCTGAAATGGCAAGAGGGTCTTATCTCAACATTCCTGAAAACTTGCAGAAAGGAAGGCTACATACAAATTCATTCTCTAGGATGGCATTAAGGAGCTGCTATTTCACATCACCAGGAGAAGTTAAATTATTAATGAAGTGTGCTAACAAATGTGAAGTAGCGCCACAGTACAGCTGCCCACAGCATCACAATTGCACTTTATAGTATGACTGCCAATCCTGCCTGTTCATTGCCAGTCTGTGACTAGTCCTTAATGGCTTGTTTAAATCTTGTGCCATGCCATAAATCTGCTTTGAGAATGCTGTTTTAGTGTGGAGTCAAATGAGTTTTGGAAATTTATAGCTCGAGCAGTTTAAAGGTAGCTCAGGTGCAAGTCCTGCTTCCTTGATCACTCAGGCAAGGTGTTCAAAGCAGGAACTAATATACATTTATACTTTCATCCTACAAAAAAAACTTTCTAATCTTCATAAGTGCAGGAAACGGACAGTCTGACTTAACAAATGCAAACATAAAAACTATAACTGGGGGAAAACAGCTGAATAATTGAATTTATCACAATCCAGCAGCTCAAACTAATGGTTTCTGATCTGCAGTTACATACCCCACCCCCATTTACCCACTTATAAAATGCTCCCTCATTAAATTCATCATTTCACTGAAAAAGATGCCCTCTGGAGGGAAGCGGCTCCATTTTTTCTCTTTTAAGAAATCTGCTTGGCCTGGTGTTTTTGGTCTATATGAGAGAGAGACATTATTAGCTAGGCTGCACATTTCGCATGTTTTTCCAGTGGTTAAATTGTTTGAGTGATACGTAAACACACACTGAATTTCTGGATCTTTGTCTTTCTGAAAAGATTTAAAACCTGCTGCATAAACTAAAGCACTAGTGGCAATTCCCTGGTAGTTTTGTCTTTTTAACCTGGTGATTTCAAGCTGGCTACCTCTACTGTAAATTGAGTTTAATAAGCCCCTCCCTTTCTACACTGCTTTTGATATCTTGATTTATTTGCTTTCCCTGTGCTTATTTTGAAAAATTGCATTTTTGCCTCTCATTGTCTATTCTACTGATCTACTTGCTCTGAATTCATTACCTAGCTAGCTGTTGGATAAAGTACTGTAATTTTACTCTCTAGCAAACACTTGTTCTCCATCAAGAGGTTATTGGATTTTCCATCTAGTGCACTGGGAGGATGTCTGATCTGTTTAGGCTGGGAAAACACTTGAGATTTCTACATGTAATTTTACTAGCTTGAGGGCTTATTAATAGCTTATCTTGCTTTTACAGCCTTTATAAATTCCGCACAACTGAGTGGTTCTTGGCTTATTTATACAAAGCAAAGACTTGCTGAATAATCACACTTTTATAAGTTGTATCCGTACCTTTAAGCTCATATGTGTTAGCATTTCATATTTTTCAAGTTTGTTTGTGGTAGCATTTCACTCTGGACACTTTATTGTGCTTTTACATTAGAACGATTGGGGTTATTCATCTAGTGGCAATAGGTATTTACCTGGTCTACCTGAGCTGGGAAGCACAAAAAAGGACCCAAAAATTAGGATTGGTGAGGCCACCTCTTTAAAGTGGCCATTCACCAGTAGAGGCCCTCAAGGTTCTGTGCTGGGCTCACTACTCTTTGGCATCTACTTCTCTGAAGTCAAGGCTAATGTCAAAGGCCTCTGGCTGACCACGTTTGCAGATGATTGCAAACTGACAGCAGTCAAAGAATGCCCCATGAAACACTAACATTTTACAAGAGGGTCTAACACAGACAAATGAACTGTACCAAAGCCACTGCTTAAAATGCAATGCCAAGAAAAGTATTATAGTAAATTTTGAGAAGTCAGCCACCCCAGGAAACATCATCATCAATAAAACACACCTAAGAGTAGACCCATTAGTCAGGGCTCTGGGATCACATGCAGAGATTAACCTGGCCTTTGACTAATGGGTATCCAAGGTAGTAAGGAAATCCTTCTATGTTGAGCAACTTATAAGTGCATGGCATCTAGGTCCAGATAAGTCATTATACTCGGCCCTCATCAGACCCATAACGGATTACAATGCCCCCTTTGGTATGTACCTGACCAGACACAATCAGCAAATGGAACACCCACAAAGGTTCCTTATAAAAATACAGGGCATAAATACAATGTCCTATGCAAATTGCCTCAAAGCCCTATCTCTATACTCCTCTCCTACAAACTACTGAGAGGTGATCTATGCCTGGTATTCAAGGCATCCCCTGGACCCAGCTCTGATAAACCTTTTGCACATTCGCAAAACAAATGGCATCAGAAATACCAGATCTAAATATTGCTTGCAAGGGACACGTTGGAGAAACAGATATGTATCTCAGACATTTCCCATTCTCTGGAACAGGCTCCCTATCCATGTGAAACAAAGTCCTGCCCAGTTTAACTCTATTTAGGGATTACTTGGACCACTGGTTGGGAAAGCGAAAATTCACCCCTGGTCTGGTACCCATGTCTCTGATGGACACGGGCAGTCAGTAAATCATGTCATAACCAATGCCCACCCCTATATAAACATCTAACACACACTTGTGGGACACATTTGAGTTGCACTGCTAGGCTTATAAAGGCCCTAGGAGTTGTTAGTCTAGTATACACCTATGCACCAGGAGTTAAAGGACGTGCACAAGTCTCAGCTGGACTTTTGGTATGCAACGCAACAGAAGTTGTGCTCAGTTTTATTTTGATGATGTTACTGAAATATTGCATAAAATGTTGACACAGATGAAA
This sequence comes from Protopterus annectens, assembly GCF_019279795.1. NCBI lineage: Eukaryota > Metazoa > Chordata > Ceratodontiformes > Protopteridae > Protopterus > Protopterus annectens. Next base: position 549,535,749 of record NC_056747.1, on the reverse strand, counting down.
AACCCTTTCCCATCTGAGATAGAAGACTAGCAGTTAAACAGCGGTCACCTACAGGTTCATTTACCACTTACATCATGAAGGAATACAGCAGGAAACAGCATGCAATACTCTGCAAATCAAGGCTTGAACATAAAAGCTTTGTACTCAACATAATGATAGATCCATAAAAGTGAATCCATCCTCAGTAACACTTTGTAGTCATTAAAACAAGTAGAAACTACAATTTGAGATCTAAATGATAGAGGAATTTCAACGTAAAAGATCACAAAAAAGATGGTCAGGGTTACTTTCTATTCCTGGATATGCTGCCAGAAAATTCAGATTCTTTGAATGGCAGTGCTTAGATTTTCCTGCCCCTTCTTGTGACAGTGATATTTTAATAGTTACAGAATTTAACTTTAACATTTATGTGATGGTACACTGCCTAATAGAATTAAAATTTCTAAAATGGACTATTTCCTGGGTAATGAAGGACTACTTTACTGGACAGATCAGGCACAGTATTTAATTTTTTGATGGTAACAGCAAAGAAAGGCTCAAACACACAAATGGAAGCAAGCTGCAGCATCAAAATAAGACAACCTGAATAACCATTTTTAATTCTGAGGCTTGTTACTGCAAGCCCCTGAAGAGTGGGAATGAATGAATGAGTGAACATGTGTACTCTAATATCCCACAACCCCACACCGAGGTATTGTGATTTCAGTGTTAATATATGTAAGTAGAGGGGCTGCAGCAAGGTCGCAGACCTCCTGTAATGGGAGGGTGTGAGGAGGATTGTTCCCCTTGGAGAGAAAAACTTAAAAGGAGAACAGCATTTTTACCACGTCATCCATATTTTCCTTATTCTGGGTTTCACAATTATAAGCTTTAAAACATCTATAGGAAGCTTGTGATTAATAAATTGTGACAAATCAAAGACTTGGAAAAAAATCTAAAGAGATTAGCCAAAAGGCAATGAACACAACTTGATCTATCTTTGAAGCAGCACCAGTTAATTTTCTACTCCACTAGAAATGCAATGACTGGAGGATCACTGTCTAAGGGAAGATATGTACAAAGCAAACTTAAAAGTACTGCAAAATGAGCACAAAGAATGAGTCTTTTAGACTGTTAAAACAGATATCTGGAGATAAAAAAATGAACTGAACTACTTGATATGGCTATTATTTGCTAAAAATGCTGTGTTTATCATTTGGCTACTTATAAAATAAAAATTTTCCAATAAAGCCCGATTTTTTCAAAGAAAAAAAAGAAAGCTTTCAAACAATGTGAGCAAAGCAACATCCTGACCCAGATGAAAGTTGGAGGTGGAAGTCAAATGGACCAACACAGGACAAATTTAATCCCAAATTAAAAATGCTAACAATATAGTCCAGCAGATCCAGTAAAGGAGCAGAGAAAGAGATCCAACTACTTAGACATGGAACAAATTGGATCAAATTACCCACATGTTGAAGGGGACTTAAGAGATAACATTGGATACATAAGTTTTGTACTTACCATGACAATAGATTCATGTTGTCTTCAGTCCATTTCAACAAACCCTCCCTGCCAAATGGTCACTTGTTTTTAGGTTTTACTGAATCATACGGGCTTTAAAGTCCTTACTTGTTGGACCTGCCTAGTGAATCGTCAGAGGGTTCTGCTATAGGAGGGACAGACAATCTGGGGAGATTAGGTTGCACAGGGCATTAGAAGAGTTGGAATTTTGCATCAAATATTTATATATATATATATATATATATATATATATATATATATATATATATATATATATATATAAAACTGCAACCACAGAAATCATCCTGTAAGAATCAGACATTGAATACCCGACGGATACTTGCCCAATGAGTAGGGCAACAATCATACACCAAATTCCCAAAGGAGACCTGCCCAAAGAGTAGCACAACAGTGTTACCACTGGCAAAACCGGGGCCCAAACGAGGCTTTAGAGGGTGACCATAGCATTGAGAAACCTCGCCGAAGAATGTCAAATGGGGAAAGCACAAAAGGAGAATCACAAGCCACAAATGGCCCAGAGCATCCTCTGGGGTATAAGGAGGTGATAAAATAAGGAAAAAGACCCTGCATTTGGTGTCACAGAGAAAACACGCAAGTTACAACAGGGCTCCTCCCCCACAATACACCTTCTCTGAAAAAAAAAATCATACACCATAAGCAGGAACCTACCAAATTCATTCACTAAGGATACAGACTTCCAGGGAATGTGGAGAGTTGCTATAGAGTGGTCCATAATCAAGACCCATTCTCAAACCTTCTCAGCCTCTTGACTAAGAGAATAAGATCAAGCTCTTCACTGTTGGTTGGCATACCACAATAAGTTTTACAGACAGGAATCCCACAGGAAAGAAACTACCACCCGTATATTCACTATGTTAATATGAAGACTGAACTCCCTGGATAAGCACCCTTCTGTAACCATCTGACTGCTGAAATGCCACCTCTACCACCCTAAAGCCAACCCATCAAAGGTAAAGGGACAGGCTTAACTGAAAAGGACTGCCCAAAGGTAAAAATGATGCCATGCTGCCACTATGAAAGACACTGTGTGTGCATGACATGTGCAGATCTTGTGCTCAATCAAGTCTGAATCTTGCAACCACTAATCGTAGGGTCCTCTGAAAACCTCCCATGTGAAATCTGATTAATACAATCATGGGAAATACTCATCGACATGAAGCTCAGAACCTTGAAACACTGATGCATTAAACTCTTCTGGGAGTTGAAAAGGGCAAAAGTATGGGAAACATAGACCTGAACAGTGTCACTGGGAGTCTGACCTTGCATGCTAATGTGTCTAGCTCACAAAGCTACAAACACTTGACACAGACAACACTATAACTGAGACTGGGGATGTTCAAAGTGATGCTCTGGGACTGCGACAGCTGTAAGGACTCCCTCAACAGGACAAGCTCATTTCTGGAAGGTGCAGCAAGAAACCAGTCATTCAAATGCAAAACATTTTGGCACCCCACAGATCCAAAGTGTGTGACCCCATGGACATTCACTGGGTCAGTGGAGGCACAGGTGTGACTGAATGGAAATATCAAACTAGAAGTAAATGGCTCAGATTCTGAACAGCAAGAATCGCTATCACTTTTTGACATATAGAGAAGTGTCTTGAAGGCCAAAATAAAACACTTGTATTTCCTTCTACTAAGAAAATTGTTTGAGCTAAAATCAAGTGAACTCTCTCACTGGGAACAAAAAATATTAGGCCACTAGAGTCAAGAATGGGTCAGCATCCCCTGGTCTTTCTGGTATTAAAACATAGTAAATCCTAGCTCTCTATGACCCAGCCATAATATTCTTCCTATGGGCTGCAGCATCAAGCAAGTTGGAGAAAAGGGGAACTTGGGTTGAAAAACTATTTTTGCAATCACTGGTGATAACGGCCCACACACAGTCCTCAGCAATGATGGGCAAGAACATTACTCAATAGAAGAACAAGTGACACTACAGTGCTTCCAGGGGGAAAAAACAGGGCAAGTACTTAGGGCTGCTGAGATCCTCCCACACAAGGACTTTAGCAGCCCAATTCCTACCACAAATGCAGTCAAACCCACTGTGACCTATGTGGAATGTGTCATAGGAAGTGGACCCCTTGTCAAAAGCTTGAATATTCAACTTAATGCAAAAGCCAAAGGTGCCACTTTTGGGTTGTGAAAAAATGCTGCATGAAGGAAAATTCTGACACTGTCCATTATCAAAGTCTTCTCCTCCTGTTCCATTCTCTCCATATGAACCTTCAATTAATGGACTACGGATAGAGGATATTTACTTAATTTATGAGGCCTTGGGAAAACTTGTAAAGCAGAGTCAGGCATGATGACATACTGTAATGAGCTGTTGCTCTGACCTAAACATCTGCCACACTAAATACCACAGGGACTGGCTCTCTAAGGAAGACTGAGTCTTGATTGTGAACCAAGCAACTGGGGTTTGAGTAATGGTCCTAGCACGGAACAGATGGTCAGGGAAGCAGCACATTGAAGGAGTATGGCCCACTCACACCTCCAAAGGAGGGGTAAGGTTGCAAGTGCTCAGGAAGCGTACAATGTCTTTTCCCTGGTGGAGGCTGGGGAAACCACTTCTGGTGTTGCAGACTTGGGAATGGGACTGTCTGCTGGCAACAACACCTTCCAGAAGGGAGGAAGACCAATGCAGTCTGTGCACTGCACATTCCCCTTCCTTTGCTTACCTGAACGTGAGTGGAGCAGGTAGGGCCATAAGTAAAACCCCTCAAACAAACACTGATAACTAGCAGGCAATGGAGCAAAGACAAGGGTGGGGGGAGCCATACCCATGATGATTAGGTTAACCATTAAAATGCCTTCAATTGGAATATTAGCTGGGAGGATGATTAGCAGGCAACTGTGCAATGACGGAGGAGGACCACACATGATCAGGATGACCACTACATACAATGTCTTCAATTAGGGCACAAGCTTCTTTCATGCTCCATCTGGCAATTGCTCTAAGGTAGAAGTCATCTCATCAGACATGTCTCTAGAGAACTCCACCAAATGTACCAGGTATTAAACTGCCCTCAAGGTAAACGTGATCAACATGCATGCAAGCATCAAGAGAAACAACAACCTAAAACTAATTTACTGGGCGGGCAGGAGAGCCACAGGGCTCTGAGGAAAAGTCGAAAGCAGCTGCTGAAATTAGAGCATTTGACTTGGTAGTCATTAAATGTATAATCCCTGAAAAAATGCAACACCTTGATCACTTTAAGACCTGACATCACAGTAGCAGGGAAGGTTCAAGTAGCTTCAGTGCCCATTTTGACAAATGTGCAGAAATGGAATATCACAGACAAAAGTTGTTACATATGACAATTTGGTCCACTAAAAGTTCTGACGACAACATGTAGCCTGTACAGGTAATTTCTCCTGCTGCATCACTTGCAGAATCTCCCCAAAACTTGGGGTCACTGCTGGTGGGATTACACACATGGAGCTGTATCTCCCTTGTCCAGACCAGACCTGGAAGTCTTTAAAGGGGAGAAAGCATTTTCTTATGCTCACTAGGGCACATGCCTGAGGAAGGCAAAACAGACCGCAAAGGACCTTAATGCTTTGTTCTGTTATCATTCATATGAGAGAAGACAAAGCAAAAGACAATGCAGGTATGGAGGAAGAAAGTGGAACTCAATTTGCCTTGATGACAGAAGTTGTCCAAACTGCAAAGGGCTGATGTAGCAGAACTGATAGACAAAATATAGACTGAAACTGAAGCTACTGGGACTCCCCAGGTAGGGGCAATAAAAGTAGGCAGTGACATGACTGCTCACAAGGAGTATGTCATACAACTCCAACCTCCCTACCTCACCCAAATCAAACTGGCACAGCTCTCAGCTGATGCATACATTGCAGACTCTGAACCTGGAGCTCAAGCTACCTGGAAGACAGAATAAGTTCAAACAGCAAAGGGATGATGCAACAAAACAGAGAATCTCTGCACGGAAATTTAATTCCTAGGACTCCCCATGCCAGGGTGAGCAAAAGGCCATGACATCAATGCTCATATACATTCCAACTCTCCTCCCGATCAAAGAAGCACAGTTCTAAGCGGATGCATATGTTGTTGACCTTGGAGTAGTTAAGAAAAAGTATCCCCAAAAAAACATATTAGCAACTTGGAGCCATTGGCAAGCTGACACCAAATTGAATAATAAAAAGCTAGAGTGTGAAGATGTTAGCCATGGAGTCCAGCAGCAGTGAGAAAGTCTTGAGTCCTAGGCAATCCTAGAGGTTATGGGTGATGGCCCTACTACTTCCATCAGATTCCTTCTAGTTGAGGTACTGCTTGTCAAAAATAAGACTTGCACAGACTGATATTTAAGTGCACCAAAAAATGGACATGAAAATGGAAGAATAAGAGAAAATTAAGGTCCTAAGGAAAAGGGACTGGTTTACTAAGGACTTTAAATGCAAGGCCTCTCTTGAACAGCTTAATTGTTGAGTGAGTCAAGTGGAGGTTCTATGAGGTGAAAGTTGGAATAGCAAAAAAAAAAGAGGTATATTTACTGTAACAGCAGATCTAGTCTTCTGGCCTTACTGAATGCAACAATTAAATGAATACCAGTAGGAGTTAAGTTAAGAAAAATTAAATTTGAGCAAATGTTTTCAATTGAAAAAGAAAAACAGCTTTTTGCATTTCTTGTTCAGCTGAAGTGCTTTTCTCACATTTAATGAGCTTTATCAGAGCACTGAACACCTTTAAGTCCAATATTGTAATTACATTTCAATGGAACAAAAACCTAGCGTGTGGTCTTTCAAGCACTAACTTGAATGGGAAGAGTCAGCTCACATGAATAGCACAGTAAAAGTGATTCACGTAACTGAAAACATTGCTGTTGGCATTCAAGTAAGGATTTCTAGCTGTAATACTACAGCTGGACAGATGACCCTAGGTTCACACTACAAGGACATCCTCTTCTATTTAGCCAGTTATGATTTCCTGGTAACGAGCCTTTCTGCCTCCTGCAGAACATGCAATAGGTCATCAGAGTTGTCCTCGGAGAGGATCAGGCAAGAATCATCCATGCTGCTAGGTTTAACTTCTTCAAACTAGGATGCATCAGTATCCCTTCCTGTTGGATTAGCAGGACACAGAGCTGAAGCAGCAGAAAGGGAACACTTTAGTTGTTTGGAACTATTCCAATCTATCTGGGCCACAGAGGGGGATAAGTAAGACTTCTTTCCCCCATAAATACTCTGGCTTTTTGTAATATCTGGGCAATTTATAGATAAGACATGCATAAAGGAGGTTCCATTTAAACATAAACCTCTTCAGTTGAAATTTTTTTTCTGAGGAAAATCCATCTGTCCTTCACTTTGATTAGATTCTGAAAGACAGAACCGTCTCTCCACTCACGACAGTTCACCATTGACCTACTACAGTGTTCAGCCCTGACTGGAAGCTGTCTACAGAAAAGTGAACACCTGTTTGAGAAACTGTATCCCAGACAGTCACTGCTAGCCTGCATTGTTAGCATTAGTAGTCCCATATTATTATTTGGGGATGAGGGACATTACTTCCTACAGAATGATAAATCAAAAAAACTGTAGTCAGTGGCTGTGTACTCCCTGGGATTACAAAGGGCACCCCTGGTTCATAGTTTGAATTTGGAAATGTATTCTTCAGCCTTGACGGCTGTGCATAGCTAGTTCTTCTTGATCCACAAGACAGAAGACATTCCCATACAAATTTGGATTCTAATTCTTGTAGCCTACTGAAATGGTTTTCCTTGCCCATCAGTACATTTACTGAAAACCAATGGAATAAGAAATGGGAATGTCTCCAACCAAGGATGTTGGCTGGATAAAGGAAGGAAAGACACCAAGGTAAATATAATGATCCTTACTTAGAAACAGCTCAACTATATCTTGGGATGGATATGGTCTTGCTGCTCAATCTTAACGTCTTGAAAATGTCTAAAAAAAATGGTAAAAAGCAAATGTAGTCCAAGGGAAGCATTAAGCAGGACTTCCAAGATGGCTGTACACTGATCAAAAGCATAACTTTAGCTCTCCCAGTATTAAAACAGAAACTGAGAAAAAGGAGTCTCACTGAAAATGTTTCCTGGTAAAATTCAGTCACTGGTTAGAAAATATACTGCTTGGATGACAGCAACGAAGAAATTTTGGAAAACCTGAAAGAAAATCATCCATAAAAAGGTGAAGTGAAAACACTTTCTAGGAAGGATTCTGCAGTTGTTCAGCAAAAAGCAGTTCAAGCTTCAGCTCAGGTTCAAGAGATGGCTTCCAGTAATTTAGAGGAAAAAATCAAATGTACTCGGAGATCATTAAAATAAATGAAACATTGAAGGACTATATTGATTCAAACAAACTGAAAAAAAAATAGAAGCTTTAACTAGCCATTCAGATAAACTGATAAAACTGTAAAAATCAGATGGCGATACGAAGAAAAAGACAGCTGAATATGAAGTTTCTCAAGAACTACTGTTAAAAAAAAAAAAAGAGTCCGAAAACAGCGAGTGCAGAGAAACCCTGAGATTTTCCACTCTACTGGAGAAACTAGACGGTACAGACTACATTAATTTTATGAAAACATAAATAAGCAACTGGACTGGTGTTCCACAGTAGAATTTGTTAATTAAAAGGGCACATCAAGTGTACGCTACAAACCTGGCCATGAGAAAGCAGCCAAAACTATATTAGTAAAGATGCAATCACACCAACAGAAACAGTTGATCCTGACAAAACTGGCATAAGGGTAAAGTATTAAAAACTGGAGAGAGCATAGTGTTTGCACAAAATGATTATTCACTGTATACCAGGCAGAAGAGAAAACAATTTACCCCAGCAATTAGGGAATATCGAGACGCAGATGTGAGACTCAAGGTGTTGTATCCTGTCTTCAAAGTTTTTTTTTCCCCCTAGAGGATCCAAAGCCATTTTTTGAGACAGAACAGGCAAAGGAGGAAATACGTTTATCCAACAAAAAGTGAGTCAGCAAGTAAAAGGGAGCTCTGCTTCTCATTCTTCTAACTGTAAGGTTCATAGAGAAACTTTGCCAGTGAAAAGATTTCCAATGTTCCAAAGGAAAATGCTTTGGAAACTGAAAAAAAAACACAGGAGTTGACTAGAAGAAATCAGAAGTCCCTTGGAGAGGGAAAAGACCAGCAACACTAAAATTAGTGAATAAATGGAAAAGCATCTTATCACATCTGTGAAAAAATGGTTTTGCAAGAAAAAGTGGCTGGAAAACACTAGACTTTTGCTGACTCAAACTTGTGGGTGGACTGTAAAGCATGTACCCCACTTTATATCATCAATGCTAGGACACAAAGGGGGAAAATGAATGTTATGCACTCACCATAACGGAGCTTCGTTTCAGACACCAGCCAATTCTAAAGGCTTTCAGCTCAACTTGGCGCCATCTCCCTTGCCCACAACTCCCTGCTCCTCCAATTCCCCATCTAGAGGTTGCTCCCCCAAATGTTAATAGAATGATGCAACATATCCAACTAATTCCCACTTCCTACATAAATACAAGGAAAACACTCAAGGAAAATGCAAGACTCTAGGTGAAAAAAAAAAAGGACACCTCCTGTCCAGCTATGACCAAGAGGAGACTCACCAAATCAACAAGAAGGTCAGGGGCGGGAAGGTTGAACCAGAGACAGACAACACAGATTTATAGTTATGGTGAGTACACAGGATCATAGGAAGTTACTAGGCTAATGGCCCTTACAAACCTAGCCAAGTTCCACAATCCTATTTCTACAATCAGCACCTATTATCCCTGTCCAAGAGTTCATAGGGGGAACCCCCGGGGTGAATTTACGGTTACCCATCCAACTGTCCAGACTGTGTTTGAAAAGGGTTAATATGCTGCTCTGTTTGACATGAAGTGGGAGTCTGTTCCAAAGTTGTAGTAACCTTTGAAAAATAAATCTGTCCCTCCAGCAGGTTTTGTTGATGTCACATACATGGGAAAGGTCTTTAGAGCAAGCAACCCCTGTACCATTTTACTTGCAGATGTGCATTTCCAGTGAAGTAGGGTCAGAGATTGCCTTATGCAAGGCAGAGATCACCACTGAGTAGTCGGTATGAAACAGAATAAAGTGACAGCGATTACAGAGGATCCTCATGGAACAGATGAAGACCTTGAATTTTTCTTGTGAGGAACCTCTATGGTCTTTCCAATTGTTGCAGGTGCTTGGAAACGTACATACCAAAAGGGGCATTGCACTCAATTATTGGCCTGATGAGGGAAGAGTGCAGGGAGGTTATAATTTTTTTTTTTCTGGAGGCAATGCCCTTACTTATGAGATAAGCAATACAGAATGTCCCTACCACTTTGGAGACATTGTGATCAAAGTTAAGGTTGCTGTCAACCTGTGTGCCCCAGGTCTCTCACCACTGAGTTTGTACTTAGGGTATTGCTATTGATGTGGTAGTTGGCAAGAACATTGCTCTTATCAAAAGGGATAATACATTTTTTATTTGCACTGAGTTTAAGGCCATGACTTTCGCACCAATCATTTGTGTACTTGTAGGATGTTGACATAATTTAGAGATTCTATGACTTCACCCAGTCATCAGCAAACTTTGTCAGCCACAGGACTTAGTGTTTGCATGTACTTCTAAGTAACATATTCCAAACAGTAGAGGTCCCAGGACTGATCCCTGTGGAATACCACTGGTTACAGGTTTGCTGCTGGTGGTAGATTCCCTTATTTTGCAACAACTAAAAACTGAAAACCAAAACTTCCCATAAAAACCTCAGCTTTGGCCGGCTAACAACTTGGTTATATTCAACTGGATGTATAAGAGAATTTAAGTACCTTTATCTGCACTTTTTAAAAAATATATATATATATATATACGGTATTTAATTTGATTTAAACTGTGTTGAAGGAATTTTAACTGAACTGGCAGTTTTTCTGCTCTTCTGCTCTTTAGTAACTTGAACAGAAGCTAGTGTTTGCTGAATTTTGTTATTTGCTAGTAATTACAGGTGTGGGGGTAGCCACATTCTTTGATTTCCTGTCCTTGCCTAATTAAGTGGTACATTGTGAAGTATTTTCTGCTTAAAAACCTCAGCTTTGGCCGGCTAACAACTTGGTTATATTCAACTGGACGTATAAGAGAATTTAAGTACCTTTATCTGCACTTTTTAAAATATATATATATATATATATATATATATATATATATATATATATATATATATACGGTATTTAATTTGATTTAAACTGTGTTTAAGGAATTTTAACTGAACTGGCAGTTTTTCTGCTCTTTAGTAACTTGAACAGAAGCTAGTGTTTGCTGAATTTTGTTATTTGCTAGTAATTACAGGTGTGGGGGTAGCCACATTCTTTGATTTCCTGTCCTTGCCTAGTTAAGTGGTGCATTGTGAAGTATTTTCTGCTTAAAAACCTCAGCTTTGGCCGGCTAACAACTTGGTTATATTCAACTGGACGTATAAGAGAATTTAAGTACCTTTATCTGCACTTTAAAAAAAAAAAAAAAAATACGGTATTTAATTTGATTTAAACTGTGTTGAAGGAATTTTAACTGAACTGGCAGTTTTTCTGCTCTTCTGCTCTTTAGTAACTTGAACAGAAGCTAGTGTTTGCTGAATTTTGTTATTTGCTAGTAATTACAGGTGTGGGGTAGCCACATTCTTTGATTTCCTGTCCTTGCCTAGTTAAGTGGTGCATTGTGAAGTATTTTCTGCTTAAAAACATCAGCTTTGGCTAACAACTTGGTTATATTCAACTGGACGTATAAGAGAATTTAAGTACCTTTATCTGCACTTTTTAAAAAAAAATATATATATATATATATATATATATATATATATATATACGGTATTTAATTTGATTTAAACTGTGTTGAAGGAATTTTAACTGAACTGGCAGTTTTTCTGCTCTTCTGCTCTTTAGTAACTTGAACAGAAGCTAGTGTTTGCTGAATTTTGTTATTTGCTAGAAATTACAGGTGTGGGGGTAGCCACATTCTTTGATTTCCTGTCCTTGCCTAGTTAAGTGGTGCATTGTGAAGTATTTTCTGCTTAAAAACCTCAGCTTTGGCCGGCTAACAACTTGGTTATATTCAACTGGACGTATAAGAGAATTTAAGTACCTTTATCTGCACTTTAAAAAAAAAAAAAAATACGGTATTTAATTTGATTTAAACTGTGTTGAAGGAATTTTAACTGAACTGGCAGTTTTTCTGCTCTTCTGCTCTTTAGTAACTTGAACAGAAGCTAGTGTTTGCTGAATTTTGTTATTTGCTAGAAATTACAGGTGTGGGGGTAGCCACATTCTTTGATTTCCTGTCCTTGCCTAGTTAAGTGGTGCATTGTGAAGTATTTTCTACTTAAAACCTCAGCTTTGGCCGGCTAACAACTTGGTTATATTCAACTGGACGTATAAGAGAATTTAAGTACCTTTATCTGCACTTTTAAAAAAAAATATATATATATATATATATATATATATATATATATATATATATACGGTATTTAATTTGATTTAAACTGTGTTGAAGGAATTTTAACTGAACTGGCAGTTTTTCTGCTCTTCTGCTCTTTAGTAACTTGAACAGAAGCTAGTGTTTGCTGAATTTTGTTATTTGCTAGAAATTACAGGTGTGGGGGTAGCCACATTCTTTGATTTCCTGTCCTGGCCTAGTCAAGTGGTGCATTGTGAAGTATTTTCTGCTTAAAAACCACAGCTTTGGCCGGCTAACAACTTGGTTATATTCAACTGGACGTATAAGAGAATTTAAGTACCTTTATCTGCACTTTAAAAAAAAAAAAAAAAAACGGTATTTAATTTGATTTAAACTGTGTTGAAGGAATTTTAACTGAACTGGCAGTTTTTCTGCTCTTCAGTTATTGCCACCCACCCTCCCTGGTTTTGTTTTGGTGTTAATCTTAGTGGCCTTGAAACTGCCCGCCCCTCAGCCTGCCTCTGGGCTCATCTCATTTGCTCACTCAACTGAGTGCAGTGAGATCATATTCTGATTTCAGGCACTCCTACTGTGTACAAAGAGAGCATCTGGGAAACAGACAAAAAAAATTAAGCTCATTTCCTGCCTTTCCTGTTAAGTGGTATAGACTATTTGTAGGCTTCTGAGCCCCCAAGCCCTTCTGTGTTTGAGGGAAGCCTTCTAGCTTGTTTTTTTTCTTATAACTAGCCAGTTTTCTAGTTTCAGCTCTCAAATCTGTTTCTTTGATCTCAGCACTTGTTCAGACAAAAAAAAAAAAAAAAGGAATTTTCATCTGTTTTTACTGTACTTGTGTTTCTACCTACTTCATTTTACTTTTGCATCATCTTAAAAATACTCAATTGTATTTATTACTGCTTGGTGTAACTCATTCTAAGCCTTTTGGTTTAAACACTTGGGCTTCGGACCAGTTGTTTTGCACTGAGAGGGTTTGTGGTCTGCACTGTTGTGGCAGAACAGGTAGCTTACATCCTTCTAGGTTGGGAACTGCTGATTGAGGGCTCAGTGTCTGTTATTCTAAAAGTGTATTAATTCTGGTTTAAGCACTTGGGCTTTCAGGCCAGTTATTTTACATTAAGAGGGTTCGTGGTCTGCACTCTTGTGGGAGGAGAGGCTGGACTCTGCCCTTCTGAGCTGGGAATTTCTGGTTAAAGGCTTATAGTGCATGCATATCTGAACTGCTTCTTACTGAAGTTGGTGCACCTTGTTTGCTGTGGCATAGACTGGATTCGGGCCTGCTGGATCTAGCGTTGTTTGTGTAACTTGAGCACTAATCCAGGCATTCTCTAAAGTATTCAATTGTATTTATTACTGCTTGGTTGTAACTTGATTAAAGTGTAGCTATCATTCTAAGTCTTTTGGATTAAGCACTTGGGCTTCAGACCAGTTGTTTCACATTAGGAAGGTTTGTGGCAAGCACTGTGGTGGCAGGACAGGTAGCTTTCATCCTTCTAAGTTGGGAACTGCTGATTGAGAGCCCAGTGTCCAAGTGTATTAGTTCTGGTTTAGGCACTTGGGCTTCAGGCCAGTTATTTTACATTAAGAAGGTTCGTGGTCTGCACTCTTGTGGGAGGAGAGGCTGGACTCTGCCCTTCTGAGCTGGGAATTTCTAGTTAAAGGTTTATAGTGCCTGAATATATGAACTGTATCTTACTGAAATTGGTACACCTTGTTTGCTCTAGCATAGACTAGATCCAGGCCTGCTGAATCTAGCTTTGTTTATATGCTTGTTGTTTGTTTGCTTGTTATTTCCCTGGAAGCTAATTCCACCTAATACGCGGCTTCTCAGTGCTTCTGTGGATCACTAGTGATATCTGCATTGCTTACTGTACTTATTTCCTTGTTTCACTTGAAAGAAAGTTACTGTTTGTCGTTTTTGCATTTAGTTACTTGTAACACATTGCACTCAAGTTACCTGGCACTTGCTCACTAAAGCAATTATAAAAGTCAGCACTAAAAATTAAAAGCACTACACCCTCACTCCCCACTGGCCCTTGTTTTCAATTATTAAGGAATTCCCAATATTACTCTAGCATGTCCAAAGGTCAGTTGTCAATCTCCTCTCCGGTCCAGCTGGTGAATCTGGGAATCTTGAGGCAATGTTATAACTGCCTCATGTACACAGACAACCCTCTCCTCCTCCCACATAACACAAATACTTGAGAGATGCAGCTATTTAGCCAAACTGGAGGCTGAGCTCTCTCAACTCAGGACTGGCAAGACCAGACAGGAGGAGAAGGCAACTACACACACCACAAAACCAGCCTCACATAATGCTACCACACCACTGAATCAAACACATAAACACACAAAGACATACTCGGAGGCTCTGAGTAAAAATTTACCTAAACAGCAGAGGCCTCCAAAGCAGACACCCAAACAACTGCTACCTCAAGACACCCCACAAGCAACACATAAACCACAAAAGCAGTGTGCAAAGCAGTCACAGCCCTTAAGGCCAAATACAACACCAAACATACTTGTCATAGGTGACTCTATAGTCAGACACACTGACGTCCCACTCACCAGGCTGAACAAGGAGAGGGTCACAGTAAGCTGCCTATCGGGCTAGAATCCGCCACATAACACAAGCACTCGGGTCACTCCACGGCAAGTACAAATATGACACGGTCATTGTCCATGCTGGTGTGAACGACCTGAGACGTACCTCCCTGGACTACATGAAAAGAGACATAGAGGAGCTCTCTGATTATGTAGCCCAGGCAGGTATGACCCTAACCCTGAGCAGTATCCTTCCTTCACCAAGAATGATGCCACAATATAGAGACAAGATGATCAGCTTTAACAATTGGCTTAATGTCTGGTGTCATTCAAAGGGGATCCAGTGTCTGTCTGCCTGGGATGACATGCTTGACAAGCCACGCTGCTTATGAGGACGGCTTGCACCTGTCACCCCTGGGATTCCGGATATTGGCTAAGGCTCTTGCCACCCCCATAGTGTCTTTTTTAGGCAAGGCTCACATTCTAAACCTACCACCCTAGAAAACAAAAATGGAAAGAAACTGAGGGTAATGCTGCTCAATGCCAGAAGTCTAAATCTCAAAATGCACGCACTCGAGGCCCTTCTCAGTATGGAGAACATCGATGTCTGTGCTGTAACTGAAACCTGGTTCAAGGCTCCTGAGAGCACCCCGGCACTATTAGGTTTTACCTCATATCATGCATTCCGGCCCCAAAACCCGGAACCACACCACAAAAGGAGGGGGTGTATCCATATTCATAAAGGATACCCACACCTCCAGGTTGGTGGCAACGCACGAAGCTTCGGAAACCATCCAGGTGCAACTTACCATAGGCAAAACTGCTCTACAAATTGTAGCATGCTACAGGCCACCCTCTCAAACTCAGGAACCCCACACAGCCTTCCTGAAGACACTGGAGGGTATAAATGCATCTCCAAACACCATCATATTGGGTGACTTCAACTACCCGAATATAGACTGGGAACATTACTCAAGCCCTAACTTTCTAGCCTAACGGTTCCTGGAGTTCATAAATTCAAATGCCATGGAACAGCTAGTCACTGCTCCCATGAGAGGAGAAAATATACTAGATCTCATCATCACAAACATGGGGACAAAATGCTCCACACCATTGGTGAGATCTGATCATAAACTAATCTCACTGGAAATCCACATCCCGCCCCCACCCCAAACAAAAAAGACCACAGTGAAGAACTTCTCTAAAGCAAACTTCACACTACTCAAGACTGGTGTGGTATCCTTCAAGGCCCCTGAGACAGTGGAAACCACAACCCAAGCTGCGGAAGCCCTTACAAATGCCTTCTATGAACACCTCCAGGACTGCATGGATCAGGCAATCCCAAATAAAACCAAGACTCTTTCCACAAAGGGCAAACGTCCAGTCTGGTGGACCCCAGCCATTAACAAACTTTACAATAAGGGGAGAAAGCTATTACATGATAGAACAAAATCCATAAAAGGGAAGTCACCCCTGATCATTATTAGTAAAAAAATACGAGCACTCATAAAATCAACTAAGGCCAATTTTGAGAGAAAAATTGCCATGGATTCCAAGGACAATCATAAGGCCTTTTTCAGCTATGTTAGGAACCTGGGTGGAAACTCCCAGATATGCTCAGAATTAGTCCAAAATGATACAAAATCACTGACCCCACAGACATTGCCAACATACTGGCAGACAGGTTCAGTGCAAACTTCACCCCTCTCCCCTAAAGGAGAGATAACTATCCCAGCGGTGTAGCCTCCCAGACATCTCAAATGCGCAGGTGAAAGCTGCTCTCTCTAAAGCTAAAAACACAGCATCAATGGGACTGGATGGTGTCCCCGGCTGTGTGCTACACGAGCTAAATGAGGAATTAAACCCGCACATAAGGCAGCTGTTTAATCTTAGCCTTACCACAGGATACGTGCCCAAGGAGTGGCGTACGGCAACTGTGGTCCCACTCCACAAAGGCGGTGCCTCTACGGACCCTGGTAATTACCGCCCCATAAGCTTAACAAGTCTAGTCTGCAAAGCTATGGAGAGGATCATAATGGAGCTCATAAACAAAGATATAGGGGACTTGCAGACATTGGACCCGACCCAGTTTGGCTTCGTCAAGGGAAGATCATGCCTTTTGAACTTGGTCAACTTCTTCGAAACAGTCACCAAGGCCATTGATGAGGGAAAGGCAGTCCATACAGCCTACCTTGACCTTGCAAAGGCTTTCGACACAATACCCCACTCGGGTATTGTAGAAAAACTTACCAGCTTAAATGTAAACCCATATGTCACAAGATGGGTTGCAAACTGGCTTAAGGACAGAACCCACAGGGTTAGAGTTGCTGGCGCTATGTCAGACTCCAAGCCGGTCACAAGTGGTGTCTCACAGGGCTCGGTCCTTGGCCCCCTTTTGTTCGGCATCTACTTCTCAGAAGTACAGGCCAACATAGGAGGACTTTGGCTGACAAAGTTTGCAGACGACTGCAAACTGGGCGCCATAGTAGAAAGTGCATCGGACACAGATATCCTTCAGAAGGGACTCACGGAAACAGATAGCTGGTGCCAGAGCCATGGCCTGAAGTTAAATGCCAAAAAATGTATAGTCATACCCTTTGGGAAAAACAAGGTAACCCCAAGCTACCATATAGGTGGCAATCCACTAAGCACAGAAGAGGTTATCAGGGACTTGGGGACCCAGGTTGACAGTGGCCTTTCTTTTGACACTCACGTTGCTAAAGTGGTTAGAAAGACCTTCTACATTGCCCACCTGATCATGAAGGGATTCACATCCAGATCTAGTGAGGTCATTGTTCCCCTGTACTCTTCACTTATCAGACCAATGATAGAGTACAATGCCCCATTCCGGATGTATCTCGCCCGACATCTGCAGCAATTGGAGAGACCCCAAAAGTTTCTCACCAAAAGGATAAAGGGACTCCAAAATCTGTCATATGCTGCCAGATTGAAGAAACTCCAGCTCTATTCAGTCGCATACCGTCTGCTCAGAGGTGACATGTGCCTGACATACAAGGCCATGTCCAACCCAGAATTAATGGACATGCTCCACCTCAAAAAATCAAAATCCACCAAAACCACTAGAGCAAGTGACTTAAACCTTAGCACGGATATAAATAGGATGTGCTGGAGGGATAGATTTATCACTCAGAGACTCCCTATGCTGTGGAATAGAGTCCCGGTCCATGTGAGGCAGAGCACCTCGCTGGCTCTGTTCAAGAGAAATCTTGACCTGTGGATGGGAGATCGTAGGTTTACCCCGGGAATCATCTCTGTGTCACTGCTGGACAGAGGCACAACAAACTAATGGGTACAGTATTTTTTCATATAAGGGGTGGCGTAAGCCACAAAAATTCGGGCTAGGCTTATAAATGCCTTGGGGCAGATAGTCTAGTATAAACCTATGAACCTATGAACTGGTACAGATCCACTACTGAAAGAAAGTACAGTTGTGTACACTTACCATAACTGTAGATGTTATAGAGTGTATTCACTGTTGCAGTCATCACATTTGGGTTATCTGCTTGCAGTAGCCCTCAGTCGGCCTGATTATCAAAGTCTTGGGTCCTGCATCGGTTGCGGTCTCATGTTCCATGATGTCAGGTAGTCAGAGGTATAAAGCATGCAGCCGATGCCATTACATCAGTTTTTCTTGCCCCAGATGTCAGGTGCCCCCATAATGGGAAGCAATTATATACAAGGTTACACCTTCAACAAAAAAGCAAATACACCAAAAAGCTTTAAGCATAGTAACCAAGAATAGAGATATAGTCCATAGAAGTCAGGGGGCTGGAGGGAGGGTATCCAGAACTGCAAACGTGAATACACTTGAACATCTACATTTATGGTAAGTGTACACAACTGTACTATGTTCATGTTTCACTGTTGCAGTCATCACAACTGGGTAGATTCCCAAAGCTAAGGATGGGAGGAGGTACTTAGATAGCATTAGGACCAGCTATAAGGCCCTGCAAGACTGCAGTGGCAAAGCTAGCTCTGGATTTAGAAAAAAATGGCAAGTGGTAATGCTTGATGAAGGTATGTACAGAACTTCAGGTAGCAACTTCTGGGATGTCCTTGGAGGGAACACCTCTGAGAAAGGCTGTAGAGGTAGATGCAGCCCTGGTTGAATGTGGTCTTACCCCCTGTGGGGTAGGTTTTCCATGGTGCTTATAACAGAAATGAATGCAATGGCCTATCCACTTAGAAATGGTTTGCTTTGAAATGGCCTTCCCCTCTGCCCCTGCAGCAAATGCAACCAGTAGCTGTTCAGATTTCCTGAAAAGCTTAGTCATGACCAAGTAAAATCTAAGTTGTCTGTGCACGTCCAAGGAGTGCAGTATTCTTTCCCCTTTGTTCTGTGGATTAGAAAAAGAAGGTTGGCAAATGAATGGACTGATAAAGGGCCACACTAGATACCATCTTGGGCATGAAGGAGGGATTGGTCCTGAGGGGACACCCTGTCCGCATGAAAGATGATGAAAGGCTCCACAGGCATGAGGGTCTGTAATTCAGACACCCTTCTTGCTGAAGTGATGGCTAGAAGGAAGGCTATTTTCCAAGAAAGGAATTTCAACTCTGCATTTGCAGCTGGCTCAAAGGGAGGTAGAGTGAGCTTTTCCAATACAAAGTTAAGGTCCCAGGCTGGAGTAGGGGCTCTCCTGGGTGGTCTTAAGTTTTTGGCCGCTCTGAAAAATTGCTTCAGCAGTGGATGAGAGAAACGGGCTGGGTCTGTATTGTAATGAGCTGAAATGGCCGAGGCATGAATTTTGATAGAGGAAAAGCCGTTGTGAAGCATCTCAGATAAGTATTGAAGAATATGAGGTAAATTGGGTGCTGCTGTGCCCATCCCCTAAGTTTGTCTCCAGGAACAAAATATTTTCCATTTTTCAACATAGGATTTTCTAGTACTAGGCCTCCTTGCCTCCAGAATGACATCCATCACTTGCTTACTGAGGGAAAGTAACGGAGAGATCAGGTAATTAGCCAGGCTGCCAGGTTCAGGGTTTGAAGCTGTGGGTGCAGAATCTGGCCCTCCTGCTTGGACAGTAGGGCAGGGGGCTGAAGCAGGTGCCATGGTGCCAGCAGTGTCACAGTGCGCAAGAGGGGGTACCAGTGTTGGTGTGGCCAGTCTGGTGCAATCAGTATTGTCCTTGGTTTGTCCTGTTTGACCTTTAGTAGCACCTTGGAGAGGAGAGGCAGAGGGGGAAAAGGCATAAACTGATAGGTTTTACAGGTGAAGGACAGGGCATCCACTTTCCAAGCTTGTTTGTGGGGAGTCCTTGTACAGAACTTGTCCAATTGGTAGTTTTGTGGGGAGGCAAACAGGTCTGTCTCTGGACTCCCCCATTTGTTTATTAACGTGTTGAATATCTTTGGTTCCAGTTTCCACTTGTGTGGGTCCATGAGAATTTCTGCTTAGGTCATCTGCCAGTGTATTTAGCTTTCCTGGCAGGATATGAGCCTGTAGGTGCACTTGGTAGCTCACGGTTGTGTTTCACAGAGCCATGGCTAGTCTGCAGAGAGGGTATGAGTGGGTTCCCCCCTGCTTGTTTATGTACCACATAACAGTGGTGTTGTCGGTCTCTACCAATAATTATCCTGGAAGAATGTGGTCCTTGAAGGCTGTCAGAGCATTCTGTACAGCTAACATTTCCTTTTGATTGATATGCAGGTGCATTTGACTTGGGTTCCATTTGCCCTGAATGCACCGCCCTGCCAAATGAGCCACCCATGCATAGTCGGAGTCTGTTAAGGTTTGGACGACAGGGGGTAGAGTGAATGGCAGCCCCTTGTTTTGGTGGCAGGCCTCTGCCCACCAAAGGAACTCTATCTGTAGACAAGGTATGATAGGAATCACTAATTCTAGATCCTGAGAATGTTGGCACCATAGGCTTTTTAGATACCATTGTAGTTTCCTCATACGCAGTCTTGCATATGGAATTAGTAGAATGCAAGAGGCCATGAACCCCAAGGCTTGGAGTATTTTCCTTGCAGATAGCTGGGTCTTTGTGGCCAGTAGTTTGAAGTAGGCTGTCAAATGAACTTGTTTTTCTGGCGTGAGGTAGGCCATCTGGGAAGTTGTATTCAAGCTTGCTCCCAGGAATACAATTTGTTGGCAGGGTACAAGATGTGATTTCTTTTCGTTTATGGTGTACCACAGAGAAGTTAGAAATTTCTTTACAAATGTCAAATGATTTAACAGTATATGTCCTGGCTTTCTGCCTGAATTAGACAATCGTCCAGGTATGGGTATATTTGAATATTTCTTTGCCTGCAAAATGCAATGACTGGAGCTAGGCACTTTGTGAATACCTTGGGCGCAGTAGACAAGCCAAATGGCAGTGCAGAGAAATGATAGTGCATGTAGCCTGCTCTGAAGCATAGGTATCTTCTGCAAGATTCCCTTATTGGGATGTGCAGGTAGGCTTCCTTTAAATCCAGTGTTGCCAACCAGACATCTTTGCCTAGCATGGGAAGCAGCTGATGAAGAGTTAGCATCTTGAATTTTGGGATTACCAAAAATGTGTTCAGGATAGACAGGTCCAGGACAGGACACCAGGAATTGCCTTTTCTGGGTACCAGGAAAAGTCTTGAGTAGAAACCTTGTCCCCATTCTTCTTCTGGGACAGGTTGAATAGCCCTGATACTTAAAAGAGAGAGAACTTGCTTTTGAGCCTCTGCCCACTGATTTGGGGGTAGGTCTGGCCAACAGTTTGGTGGGAAAATATATTTAAAACCCACTTGTCTTGGGTAATGAATTCCCAATTTTTTGCATGCAGGGCAATCTTTCCCCCTAAAGGAAGAGTCAGTTGAGCAGGGCTTGGAAGGTTTAAAGTGAAGTCATTGAGACAGTTTACCATAGGAGGGAGGCTTACTACTCCCTGCTTTGGAAGAGGTTGCCCCCCCCCCCCAGTGCTTAGGCCTGCGAGTATTTTGGGACTGAAGCCTGGGTGTTCTGCTGGTTCTGGGTTTGGACTGAGAAGGCCTGGAAGAAGCAGGAAAGGACCAATTCTTAGACGGCCAATGCCTACTAAATCTGGGAGGCTGTACTTGCAAGAAATCTTTAACAGTTTGCATAGATTTAGCTTTTTCCTCCATCTTTTTAAGTACTACTTCTGCTTTGTTGCCAAACAGGCGGTCTTGGTTTAAGGGAGCATCCAGTAATTTAGCTTCAACATTATTTGGCAAAGACTGATCCTTAAGCCAAGCCTGCCTTCTAAGTACAGACCCAGTGACAGCAGCCCTGCAAGATGCATCTAATGAATCAAAACCACATTGCAAAGTATGTTTTCCAACTTGTTCAGCAGAATGCATTAAATCCTGTAATTCTTTGTTTTCAGCAGAGTCAGGAATCAACATCATTTCCTGTTTAAGCAATCCAATAATATGCTGCTGATACTTTAACAAATGAAACTGGCAGTTTAAGGCCCTAATGGCCAAAGTTGCAAAAGTGTATACCTTCTATCCAGCACCCTGGAATCTCTATCAGAGGGGGTAGAATTTTTGGCAGTAGTAGCCTTAATGCCCTTGGGTCCCCGTAGGATCCGCAATAGGATTTTTAAAGAGGAACTTTGAGAGTCAGGTACCCTGTAATACTTATCAGGTTTTCTGGGAGCAGGAGGTAAAGTGTCAGGGGCCAGGCTAGATTCCGAGAAGGCATCATCTACAATGTCCAGTACAGGAGGGATAGCTAAAGGCCTGTGTTAAGGCAGGAGTAAGAATTCCCTAAGACTCTTTTTGGAGTCACAGTAATCCTGCCTTTCCCAGCAGAAATGCTCCCCAAGAGAATGCAAGGTTTCACCAAAAGAGAAATCCTCTGGAGGGGAAGCAGAAGGAATGGAGTCCTCTGCATCAGAATCCTCATAGCTAGATAAGGGCAAATCCTGGTCATCAGAGAAAACAGAAATTTCAGAATCCTGATCAGAAGAATCAGAAGGAAAATCAAGTCCTACGTCTCTTAGAGGGGGAAGGGTGGCTTCCCCTGATTAGAGTAATAAGGTCTTCAGCCATTGTTATCATCACTTGTTTTTTAGGCATAGGAGCCTGACCATTCGGTCTGACTGTCGGTTTTCTAGGCATGGATAGAGTTTTACGCCTTGAAGATGGCGGCGTCGGTTTAATATGCATGTCAGTAGGCCTGAATACACCCTCAGAAGCCAGTGCCTGCACAGCGGCTCCGGACTCATCCAAGGTAGAGACATCAGCAGGTTCCACAGTCGAAGAAGCATATCGCAGCATACCGGACTCCGAATGGGTCTCAGTAGAGGCCTGTGAATCTGAAATAGCGGGTATCAGGGGCTGCGAAAGCACCTCACTGAGTAACGGCGAACCGGCGACTAGCTTAGGAGAAGCGTCGTCGGCAGCTTTGGACCTATGCGGTCTGTCTCTGTTTTTTCAGAATGTCAGTAGTCGGGTGGCTTACCAAAGCCATTTCTGGACAATTGAACAGAGTACCAAAATATTTTGATGCGTAAATGAACAGACGATGAATAGTATGAGGTTTGAATAAGGCACAAAACCGACAGCGAGGTATGTCGTAGACTGGGCCTAAGCAAGGAATACAGTACGAATGAAAATCTTTATGAGGTATTTGCTTTCCACAAGAAATAAAATTGTTAACTTTTACTAACATTGGTTTAGAGCAAGCAAAAGGATCCCTAACGGGGTACTTAGCTTAGTTGAAGACTTCAGATCTGAAACTCAAACGAAAATTTCATGAGTCAGCCAACCGGCACTTGCGATCTGCTTCTGCTTTGGGCACTGCACGGCAAGAAAGACTGAAGTAATGGCGTCAGCTGCTTGCTTTATACCCCTGACTACCTGACGTCATGGAAGATGAGACAGCAACCGACGCAGGACACAAGACTTTGATAATCAGGCCGACTAAGGGTTACTGCAAGCAGATAACCCAAATGTGACTGCAACAGTGAAACACGAAGAATATCTGCAGCCGCACAATATTTCCACAACAAATTTTATTTTTCACTCTCTCTCTAGCTCCTCGGTGTAACCACCTTTCAAGAGGAGGTGTCTTGCCTCTCAGAGAACACCTAAAATAATTACAATCACTTGTATAAAGTTACTTTAGACAAAAGTGAGCCCAGCCTGTTATTTTGAGAAGAAAACAACGGGCTAGATTTTCTGAAGGACTTGGTACGATCAAGATAAAAACCACAGTTGCCTTTGCATGTTTGAACAATGCATAAGTTATTCACCTTTGTTGGAAAAATTGGGAAAGTACGTAGGAAGGTAAATGGAACTGGGAAGGTTATTCCCTGAAGCTACCTTAGGTAAAAAAAGGAGGGTTTGTACAAACAGACAAATCTGTTTCTATGAAAAAACAAAAAAGGTAAAGAATCAAGTGCTAGCCATTCTGAAACCCTTTCAGCCAAGGTAATCGCCACCAAAAATTAAAAGTTGCATACTTACCATAACTTGGCATCTGTGCTGTCCATTTTTATTCTTCCTCACAAATGGGTCTAGGATCCGATCCTCAAATCTGACTTTTCTGCATTTGCAAGACTTCTGATCCTAAACTTGAGCTCCTCCCTCTACCAATAATGCCCTATTCCATCCCCAACTCCTCGGATGGAATTTGCTGCCTTACTGCCCACTGTGTTATAGAGACAGAACAGATAGAGGAAAAAGACTGAGGTTCAAACCAGGAAAATGAGGGTTCCAATATCATTCAAAGATCCTTCTAGGAGTGACAGGGCTGGGTTATGGCTGGGAGGGAAGGTGAGGAGGAATGAAAATGGACAACACAGATGCCAAGTTATGGTAAGTACATAATTTCTAAATATGAAGCTGTCCTTTTCATTCTTCCTCACCAATGGGTCACAGTCCCCAGCTATGCAATTTTCGAGAGGCCCTCAAGGAAGGACATGCCAGAGCACTGTCAAACCAATGGAAGCTATTTCTGGAGACAATGTCTAATTTGTAATGTGCAACAAAGGTAAGAGTCTTTGATCAACTGGCTGCAATGCAAATGTCATCAATGGAAGTTCCTGAAGAAAAGCAGATGAAGTAGCCATTGATATAGTGGAATGATCTCTAGGAGGATGAGGCAACTCCAAACTTTCTTGAGAATAAATCACTGAAATACAATCAGTGATCCATTTGGCCAGAGTAATTTTGGAAACTGCCTGACCTAAATGATTTCGGGAATCATACAAACAGCTGATCAGATTTCCTGTACTGTTTTATGTGAAGACAAAAACATGATGGTCTGTGAACATCAAGGAGGTGCAACATGTACTTGCCCTTATTAGTAAAGTTTGGAAACAAAACTGGTAACTATAGACTGGTTAATGTTAGTCTCTGTACCCACTTTTGGCATAAAGGAAGGGTTGGTTCAAAGGGACACCCTATCCTTATGGAAAACAATGTAGAGGGGCTTAGCTGATGAGGCCTGAAGCATAGAGTCTTTTTGCGGAAGTGAGAGCTACTACAAATATTGTTTTCCAAGACAAAAACTTCATATCGCATTTACCCAGTGGTTCAAAAGGGCTACTGAGTTAGCCCTTGAAGGACCACTGTCAGATTCCAAGGGAGGGAGGAATCCTTTGTTGGAGGTCCAAGCACAACTCCTTCATAAAAGCTTTACATAACCTGGAAAATGCCAGAGACAAAGGCTCATTTCCACTGTGGAAGTTGGGTATGCCTGCCAAATGAAGTTAAACAGTGGAAAAACTAGTCTCTTCCTTAAAAAGGCAGGTGATAAAAAGAAGAATGACTGAAGTAGGTGCTGAAAAGGGATCAATATTTATCTTGGAAGCCCACATGGAAAATATTTTCCATTTGCTCCTGTAGACTTTACTGGTGGAGGCCAAGATAATGTCACAAACTGGAGAGGCAAGCTTGGATCATCTTGCTATCACTAACTGGAGAAACCATGCAGTCAACTTGAGGCCATGGAAACTGGGATGTGGAATTCCTGATGGGTGAGTTAAGAGATCTCAAGTGGGCTCCAGTATCCGCGAAGGATATCTTAAGTGAGAACAAAGAAAGGGAACCATACCTGTTGAGGCCAGAAGGAGGCAATGAGGGTGAGTGAGCTCTTCAGCCTGCTTGCTTTCTATAAGAACTTGTTCTTGGAAGAAGAGGAGGGGATAGGCATAAAAGAGATCCAGGGCCAATCATGAATCAGAGAATCCCTTGGTGACTCCCCCGGAGGAGGGAACAGAGCGAAGTACTTACTGCACTTGCTGCTGAGGGGGCAAAGAAAATGCGTCGCAGCAAGACTGGCTCCAGGAGCTAAAAATTATATTCGCTACTGTTTGATTGAGGGACCAGAATGGACCTGTTCAGTTTGTCTGCCAATATGTTGGTTATCCCCGGTATATGCATTGCAATGAGAAAGCGGTCTGAAGAGATCACCTATTCTCAGACCCTCATGGCCTCTCTGCACAACTGGTAGGAACGGGTTCCTCCTTGTTTGTGATTTACCAGACAACTGGCATGTTGTCCGTGTGAGAGACTTGCAACATTAGAAGAACTGCTCTTCTCTCTGACATGGATATGCAACTTGGTCTCCAAAGGGGACTAAGTGCCTTGGACCATCTTTCCCAGAAAATGCTCCACCCCAAACCCCAGTTGGGAAGCATCCATGGTCACTCTGACTGGCAGAGGAAGTGAGAATGGCCTGCCCAGGAACAGATTGTCTGAATCCATCAGTGACCATGACGTTTGCAAATTGGAGTGAGGCTTATGGGGAATGATAGAGGCTGGTAGAGATTGGACCACTGCATCACCAATGTCCATTGAGAAACTCACAAAGAATCTTGCTAGAGGAACTAGAAGAATGGCAGTTGACATCTACCCAAGAGCTCATAGTACAAGTTTTGCTGTAGGAAATGGATGAGACAGTATGGCACGCACCCAATTACTCAATGATATGATGCAATGAAGAGGTACTGATGCCACTTGAGTCATAGTATTTGGTTGAGTTCCTATAAATTCCAGACTCCGTGCAGGCATTAGGATTGATTTGGCATGGTTTACCGATATGCCCAAGTCATTGGAGATCTGGAACAAGTAATCCCTGGCTTGCAGAAATGGGTGCCTAGTGGGTGTGATGAGGAGCCAGTCTTCTAGATACGGAAACACCTGGTATCCTTTGGGTCTCAAGTGAGCTGCAATGACTACCATGCATTTGAACACCAGGGGGGCTGAGGTGAACCCAAAGGGCAGTGCTCTGAACTGGTAGTGATTGGCTCCCAGCCAAAAGTACAAACGTCTCTTGTGACAGTATGCTCTACAGTCACATCCAATCGTCCTTGCACAGAAGAGGTAGAATGGGCTGAAAGGTAACCATTTGGAACTTTGACTTCTTTACAAATTGGTTCAGACTGCTTAGATCCAAAATTGGCTCAGGTCTCCTATTTTCTTTGGCACTAAAAAGAAACAGGAGGAAGTTCCGAATCCTATCTGTTCAGGTGGGACCTCTTGGATGACTTCTTGTAGCAGCTTTTGGATTTCCTGAGCTGCGTACTCACTCTGACTCTGTGGAACATCGGAGAGATTCTTCCTTTTGACAGGGGGTGGAAAGGGGAAAGGGTATGCAGTAACCTCTGGATATGATTTTTCGATCCCAGGAATTGTTTGCAATATTTGTCCAGGCATCCATGTGCAAGGGAAAATGACCCCTAATTGCTTCCAGAGATGGCCAGTCGAGCAATGCTTCAGGAGCACTGAAGGGATCCATCAGAGTAGTCTCTGAAGCCCTGATTTTGCAGACCCCTTCTGCCTCTGGGGCAATGTCTTCCACTGAATCTTGCTCCTCTGCCTCTGGAGGAAGTGACCATGCACGAGTCCCGAAAAGGCCCCTGAGATGTCCGGAGCCACACTTTCTTTCTTCCTCACTAGTTCCTAGAAAGTGTACACTGATGGGTAGAAAATTTGATTCCAACGACAGACAGTCTCTTTCCTTCCTGCTCGCTACAGGTGAGCATATCTTTTACCGATGGCTCAAACAAGCAGGAGCCATTAAATGGGGCATTAACAAAAGGCGGCTTGAAGGGTTCCGCAAAGTTGCATAGCCTTATCCAGGCATGTCTCTTAATGGCTATGCCTGAATCGGCTGCTCATGAGGCACCTTCTACTGTATGGGAGATTAGCCTCATCAAGGAATTGGCAATGGATGAAAAGAGTAGGCAGTTGAGGAGAACCCTTCTTGAGATCCTCTGCAGACATGGACTCAGAGTTTGAATGCTCCTTGTTCAAATCTCTCTGTAAAGGAGTAAAATGTGCCAGGTAATTTAACTACCTCAACACAAATGGAGCTGAGGCACACACACATGCTTTCCAAATCTGTCCATTGCTCTGGACTCCTCGTTCAGTGGATGGACAGAGGAGCTTTGTTCAGCTATCTTCTACAGTGGCATCAACGGGGATCCCCTTGCTCCATTGAGGTCTGTCTGAAAGAGGAACTAAATTTATCTGGGAACTTGGGGATTGGCTCAACAGTGTCCGCTTCCTTCAAAGCAGAGCAGGAAACCAGGTCAATAAGTTCGACCAGGGAGGTCATCCAAGACATATATGGACCAGCCCCAAAAGCCTCCAGGAACACAGATTCTTCAGAATAATAAGCTTAGGAAGCTTGTGAAAACCATCCACCTTTCCATTTGAGGACTTCTAGGATGTCTCCAAAGGCGACATAAGGTGGTGTTCAGGTGGATCCTTCTCCCTCATCAAAATCAGTGTCTTCCGCAAGAGACTCCATAGGGAAGTTGGCACGTCTCCTCTTTCATGTTCTCTTCCGAGGAACCTCCTCCATGGGATGTTCGGGAGAGACGTTGAAAGAAGGGAAAAATCCCTCTGAGGAAAATGTGTGGAGGCCTCCCAGAGCTTGCTGGCCCTTAGGAGCAGAAATTATAGGTTCAGAGTTCGGGACCCAACAAGGGGCGAAGGGGTAGGACCCATGATCAGAGAGGAAAGGCCGTCAGACCCAGAGAACCTCTTCATCCTCTCCCCCAGAGCCAAAGCTGCCAAAGAAGAAAGGTCGAGGCCAACCTCGGATCAGAGCTCTCAGGAGGGTACTGGACTCTAGCTGCTCAGGGCTGAGGCACCGAGGAGAAAGGATGGCTCTAACAAAGTAGGAGCACCAAACCCAATCCCTCAAACCTGGTGGCGACCTCTTGGATTACAGACCTGCTATGATCCAAAGGAAATGGAGCAGGGCTGATCAGGGACGCCATATGAGTTGAGGAGGGGGGATTCTTTAGATCAGACGCTGAACCTCCTGGGGATCTTCAAACCTGGGACTCTGAAATTGCAGGTCATATTGGAGAAGGAGAAAGAACTGGTTGGGCAGGAGCACTTATGGATCGAAGAGGGGACGGAGCTGGGAGGACCCCATTTGGATCGGAGCCCTGAGAAATCTCTGCATCACCCTGCCCATCAGCCTTTGTCACACTCCTTGAAGATCGGGATGAAGCATTAGATGGGGGCCTTAAATGCTTTTTTGGAATTTCAAATAATTTTGAAGGCAGGGCTGGAGAAACTGGCTTCAGCTTAAATTTGGGTGTACGACCTCTGCTGGCTGGTCAGATTCGTGGGTTTAGGATCTTAGAAGAAGGTGGATGGAGCAGGAGAACTAACAGCCTGCACTGAACTGGTGGGATCAGAGAAATGTTGTGGATTCAAGGATGAGGCGAAGGTCTTCAGATCTGAAGTGGTCAGATCAGAGACTTTTTTTAATTTTTCTTTAGGTTCCGAGGAAGCCCTCTTGAACCTGGTCAACTTCTTTGAAACAGTCACCAAGGCCATAGATGAAGGGAAGGTAGTCCACATAGCCTACCTGGACCTCGCAAAAGACTTCGACACAATACCCCACTCGGGCATCATAAATAAGCTCACCAGCTTAAATATCAACCCCTATGTCGCAAGATGGGTTGCAAACTGACTCAGGGATAGAATCCACATGGTCAGAATTGCAGGTACCATGTCAGACTCTAAACCAGTTACAAGTGGCGTCCCACAAGGCTCAGTCCTGGGACCTCCCTTGTTCAGTATATATTTCTCTGAGGTACAGACTAACATGGGAGGACTATGGCCGACCAAGTTCGCAGATGACTGCAAACTGGGTGCCATAATCGACTCACAGACTGACACAAGCATCCTCCAAATGGGTCTCAGAGGCGGATAACTGGTGCCAGAGCCATGGCCTAAAGCTAAATGCCAAAAAGTGCAGAGTCATCCCCTTTGGGAAAAACAAAGTGCCCACAAATTACCACATAGGTGGTAATCCATTAAGTACGGAAGAAGTAATTAGGGATTTGGGGACCCAAGTAGATGGCAATCTCTCCTTTGACAATCATGTTGCCAAAGTGGTTAGAAAGACCTTCTATACAGCCCACCTTATCACAAAAGGGTTCACATCTAGATCAAGAGAGGTCATTGTGCCCCTCTACTCATCAGGCCCATAATTGAATACAATGCCCCATTTGGGATGTACCTTACCCGACACCTGCAACAACTGGAAAGACCCCAAAAGTACCTCACCAAGAGGATCAAGGGACTCAAACAGATGCCCTACGCAGTTAGGCTAAAGAAACTCCAGCTCTACTCAGTTGCTTACCGCCTACTCAGAGGCGATCTGTGCCTGACGTATAAAGCCATGTCCAACCCAGAATTAATGGACATGCTCCACCTCAAGAAATCCAAATCCCTTAGAGATGCACGCTCCAGGGACTTAAACCTCAGCACAGAAATAAACCTCAGCACAGAAATAAATAGACAAAGCAAAATAGTTGAGTACTATACCAAAGTCCAGCCTGCGATCCCAAAGTCAAATATGCACCCAAAAACGCGGCAAGGACACTGCTATTCCTTAAAATCTTTATTACACATAAAACACAAGATGAGCGCTTTCGGGACTTCTCCCTTCATCAGATAAAATACAATAAAACATCCCTTCTTTTAAATAATACATATCCAATAGGATTCAATAAAAAACCCGCCTATTTTGAAGGGTGGGCTTAACAGGTATCACATAATTTAAACCAGGTGTACGATTTGCCATAAACTCAATAATCCATCTGGATTCTGCTAATTCTGTCAAGTGCTTCACATCACCCCCTCTAGTGGTAAGCCTTATGTTTACTATAGCCCTGAAAGTGAATTTATGTGCTACATTATCCATCACGTCTGCTCAAGGCATTATGCACATCCCCATTCCTAATGCTAGATAAGTGCTGTAATATCCTTGTCTTCAACATCTGGTTAGTTTTTCCTACATAGAAGCTAGGGCAGTGGCTACACTCAGCTAAATAAACTATATCCGTCGTTCGACAGGTAGCCCTCCCTTTCAGTACAAATTGCCTATGTGTAATGGGATGCGCAAAGTTAATCTTCTTATTAATGTAGCCACACGCTTTGCACCTCCCGCATGGGAACGTGCCCGCCTTTGTTGTGGCTACTACATTTTGACTGCTTACCCTTTCTTTACACAACAAATCCTTCAGATTCTTATTTCTTCTATATCTGAAGTTAGGTCTACAACCTACTAGATCACTCAACCCTTCATCACTGGTCAGAATGTTCCAGTTATTCTGTATAACATTACAGATATCACCTATATTGCTACTATATGTAAACATTAATTGAGGACTCCTTGCAATTATAGTCCTTTTATTTTTATCTATCTGGGCTGAAGTGCGTCTAAGCCAAGGTTTATATTTACTTTCCCTAAAGCCTGTACTGGTGTTAATCAACCTATCCACTTTATCTTCCCGATAGTCCCTCTGTTGCAAACAGCCCTCAAGAGTAGCTAACTCTCTGTCATATTCACAGTTATCCAAACATATCCTGGAGATCCTACTCGCCTGCCCCTGTACAATGTTTGAGTATGTGTAACGTACAATGTTTGAGTATGTGTAACGTGGATGCATGCTATCATATGACAATACCGTATTCTTCCAACATTCTTTCTTGTATAGTTTTGATGTGAAACCATCAATACTCTGTGCTAAGTTTACATCCAAAAAATCTATAGAATCATAGGAAGCTCTTCAAGTAAACCTAAAGAAAGTTGCGGTGGAATGTAGAAAGTTCACAAATTTCTGCAGCATATTCAAATTCCCATTCCATAATATAAAAACGTCGTCCACAAAACGCACGTACATCTTTATATATCCCTTCCAAACATCATTACTCCGTATATGATTTTTCTCCCATTGGGCAAGGACAAGATTAGCATAGGTGTTGGCACAGGGGGTGCCCATGGCTACCCCCTGTGCCTGTCTATATATATAGACTCTGCTCCTATAAATACATTGTTCTCCAATACCAGTAGCAAAAGTTCCTTTATCAGGCTAATCTTGTCATCAGTGACTCCTAGATCATTCAAAAGGGTGCTTAACATATCTACTCCATATTCATTATTAATAACAGTAAATAGATTGTTTACATCCAGGGTAGCCATCAATAACTTGTCCTTCTTATCCATATAGTCTACTCTGTCCAACTTCATTAAGAAGTCACCTGTATCCAACAAAATATTCTCAATCCCTTCTACATAGGGTTTTAATTGATGTTCCAACCAAACAGAGATATTCTCAGTCATCCATCCCCTCCCTGAAACTATGGGTCTCAGGGGTGGGTTATCCAGGGATTTATGAATCTTCGGGAGTGCCTTAAAAACAGGCGTGACTGCTTTTTCTAACCATAAAAAATCATAAGTACCTTCAGTAATTCTCATCTCAAACTTCAACTTTTGCAGGGCATGATCTACCCTATCTACAGCTTGTCTCACACCTAATGGATTAATCTGAGTATATGTGCTTTCATCTTGAAGCAGTTCTCTCAATCTGCTATTATACCAGGTTGTATCTAGCACTACAACCGCCCCACCCTTATCCGCCGGTTTTATAATTAAATCTTTATTATTACACAAATTCTGTAAAGCTGTCCTCTGTGTTTGAGTAAGATTGTAAAATCTGCTCATGTCTCCTTCAATAAAGTATCTTATTAAATCTTGCTCACATCCCCTAATAAACAGATTTAGGGTGGGTGTAAGTGGTGGTACAAAACTACTGGGTTTCCTTAGGGTCATATTACCTCTCTCATTTTCCCCATACATCATTTTCAGAGCTATATTATGGCAGAAAAGCATGATATCCATTATTATTTCATTGTATACACAGCTACTGCTAGGTACAAAGGTAAGTCCTTTGTTAAGCACTGCTAACTCATCATTATTTAAAACATATGTAGATAAATTAAAAACAATACCAAAGTCCACAGTGTTAGTCAGTCCAACATTTTCCTCCTTTTGTCTACACTTCTGGCCTCGCTTAATGATCTCTTCCATGCGCCTTTCTTCTTCATAGGTGCTGGCAACATCTCCAAAAAATGCTGTTTCCCTCGTTGTGTTTTCGGTCGTGCCCCTATGTTACTTTCTCCTGTTAATGGATCTCCCGTCAGCACGGCTGCTGTAGCGCAAGTTACTGTAGATGCTTTCGGGAAACAGGTAATGGAGGCCGAGTTAGTAATGGACTCTGCTGGTCGCAAATTATTATCATCTCTATCTGCCAACAGTTCTTTCGATAACCCTGGCACATTCAATTGAACCTGCTTACTGGCTGCACTCGATTCTGGCAGGTCTGCGTGAGGCACTTCTGCCTCTTGCGGAGGCGTTACAGCAGTGCTAACACTTCGTCTCACTCTAACCTGTTGGCATGCTTTCTCCCACCTACGTTCATTACCATTGGGTTGAGTATCTCGCAACTGTACTCCATTGGTTCTGGGCCAAACGAAGATATTACCATTGGTAAAATCTTCAAAGTCTCTTTGTATTTTACCCAGTTTTTGTTTTTTCAAATGTTCGTCATTGTTTACAAAAGTAGCATATAATTGATGCAGGCTTTCTACGCTCCTTCCATCAGTATAATCTTTATCAAGCTTACTCTGAAGTTCAGCTACTTCTTTTTTCAACGTTTCGATGTCCGGTGCAAAAAACTCATTCAGCAGCTCCATATATTTAAAATTGGTGTTAATGTTCAATGATTGCCATTTGGCCAATAAGTCCAGATAACGATCACCCTGTGCTGGCATACAGAGGATCCTCATCCCTCTAGGGACAATGCCATAATCTATGCAAGCCTCTAAGTGAAAGTTCTGCCATTGTAAGCGTTGTAACTTGCTTAACTTAAAGCTCAGATCTCTGGTCATTTCATCAAAAGTTTTATCTACCAATGCTGGAACTTGTCGCTCCATTTTTCCATCTCTTTGGAGCGCATAACCCAAATTTAAAAGCGGGTTCTCATTTTCAGTATATTTTTTGTAGCTCAACATAGCAGTCTCTCCTCTTCCACCTCGCAAAACTGTGGAGGTAGTCTCTTCTGCATTCAACCTTCCTTCCATAGCATGTAGAGTACTCAGACAACAGGAACAAAAGACAAAGCAAAATAGTTGAGTACTATACCAAAGTCCAGCCTGCGATCCCAAAGTCAAATATGCACCAAAAAACGCGGCAAGGACACTGCTATTCCTTAAAATCTTTATTACACATAAAACACAAGATGAGCGCTTTCGGGACTTCTCCCTTCATCAGATAAAATACAATAAAACATCCCTTCTTTTAAATAATACATAGGAAAAACTAACCAGATGTTGAAGACAAGGATATTACAGCACTTATCTAGTATTAGGAATGGGGATGTGCATAATGCCTTGAGCAGACATGTGATGGATAATGTAGCACATAAATTCACTTTCAGGGCTATAGTAAACATAAGGCTTACCACTAGAGGGGGTGATGTGAAGCACTTGACAGAATTAGCAGAATCCAGATGGATTATTGAGCTTATGGCAAATCGTACACCTGGTTTAAATGATGTGATACCTGTTAAACCCACCCTTCAAAATAGGCGGGTTTTTTAGTGAATCTTATTGGATATGTATTATTTAAAAGAAGGGATGTTTTATTGTATTTTATCTGATGAAGGGAGAAGTCCCGAAAGCGCTCATCTTGTGTTTTATGTGTAATAAAGATTTTAAGGAATAGCAGTGTCCTTGCCACGTTTTTTGGTGCACAGAAATAAATAGGACATGCTGGAGGGACAGATTCATATCCCAGAGGCTCCCCTCACTCTGGAACAAAATCCCAATCCATGTTAGGTTCATAGGTTCATACTAGACTATCTGCCCTGGGGCATTTACAAGCCTAGCCAGAGTGTGTTTGGCTTTCGTCACCCATTTTAAATGAATTTTGCTATGCCCTTTTTCGAGGTTATAGGTTCATAGGTTCATACTAGGCTATCTGCCCTAGGGCATGTAAAGTTCTTTCCAGTGATGAGAATCAAACCTTGCACCTTCTGGTTAAAAAGCATGCATCTTAACCACTGCACAATTTGGTCCCTCAATGACCTTCTTCAAGAGAAATCTTGACGAGTGGATGGGAGATCGTAGGTTTACTCTTGGAATCTCTTCTGTGTCCCTACTAGACAGAGGCACAGTAAACTAACCTCAAAAGGGCTATCTTCTGTGACCTACTATACAGAGGCACAGTCAACTAATCTAAAAGGGTGGCGAAAGCCAAACACACTCTGGCTAGGCTTATAAATGCCCTAGGGCAGATAGCCTAGTATCAACCTATGAACCTATAAGTCTTCTTTGGTACTAAAATGAATCTGGAATAGACCCCTGAGCCCCTCTGGTCTGGTGGGACCTCTTGGTTGACTCAGTTTGCCAGTAGCCTGCAGATCTCCATCACTGCGGCAAGTCTTTGATGAGGTTGGACATCAGGGATACATTCTGGGGGACCTTTGAGAATTCCTATAAAGGGGATACCATACCCCCTGGATATGACTTTCAAACACCCAGGTGTCTCAGGTGATTGCCTTCCAAGCTTTGGGATGGAGAGCAAGATGACCCTCGAATGCTTCCAGAGGTAAGCAGTTGGGCAACCCTTCAGAATCACTGAAAGGGCCCACCAAAAAAAGTACAGTGGAAGCCCTAATTCTGCAGACCACCTCCTCCCCTAAGGTGGCATCAGTTATGACCCCCCACCCACCCTCAGGAGGAACCCTCTGGGGAGAGTCCTGGAAGAAAACTGCAAATTCCTGAAAAACACTTAGCACCAGATTCCTATAAAAGGATTACTGCAGAGGTGGAAATGTGGACTCCAATGACGGATGGATAAGGCACAGGATCATTTCCCTAACTGATCCAGTGCCCAAGACTCCCTGTTTGGGGGTGGAGGAATAAAGGAGCTCTACTGGGAAAGCTTCTTTTTGGTGCCTGCTGCCAACACAATGCCATCAACAGCTGGACCAATAAGGCCTGTCCTTTTGGGGGGAGGGGGGGGTCAACAACTTTTTTTGCTTTCTGCAGTACTGGTTCTACTCTGTCGGGGCTACTTCCACACCCTCTGAGATACCAAATGTAGCACTATAATAAAAGGGGTTAAGAGAAAGGGAAATCTTACCACTCCTACAAAAATTCAAAGAAAAACACAAAAACAGCGTGGAGCCAAGGACCAAACTGCTGACCATGAATGGTGACAAATTAGATCTGGAGAGTTGATGTAGAACCAGGGAACTGTGTGTAAGGGCGGCAGAGCCAAGTCAAACTGAAAGGCTTCAGAATCGGCCGGTGTCAAATCCGAAGTCTAATAAGTTGAACAGCAGGCAGAGCCAACTGCAAGTAAAACAATTTTTATTCTTAGTTTTTGTATAAAACATTTTATGGATATAAACTCCACGTTATATACACAATTTTGTGTAGTGTATAATCAGGGATATTTAAATGTGCGGGGGGGGGGTCTTTTCAGTGACTTTTGTACGTGCTAAAGTAGTACTTTTTTTAGTTGCAAGAACTATAGGTTTTACAGTACAACAAGATAAAAAAGGTAGAATAAAAACAAGTTTAATGTTCATATGCTGTGACCTTGGGCTGTTGGAGTGGGGGAGGAGTATAAAAGTGCAATGGGGACATTAAGCAACTCCCTCTTGCCATCCTCTGTTAGCTCCTGAACCTCAAGCCATTCATGCCTTATTTCTGTGTCTGCACCTGTGCCCTTACAACAGGTATTAGCAGACTCATACCCATATATCTGACTGAATGCCCTCAAGAGCTGTTCCAAGAAAAACTCTTTTCATAGCCATTTCCCATTTTCTAAAAGGTATACACATCTTCAGTCTTTCCAAGAATGCCCTCTGGATACTTTGCGAATCTAGTAGTTAAAAGCTCTAGAAAGTCATAGCTACAGAAACATATATTTTATCAGATCTATCCAGGATCATGATGCCCTTGTTTAGGTAAATGCACTCAGCCTTGCAATAAGCTTTCAGCAATTTATAGCATCTACATAGAATAATGCACACATTGTCACAGTAGGGGTTTTAAACACAAACTTAAGACTCTTCAATCGTGTAAAACCAATTAGGTTTCTTTGAGGCCATGGACCGTGAAACCAGCTTTAAGGATGCCTATTCAAAGAAATCTTTAATGGAATGCCAAAAGTACTGCCAGGAACACCAAGGGTCAAAGTACAGTTTGTAAGAGCCAGACACATCCTAGGCACACACTTTAAATTCCCCTTCATTAAATTCAGTACCCACCAAATGGCATGTTTTCTGGTGGGGGTGGGAAAAGCAGGATAAGATTGACTCCTCATGACATGCCATAACCAAGAGAAGAGATCTAGGCTAAATAACACAAATCTACCTCAAAGTCCAAGAAGTCAAAAAGGGGAAGAAAATCGCATATTCAATGGCAGAACTGCCTCAAAAATCAAAGGCTGGTCAGCCCACTGCTTAATCCCATATGAAATAGTCATTTACTCCTCAGTAAGCTCATGGTAAATGAAGGTAATACAGGCAGTCAACACTTGATGCCTTAGGATCAGGCATACACCAACAGCTACACTTACTTTGTCAGAGGTCTGGATACGAACAGTAGCTGCAAATCTTATTTTTCTGCCTCCAAAGTATGCAAGACAGGCAGAGGCTAAGTCGTCATGAGGGAAGGCAGACAAATTAACACTTCTTCAGGGCAGGTGTCCTCAAGCCCTCTTTCTGTGGAAAAGACTATCTCTAAGATCCTGTGGTCTTCCACCTGCTCTTCTTTCAATAACATTTTCAGAAGTTTACGTTTTTCAACACATTGTTTTCTTTTTCAGATGGCACCTTTTGCTGAGCAATTCTACCCCCCCCCCCCCCCCAACCAAAAAAAAAAATTTAATAATTGCAGGCACTTGAGCCAAAGCCACCAGCGTCTTGTGAAGATGGTGAAGTGGGAAAGCCATAAGGTTTCTGGCCCCATTACTATACATCTTCCTGTTAAAGGTCATGCAGATACAAAAGGCAGAGACACTGACTCTTTCTTAAGCAGAAAAGGAACAGCAGATTTTTTTTTTGATGAACTGATCCTCCACAAGCAAATGTTATTTAATTTTTGGGTGACCTCATGAACACCGGAACCCAACTGCAACTCAAAAACCACAAATACTGGACTAATCAATCAAATCTCAATAATGCTATTAGGAAAGGGTACTTATTACTCTGCAACTCACCTGGAAGAGTCAAAAAGACAAGGCAGACTGATAACCAATTACACCTTACTGCAAAAATATGGCTTGGGCTGCTCTTCCCTTAGTCATGCAACAACCAATGCCCAAGATTTAAGGAAAGACCTGCTCCATGCTGTGGACATCCGAAAGATCAAAGTCAGACTACAAAGTGGATGTCTTCAGCAATTTATCCCCATGGAACAGAAATTGCACTGTAGCAGGGATTACGATGAACATCTTGTTTTTAAGAAACACTATTACAACACATACCTTTCATCTTCTCTGACATTTGGCCATGAAATAAAACAGTCTTGATTAAGCCTTGTTCCTCAAATTTACTGATTTTCTTCATAAAATTAGACCTGTTCCATTAAACTAAGCCTATACAAACAGTTATCTTTTGACATATTTTTATACAATCTAGTGTATGAAGGCCTACTGTGAAAAATAAAATGCATCTTTTCTACACTCACTAAGTTTTTAAAGATGCCTGTTACTACTTTAATGCTCAGAGGTTGAGAGGCATACATGTTACAAAGTCCAAAATCAGGGAGCAAAGAGCAAAGGCTAATGAACTGCCTCCAAATAAGACCAAACACAATACAATTCATTATGTAAACAGTGACAAAGCTTATTATTGCACACACTGTATATAAAAACACATTCAGTCTATAAAAACTTTTTTCAGCGAAGATGGAATCTTACAGAGGTATCTAAAGTGAAGACTTATCAACACTTCCAGTAACCCAACAGGCAATGAATGATACTGGAGTAAACTGTGCAGTCAAATAAAATGGCAGTCAACGCCACATAGTTACAACCTAAAACTCTTCACCCATATGCCACAAGGAATGCACATGGGTTTTCAACAACACTATCCTTGTCTCGTCCGACCTTCTGGCTTACAGCTATTTATGACAGCAATGGCAAAAATGCAAGAAAACACACCCAAGTTTAACATGACAATTTAACGAAAAGCCTAGCAAGATACACAAATTATACCTCTTTAGAAAAAAAAAAAAAGTCACAGCATAACATTTTTAATATCTGCAATTTCTGATGTTTTAACCAAAGAAAGGAAGAAAAAGCAAATACAATTCGCCACAGTTTGAGCCACCACTTAAGCTGCAAGGAAAACCTGAAAAAGAAATGGTGTTTTACAGGAGAAATGCAAAGACTGAAGAGAGACATATTACAGATGGTCAGGTGCATGCAAACTTTTCTCCCCAAAGATCACAGCACCTGTGACATCAAAGAAATAATTACCTCCAAAGTTGTCATAGTCATCTTCCTTTCCACCTCCTCTAGGGCCGCGGGAGCCACCAGGTCCTAAAAGAAATACATTACACCTTCCTTGTCAATGACTGGATATGCAAGTTTAAATATACATCTACTCCACAACCGTATAAGGGCTGAGTGTGTACACATCAGTCTTTTGCCTATGTGCTTGCAGATAATAAAGCAAAAGCACTGTACAAATATGTGGGCACACTACTTAAAGTGTAATACTATGGTAAAAGGTACTGGTCCAAAATACGTGGAACACTAAACTCTCCCAGACATGTAAAGTCAGTTGGCAATGGAAATACTACTGATGGACACAGCTCCCAAAATACTTGCTGGCACAAACTAAAACATACTGCCCTCACCTGGCCATTCATTTCCATTTACTCTAGTTTTGGGATATGAAAATATTTCTGGTCACCAGGTAGTAGGTTAAGACATTGCTTTGCTTTTCCATAGTTACTTACATTCTGTTGTGATGTAATAAAGACACACCAGCCACGCAACAGTTATAAGTTAAACATGCTAGGTACCCATAACGCTTCAAAGTAAGGCACAGATTAATTGTGAAATGTTACTGCCTTTTATCTAGAACTAGCCTGCCCACAAAAAGTATCCAACTTTAAAACCACACTTGCCAAAAAATCAGACTATCAAAGTGGAGGGGAAGAATTAATCACAATAAAATTGCCAACAATCCAACTAAAATGGAATTTAAGACAGAAAAGTAAAAAAAATAGCAAAAATCACTAATTTCAGAAAATGAACCTGAAGCAACACCTGCACATACTCCAGGGAAATGGCTGCTTAAGCTCCAGTACAAAAATGTGTGACACACTACCTCAACAACATACTTGCCATACCATAAATTACAAAACATTGCAAGTTAGGTTAACCATCGAAAAAGGCAATGCTCAAAGTCTTCTACTTGGCACTGAATTCAGACTGTCTGGAGTCTTTCATGACTATCTCAAAATCGAGATATTAGAATAGTCGTGATACTCCACTGGCATGTCAATTTGTTTCAGGATAGTTTATGGGCGACACCTTCTACTGCTGACAAATGCTCTGCGTGCAGTTTTCTGGAAAAATGAAGTCGGCTGGACATTAGACTCCTCACCATGAAATGCCAAATTTGAAGGCAGAGCACTGATGTTATGCCACATTATGAAATAAAGAAGAAACACCAATTACTCAAACATGGACTCCAATTTTAAGGTAGAACCAGGATTACAAAACACTTTTTCGAGTGATAGAAATTTCAAAGCATACCTTACAGACGCTACAATATGGCCAAGCAGGCAAAAAAAAAGTTAAAGACCAGAGCAACACAACAACAGAAACCAAACCCCAGAAACGGGCAAACTCCCAAGAAATAAGTCATTGTACGGGTAAAAAAGTTAATCACAAAGCAAAAGCAGTATCTCATCTGCACGACAAAAGAAAGGGTCCAACCCAAGAAGCTCCCTTTACCAACAGCAAACAACAAACTTTAGTTGCAAAGGCCAAATTCAAGTGGAAAGGACTCTTCTGAAGATGACAGACACAGCACAATGGGTTCCAAATGAGCCAGGGCCCTATGATAAAAGACTTGGCAAAACATAACATTAAGGGAATCAATCACAATAACCATAAAATGTCTAGCTATATATCCCTTTAAGACGACGGTTAGAAAAATGTCTGTGCGTGTACTTCATATCTAATATGCTTTCATAAGATGGATTTATGAATGTTTTTCAGTATGCATTTGATTAATTCTCTTCCTGCCTAATATTAATAATTGCTGACCGGGTAAGAAATGTATAAAGATTTGTCCTCTGTAGAAAGTTCTATCATGAAATTCAGAACGCATGCCTCATACAGAAAGTCAGGCAAGTAAGCAGTCAGGAGATCTAATGCTGTAGTGTTTACTTCTAAATGGTCAGTTCTTCTATGGCTGTTACAATAATGCTTCTTTTGATGAAAGAAAGTATAAAACTCCATTACTCTGTAGTTTGAGGACACAGGACCTTGACTGCTTAGTCTCTTGCATATGTGTTTCTCTCTGCAGTAATTCTTCT
Source organism: Protopterus annectens (assembly GCF_019279795.1). NCBI lineage: Eukaryota > Metazoa > Chordata > Ceratodontiformes > Protopteridae > Protopterus > Protopterus annectens. The sequence goes on along the minus strand of NC_056747.1, from coordinate 549,494,365 downwards.
CTGCCAAACTGTGTCATGTAAAAGCTATTGGGCACCTTAACACCACCAAATAGTCAACAGCAAGTCTCAAAGATGCCCAAAGTAACACTCTGATTTGCAATGGTAGTGATTTATTCCATAAGTTACAAATATGAGTTATGAACCTATCACTCCAGCACGTCTTGTTTAATGTGTTGGTACAGCTTTAGGTCCCAAGTAGAGGACTTGCAGAAACAACAATTTTTTTTTAAATCAAAAAATAGATCAGACGAGTGTGTGTCTTTCATGGATAAGAATGCAAGATGCAGGTTATAAAAGAGGTCAGTAGGTTACTTGGTATAAGAGGAGTTATGCTAATCTATTGGTTAGTTGAAGGACTCAAAGCCTTTAGTTCTTTTAGCAGGGAATCACTGAAGCTTTGCCAGTCAAGTGCCATGTTTGAGTCTGTACACAACAAATAAGGCAATGAACTCAATGCTGGGCCTATTAGTGGAAGAGTATAATGGTAAGATGACTTTGATGTTAAGCATACTCAAAAATTAACGTGGTTAGACAGAAGAATTCCTGACTATGGTCTTCTATCCAGATGGGACATATGAAAGGATGATAGACAGTTGTGCATAAAGGCACACAGGTCTCCCATGACCTACTCCATCGTAAGAGAGTACCACTTATAAAAGAAGAGGGAACAGCTTTTATGCTAAATGCCACTACACTGCACTTTCTGCATTTAGCTTCAGACCGTTTTCAGTACCCCAGAAATATGCATACTATAGCCCTTGCTGCAAATGTTTAATATAGGAAGATGAGTGGACAACAGTGCCTATTCTGCAGTCGCTGGCAAATTTGGTCAGACATGTTTCTGGAATTTTAGCTTCAATGTCTGTAAAATAAATGCTCAAAAGGAAAGGGCCCAGCACTGTTCCTGTAGTCCTCTAGGTACAAATGTAACGTGTCACAGAAAAATGGCAGGCATAGAAACACAATAAATATGTAAAAGGTTCAAACAGTAGAGGAAATCACGAATTATGAAACTCGCAAACCAACTGTAATGGCAGAATGCAGCAAGCAGCTGGATAATTACAAGGCAACAAATTATTTATCCAACATGTACAGGTACAGGCAACAGGCTACACCAGCACAAGTCTGCATAACATACTACAGCTTACACTTTCAATAGGACATGTGCAAATGCAATCTCTATCGATACAAAATAAAACATGCTTACTGATCATTTGCATTAAAATCTTCAAGCACAAATTAAAACACAATTACCTCGGTCTTCTGGCCCGCCTTTTCTAAACCCAAAGCCGCCTTTTTCTTGTTTTCTACCTTCGGCTATATCTACCCGGAGTGTCCGATCACCAAGAAGCTAGTAGATCAGAGGATACACAAAACTTTTTCAACTTATCTTTGCCATATAGTTTAATACAGTTCTTCAAACAAATACTGATGCATACTTACTGCTCCGTCATAAGTCAAGGCTTCTTTCAGGGACTCCAAGTCATCAAATTCTACATAACAAAAGCCTATTTAAAAAAAAAAAATACAAAGTCACTTCCCATCTTACTTGCATCACTGCAGAAAATCCTTAAAAGAATCGCTTATTAAGGCTACCTCTGTCGACTCTGGTTCAAGTGTGACAACATTCAGAATTGCGCTCTACAAGGAAAAAAAAATGATGTACTTACCATTAACATTGCATCTGTGTTGTCTTTCATTCTTCCTCGACCTGCGGTTTTGGATCAGACTTGAACGCTTACAAAAGCTTAGGCTCTGAAGGTTGAGCTCCTCCACTACATACACTGCTTCATCCCCCCCCCCCCCCCCCAGTTACCTCAGATAGCATTTGCTGCTACCAAGTTTACCAATAATATCATAAATGCAATGAACATCAATGCTGACAGTTACCAATAAAGAAACAGAAAAAGAACAGGAGCTCAACAAGGAACAGAGGTTCCTAAAAACATATCAGTCAGGTCATCTACAAAAGGGACTGGGTGAAGGCAAGGAAGAATGAAAAAGACAATACAGATGGAACGTTACTGGTAAGTACATAACTTCTTTATCTGATGTATTCATTTTCATTCTTCCTCGATACGTGGGACAGAGTCCCCAGTTACAACAACTTTGGGTGACCTTCATGGAATGATATTCTGGAGCATCACAGAACCAAAGGCAGCTCTACTTCTGAACACAATATCCAGCTTGTAGTGGGAAATGAAGGTATGAGAATTACATCATGAGGCAGCTGAACAAATATTAATTGAAACTTTGGCCTAAAAGGCTTTGGAAGTTGCCATAGATCTAGTATAGTGAGCTTTGACTCAGTGAAGTAGAGGGACACCTTTGGATTCATAAACAAACCAAATGTAATCCTTTAACCATTTAGCTAAGGTGGTCTTGGCAACTGGTTTACCCTTTTTGCATCCAAAAAGGATATGAAAAGCTGGTCAGATTTCCTGTAAGTTTTAGTTTTGCCTAGGTAAAAACTCAACTGTATGAACATCCAGAAGTGCATTTCTCCCTTGTTTTGCAAATAAGGAAAAATACTGGTAAGTTTAACAGATTGGTTTACATTGTTCTCAGTCGCCACTTTGGGAAGAAAGGATGGATTAGTATGTAATGCCACACTGTTCATGTGAAAAATTAAGCAAGTATATTTAAGATGACAAAGCTTGCAATTCAGATACTCTTCTTGCAAAGGTGATAGCCACCAGAAAAAGTCTTCCAGGATAAGAATTTCGAGTCTTACTTTGGCAAATGGTTCAAAGGGAGGCAGAACCAGAGCCTTTAAGACAAAAGACAGATCCCAAGGAGGTGTCGGACCTTTGACAGGAGGATGAAGGAAAGTCCCTCTAATAAAAGCCTTACACAATTTTGACAAGGTCAAAGATGATGCATTTTCTGATATAAAAATATGAAATGGCTGCTACTTGCAGTTTAAAAGTGGAATGATCAGCCCCCTCATAAAAATATGAGCGAGAAACTCTAGGACTGATGGCAAAGGAACAGTAAAAGGATCTAATTTCTGCTGTTTAGCCCAAATAACAAATTTTTTTCCATTTGCTCTTGTAAATCCTTCTAGTCAAGGACTTGTGAGAGGAGATCAGAATATGTTTTGGACTGGAGATGAAAGCCTGGCAGATCTAGCCATCACTGGAATTGGAGAAACCACACGGTTAGTTTCAGACTTCGGGGATCAAGACGAATCTGCCCTGATGGATAATCAGATGAGACTAAAGGAAGGTGAACCAGATTTGTTGAGGACAGCAGGAGGCAATGAGGATCACTTTGCTCTTCAACCTGGAAGCTTTATGAAGAAACTTGAGGATTAAGGGGAGAAGAGGAAAGGCATAAAGAAATATGGAAGGCCAAGCATTGACTACAGCATCCCTGGGTGACTGTCCCGGACGGGAGGATCAAGGCAAAGAGCCTGCTGCACTTCTTGTGTGAAGACAAAGGGATAACAGCAAGTTTGACCCCATTTGTGGAAGATCATGTTCGCCAGTGACTGATTCAGAGACCACTTGTGAAGCAACAATAAAACTCTGCTGAGTCTGTCTTCTAAAAAGTTGTGCTCCCCCAGAATGTGCATTGCAATTTGAAAGTAGTTGGTAGAGATCGCCCACTGCCACACACTCATTGCTTCTCGACACAGGGGCTAGGATCTGGTTTCCCCTTGTTCGGTGATGTACCAAACTAATGACAAATTGTCCATTTGTATCACAATAGTCCCTGTAAGAAAGAAGCTGTGAAATGTCTGCAATGCTAAAAGGACTGCTGTCATCTCCAGGATACTGACATGCAGTTTGGTCTCCTATGACATCCATCTGCCTTGGACTGTCTAACCCAGGAAATGCCCCTCCCACCCTACCTGGGAGGCAACTGTGGTCAACGTGGCATTTGGGGAGGATGAAGAAAGAGGCATCCTTAAAGAAAGTACAGTTGTGTACACCTACCATAAATGTAGATGTTCGAGTGTCTTCACTGTTGCAGTCATGACTGTAGGGTTCTCCCCTGCCGGCAGGCAGCCCTCGGTCGGCCAGAATCCCAAAGTCTGGGTCCGGCGTCGGCTGTTCAACCATGCTCCCTGACGTCAGAGCACCAGGAGTACAAAGCTGACAGCCGACGCCATCTTCTCCAGTTTTCCTTGCCTCAGATGTCAGGAGTCCCAAAATGAAAAAGGTCCCATAACCTTTGCAAATACACCTCAGAAGAATGGTGAAAAAAAAAGGAAACACACAAAAGTAAAAATAAGAGGGGACAGGAGGGAGGGAAACCCAGACTGCAACAGTGAAGACACTCGAACATCTACATTTATGGTAGGTGTACACAACTGTACTATGTTCCTCGTGTTTCACTGTTGCAGTCATGACTATAGGGTAGAATCCCAAAGCTGAAAGAAAGGGAGGTGGTCATAAAGAAGAAGGGGCGGCTAAAAGGCCCTGCAAGACTGCAGAGGCAAAGACTGCCCTAGACTTAGAGTAGAGAGGTAGATTGTAGTGCTTAGAAAAAGTATGCACTGAACTCCAAGTTGCAGCTTCCAAAATGTCTTTGGTAGGAACTCCCCTGAGGAAGGCCGCAGAAGTGGCAGCAGCTCTGGTGGAATGAGTCCGTATACTCCCTGGGATTTGCTTTCCATGGTGAGAATAACAAAATCTGATTCCATGAGCAATCCATTTAGAAATGGTCTGTTTTGAAATGGCTTTACCTTGGGAACTTGAAGCATAAGAAAAGTACAGTTTTGTACCTACCATAAATGTAGATGTTAGAGTGCTAATACAGCTGCAGTCATAACAGATGGGTTCTCCTGCTGTCAGGCGGTCCTCGGTCGGCCGCAAAAGTCTAGGTCCGGCGTCGGTTGTCGTCGCTTCTTCCCTGATGTCAGTGCGACAGGGGTATAAAGGAACCAGCCAACGCCATTTTCTTCAGTTTTTCTTGCCCCAGACGTCAGGTGCCCCCAGAAGGAAGGCAATACATAAATTTGTGTAATAATGCAGTGCAATATAATCAAAATACAGTAGTTGCAAGCAAATATATCATAAATGAATACCCCAATCAGGTTGTATGAGGATGTGTTAGCCTACAGGCCTGTCCCAAGAGGGGAAGGAGGGAGGGAAACCTGGACTGCAGCTGTATTAGCACTCGAACATCTACATTTATGGTAGGTACAAAACTGTACTATGTTCATCGTGCATACAGCTGCAGTCATAACAGATGGGTAGAATCCCAAAGCTAAGAAAGTGGTGGTAGGCACTAGGTGGAACTAGGAGGAGCCAAAATGCCCTGCAAGACTGCAGTGGCAAAGCCTGCTCTAGATTTGGAGTATAATGGTAGGTTGTAGTGCTTGGAGAAGGTATGCACAGAACTCCAAGTGGCTGCTTCCAAAATATCCTTGGTAGGAACTCCTCTGAGGAAAGCTGCAGAGGTGGCTGTGGCTCTGGTGGAATGAGTTCTAATGCCTGTAGGTACAGTTTTGCCATGAAAGGAATAGCAAAAGCGTATGCAGTGGGCTATCCATTTTGAGATTGTCTGTTTGGAAATTGGCTTTCCTTGAGCTCCTACAGCATAGGACACAAAGAGCTGTTCTGATTTTCTGAAAGGCTTTGTTCTGTCCAAATAATAACGCAGTTGTCTGTGGATGTCCAAGGAATGTAGTAATCTCTCCCCTTTGTTTTGAGGATTAGGATAAAAGGTAGGTAAATGTATGGCCTGATTTAGAGCTACCCTGGATACCACTTTAGGCATAAAGGACGGGTTGGTTCGTAAGGAAACTCTGTCCTGATGGAAGATGATAAAAGGCTGGACAGCCATGAGAGCCTGTAGTTCTGAAACGCTACGAGCTGAGGTGATAGCCAGAAGGAAAGCTGTTTTCCAGGACAAATATTGCAAATCTGATGAGGCAGCTGGCTCAAAGGGAGACAAGGTCAGTTTTTCCAGAATGAAATTAAGATCCCAAGCAGGTATTGGTTGTTTCCTTGGAGGTCCTAGATTCTTAGCCCCTCTGAGGAACTGTCTTAAGAGAGGGTGAGAGAATATAGGTGTATCAGTGTTGTATTCTGCAGAAATGGCTGAGGCATGGATTTTGATGGAGGAGAATGAAAGTCCACTGCTTAGCAGCTCAGCCAAATATTGTAGTATTTGAGGTAAATTCAGTTTTCCAGGATCCTGGCCCTTTTTCTCATTCCAGACACAAAACCGTTTCCATTTTGCGGAGTAAGCTTTTCTAGTTGATGGCCTTCTGGCCTCCAAAATGACATCCTGCACCTCCTTGGAGAGTAGGGCATGTTGTGATGCTAAGGAATCTTCCATGCGGCTAGATTGAGTGTTTTTAGCTGGCTGTGAAGAGTTTTGAAGCTGTGCTGAGTCACAAGAAGAGGCATTAGAGGCAGGGTCCATGGTGGGGAATGCGTCAGGCTCCTCAGGAGTGGGTACCAGTGTTGCCTTGGCCAGTCCGGATCAATGAGAATCATCTTTGGTCTGTCTGCTCTGGTTTTCAATAGAACTTTGGGCAGCAGAGGAAGAGGTGGGAAGGCATAAACTGTCATTGATGCCCAACTGAAAGAGAGAGCGTCCACTCTCCAGGCCTTTGGATGGAAAATCCTTGAGCAGAATTTTGTCAATTGGTAATTTTTGTGGGAGGCAAAGAGATCTATGTCTGGCCTTCGCCATTCTTGAATTATTTCTGTAAAAACTTTTGGATGCAATTTCCATTCATGTGGATCTGTCATATTCCTGCTTAGGTTGTCTCCCAGCGTGTTTTCCTTGCCTGGCAAGTACTGTGCTTGTAGTTCCATTTGTACGTCCATGGCCATGTTCCAAAGTGACATGGCCAGTCTGCATAGGGGGTAAGAATGTGTTCCTCCCTGTTTGTTTATGTACCACATAACTGTGGTGTTGTCCGTTCTTATCAATAGTTGACCTGGTTGTAGAAGGTCCTTGAAAGCTATAATAGCATTTATTACTGCTAGCATTTCCTTTTGATTGATGTGAAGGTGCTTTTCTTTTTGGGACCATTTGCCCTGAATGCACCGATCTGTCATGTGCGCCCCCCAGGCGTAGTCCGTGGCGTCTGTTGTGATGACTTGATTTGCTTGAGGCTTGCTGAATGGAAGACCTGTGTTTGTTTGACATGCTTGAGCCCACCACAGAAATTCCTTTTGCAGACATGGAATTAGTGGTATTATTGTTTCCAAACTGTGGCTGTGTTGAGACCATATGTTTTTCAGGTACCATTGTAGTTTCCTCATATGCAGCTTTGCACATGGGATTAGTAAGATGCAAGATGCCATGAATCCCAGAGCCTGCAGGATTTTCCTTGCAGTCAGCCTGGTGCAATTTGCTAGTGCTCTGAAGTATTGAATTAGTTGCCCCTGCTTCTCTGGCGTGAGGTAGGCCATCTGGGTGTTTGTGTCCAAATTGGCACCCAGGAAAATTATCTTCCGAGAGGGTATTAGCCTTGATTTCTTTTTGTTGACTGTGTATCCCAGAGAGTTCAACAACATTATTACATAAGCCAGATATTTCAGAAGAATGTGCTTGCTGTCCGCTTGGATCAGGCAGTCGTCCAAAAAGGGGTATATTTGTATCCCTTGAAGTCTGCAGTAGGCAATTACTGATGCCAGGCATTTCGTGAATACTCTGGGCGCAGTAGATAAGCCAAAGGGCAATGCAGAGAATTGATAATGGGTTGAACCTGCAAGAAATCTGAGGTACCTTCTGCAACTTTGACTGAGTGGGACATGCAGGTATGCCTCCTTGAGGTCCAATGTTACCAGCCAAGACTCCTTGCCCAGCATGCGAAGAAGTTGCTGTAGAGTGAGCATCTTGAATTTTGGTACGAGTAGAAATGTGTTTAGGATGGATAGGTCCAAAATAGATCTCCAATCTTTTCCCTTCCTTGGTACCAGAAATAGCCTGGAATAAAAACCTTGACCTTGTTCGTGGGTAGGTACCTGTTGAATAGCTTTCATGTTTATGAGATCTGTAATTTGCCTTTGTGCCTCTGCCCTTTGATTGTGTGGCAGGTTTGGCATTCCTCTCATTTTTGGAAGGGTGTGAAAATGGAATTTGTAGCCTCTGTTTATAATGTCCAGGATCCATTTGTTCTTTGTGACAATATGCCAATTTTTTGAAAATAATGCCAGCTTTCCTCCTAAGGGGGCTGCCATTTGAGACTTGCTTGGCATGCAAAGGGGAAAGTCATTGGGTTTGCTTTCAGAAAGATTGTGAGTTGTCCTCACCACCTCTTTGTGTAGGAGCTTGCCATTGTCTGCCTCTAAACGATCCTTGGGATTGTCCTCTGCCCCTCGAGGGCCTGTATCTGCCTCTTTGGGGTCTGTCCGTGGCAGGAAAGGACCAGTTTTTGGAAGGCCAATTTCTACTAAAACGTGGGGGTTGTACCTGTAGAAAATATTTCACAGTTTGCATTGATTTAGCCTTTTCCTCCATCTTCCTTAATACCTCCTCAGCATTAGCACCAAATAGTACATCCTTTTGAAGAGGGGCGTCTAGTAATTTAGTTTTGACATGATCAGGCAAGGTTTGTTCCTTGAGCCAGGCATGCCTACGTATGACTGATCCTGTAACAGCAGCTCTACATGAGGCCTCTAGAGCATCAAAACCACATTGTAAGGTATGCTTACCCACTTGTTCTGCACTATGCATCAAATCCTGCAACTCCTTCAAGTCTGGTTGTTCAGGTTGTGACATTTTACTTTTCATTTGTGATAACAAAAACTGTTGGTATTTTAGCATATGGAACTGACAGTTTAAGGCCCTCATGGTTAAGGTAGCCGAGGTATATACCTTTTTTCCCCCACCTTTCTAAGGATCTGGAATCTCTCTCGGAAGGTAATGGATTTTTAGCAGTGGAGGCCTTAACTCCTTTGGGGCCCTGTGAGATGGTTTCTGGGTCAGCAGCATGGCTTTTGTATAGAAATTGGTGCGAGTCAGGAAACCCTGTAGTACCTGTCAGGCTTAACTGGAGCTGGAGGTAGAGAGTCCGGGTTAAGGCAGGCCTCCGAGTAAACATCATCTAGGATGTCCAAGACAGGAGGTATAGCCAGAGGCCTGTGCTGAGGTAGCAAGAGAAATTCCCTAAGCCTTTTCTTGGAATCTGAATAATCTTGGCCTTCCCAGTGGAAGTGTTCCCTTAAGGTATGCAAAGTTTCCCCAAATGAGTAATCCTCTGGGGGGGGATACAGAAGGGATGGACTCCTCCGCATCAGAGTCTTCAAAAGGGGAGTAAGAATGTTGCTGATCATCAGAGTGCTCTGAAATAATGGAGCCCTGATCAGAGGAGGGGGAATCTTCCTCCACTCTGGGCCTTTTGTCCGGTGGGAGCTGAGAACCTCTGATAAGAGTAATTAAATCCTCAGCCATTTTAAGCATCTGTTTCTTAGGCATGGGGCCTGGAGATGGGCCCTGTGTAGCTTGTCTCTTAGAGTGCATGGATGCTTTTGACTTAGTGAAAGCCTTGATGGAGAAAGAAGAGGAAGGTCCGAAGACACCTTGAGTGGAGGTGGACCTTGTCCACATTCTGAGTTTCAACGCCAAGAGTGGCTTCGGTATCTGTAGTCGGGGTGTGGGCCGAGGAGCCTGCGACCTCGGGCACAGGAGACACCACCAAATAAGTGTCGTCGGTAGTCAGGGGCTGCGTAGGCGCCTCGCTGAGAACCGGACCACATGTAGTTGGCTTTGGCGTGGTGTCGGTAGAGGCCGCGAACCTCGTGCGTCGGTCCTTATCTTTGCATTATTTAGACAAAACTGGAGTCGGAATATCCGACGACATAATATAATTAAATGCTTTCCCAAAATAATGCTGGGCGAACTCCGCCTGACGCTTAATGGTGCGTTTGTTGAAAGTAGCACAAAAGCGACAGACCGAGACGTCGTAGTCTGGGCCTAAACAAGGTATACAGAGGGAATGGAAATCCTTATGCAGTATTTGCTTCCCACAAGAAATACAATTATTAACTTTGTCTGACATCGGTCTGAGGCAAGAAAAGTTTCCCCAACGGGGTACTTAGCTTTCAAGAAGACTTCGGTTTCCAAATTTTCGTAATCTCAGGAGCTGGCCGACCGGCACTTGTGAACTGCTTCTGCTTCGGGCACCGCGCGGCAAGAAAGACTGGAGAAAATGGTGTCGGCTGGTTCCTTTATACCCCTGTCGCACTGACGTCAGGGAAGAAGCGACGACAACCGACGCCGGACCTAGACTTTGGAATTCGGCCGACTGAGGACCGCCTGACGGCAGGAGAACCCATTTGTTATGACCGCAGCTGTATGCACGATGAACATCAAACAATTGTTCCGATTTTCTGATGTCCTTGGTTCTGTTCAGGTAAAAACGTAGTTGTCTGTGTACATCCAAGGAATGTAAGATCCTTTCCCCTTTATTTTGAGGAGTGGGGAAAAAGGTTGGCAAGTGGATAGTTTGATTTAAAGCCACTTTGGAAACCACCTTAGGCATGAAGGTAGGATTAGTCCTCAAAGATACCCTGTCTTGATGAAAAATAATTTAAGGCTCCACAGCCATAAGAGCTTGTAACTCTGAAACTCTCCGGGCAGAGGTTAGGCTAACAGGATAACTGTCTTCCAAGATAAAAACTTGATGTCAGAAGAGGCAGCAGGCTCAAAAGGAGGCAAGGTTAGTTTTTCCAAAACACAGTTGAGATCCCAAGCAGGAATAGGAGGAGATCTAGGAGGTCTTAAGTTCTTAGCTCCTCTGAGAAACTGTCTCATGAGCTGGTGGGAAAAGATGGGAGGGTCTGTATTATATTCAGCAGAAATAGCAGAGGCATGTATCTTAATGGAAGAGAGAGAGACCCTTATGCAAGAGATCTGTCAAGTAAAGTAAAATTAAAGTAATGTTAGGAAGAAGAGGATCAGAATCCTGAGCCTGCATCCAGGAACAAAATCTTTTCCATTTTCCTGCATAAGATTTTCTAGTACTAGGACGTCTGGCTTCTAAAATGACATCCATAACCTGCTTGGGTAGGAAAGAAGAAATCAAAGGCCTTGGATTAACCAGGCCGCCAGGCTGAGAGTTCTGACATGAGAATGTAGAACCTGACCCTGATGTTGGGACAGAAGGTTCGGAGACTGAGGTAAAACCCAAGGGGGCTCCAGGCATAGGTTTTTTAGAGTTGGATACCAAAATTGTCGAGGCCAATTTTGAGCCAGCAAGATTATTATCTTGGGCTTGTCCTGTTTTATCTTCAATAAACCCGTGGAAGAAGAGGAAGAGGCGGAAAGGCATATCCCGAGAGGTTCCTCCAACTGAATGACAGGGCATCCACTTTCCAAGCTTCTCTGTGGAAAGTCCTGGTGCAAAAATTATGTAGTTGATGATTGAGATGGGATGCGAAGAGGTCTATGTGAGGACATCCCCAGACTGCTGTTATCATCCTGAATATTTTGGTGTCCAGCATCCACTCGTGTGGATCTGAAAAGTTTCTGCTCAGACTGTCTGCCAGGAAGTTTTGTTTCCCTGGTAGAAACTGAGCTTGAAGATCCAGATTGCAAGCTAGAGCTGTGTTCCATAGATCCATGGCTAGTCTGCAAAGGGGGTAGGAATGAGATCCCCCTTGCTTGTTTATGTACCACATAACTGTGGTGTTGTCTGTCCGTATTAGTAGTTGTCCTGGTTGTAAAAGATTCCTGAAGGCCAATAGAGCTTTCTGAACGGCTAACATGTCCTTTAAGTTGATATGCAGGTACTTGTGATCCTTTGTCCAAAGGCCCTGCAGACAATTGCCCTGAAAATGGGCTCCCCAAGCATAATCAGAGGCGTCCGTGGTTAGAATCAGAGTGGCTGGAGGCAGACGGAAGGGTTTCCCTTTGTTTAGAGCACATGCCCTGGACCACCAAAGAAATTCCTTTTGAAGGCAAGGAAGGACAGAGATCAGCATGTCTAAACTGTGGCAATGCTGAGACCATACACTTTTTAGGTACCGCTGTATTTTCCTCGTGTAGTCTTGCATATGGTACTAGAAGGATGCAGGAGGTCATGTAACCCAAAGCCTGCAGGAATTTCCTTGCAAATAGTTGAGTTAAAGTTGCCAAGGTTCTGAAAGTTGAAGCCAGCTGTAATTGTTTTTCGGACGTCAGAAATGCCATCTGGGTTGTGGAGTTTTGAAGTGCACCCAGAAAAGTTATCTGTTGTGATGGTGTCAAATTTGACTTTTTTATGTTTACAGAGAATCCCAGGAACTTGAGGAGGTTCTGTACAAATTCTAGATGTTGGAGTAAGACATCCTTGCTGTCTGCCTGAATTAGACAATCGTCCAGATAAGGGTAAATTTGAATTCCCTTGAGTCTGCAGTAAGCTACTACTGGAGCCAGGCATTTGGTGAAGACCCTAGGCGCAGTAGACAATCCAAAGGGCAGCGCAGAGAATTGAAAGTGCCTCGATCCGGCCTTGAACCTGAGGTATTTTCTGCGATCCTGCCTGATGGGAATGTGTAAATATGCCTCCTTTAAATCCAAAGTTACCATCCATGCATCTTTGGACAGCATTGGAAGTAGCTGCTGTAGAGTAAGCATCTTGAATTTTGGAATCTCTAGAAAGGTGTTCAAGACCGACGGATCCAGAATGGGTCTCCATGAGCTTTGCTTCCTTGGGACTAGAAAGAGCCTTGAGTAAAAACCTTTTCCCATCTCTGAAAGTGGAACCAGTTCTATGGCATTCATAGCCAAAAGAGCTTCCACCTGGTTTAAGGCCTCCGTCCATTGATGTTTTGGAAGGTCTGGCCATCCACTTGGCCTTGGCAAGGTATGAAAATGGAATCTGTAACCTCTTAAAACCACATCCAAAACCCACTTGTCTTGGGTTATTTGAGTCCAATTTTGATAAAAAAGAGAGAGTTTTCCTCCGAGAGGGGCTTCCAGGCAAGAAGTTCCTGTGGCCCAACAGAGGGAATCATTGAGTCTGTTTCCTTTGAGTTTGTGACCTGTCCTCTCCTCCCCTAGGGGTGGAAGCAGTCCACTGTCTTGGTCTATAAGAAGCTTGTGTTTGAGGCCTTCCTCTGAAGCGTCTATATCTACCCCTCTGAGGCCTGTCTGAAGTGGGAAAGGACCATTTTTTAGAAGGCCAATTCCTGCTAAATCTAGGTGGCTGTACTTGTAAGAAATCTTTAACTGTTTGCATGGATTTAGCCTTATCCTCCATCTTTTTAATCACCTCTTCAGCTTTTGATCCAAACAAAACATTATGCTGAACAGGAGCATCCAATAATTTAGCCTTTACTTGTTCAGGCAAATTTTGTTCCTTTAGCCATGCATACCTTCTAATGACTGTGCCAGAGGCCGCAGCCCTACAAGAAGCCTCCAAGGCATCAAATCCACAGTGTAAACCATGCTTCCCCCAACTTGTTCAGTGGCATGCAATAAGTCATGTAATTCCTTATCATCTGCACAGGCAGAAATGGAAGTAAGCTTTTGTTTTAAAACAGACAAGAGAAATTGCTGGTATTTTAGCATATGAAACTGACAGTTTAAAGCCCTAATGGACAAAGTAGCAGAAGTGTACACCTTTTTGCCCCATCTTTCTAAGGATCGAGAATCCTTTTCAGTAGAAATGGGATTTTTGGCAGAAGCGGCCTTAACTCCCTTAGGACCCTGAGAAATGGTTTCAGGGTCAGCAGAAGGGTTCCTGTATAAAGACTGATGGGAATCAGGAACCCTGTAATATCCATCAGGCTTAACAGGAGCAGGAGGAAAAGAATCAGGGGTTAAGTTAGCCTCCGAAAAGGCATCATCCACAATATCCAAAACAGGAGGAATAGCCAGGGGTTTATGTTGGGGAAGAAGAAAATCCCTCCATCTTTTCTTAGATTCCGAATACTCCTGTCCTTCCCAGTGGAAATGTTCCCTCATTTCATGCAAAGTTTCCCCAAAAGAGAAATCCTCAGGGGGAGAAGCTGAAGGAATGGATTCCTCAGCATCAGAATCCTCATAACGGGGAAAGAATATTCCTGATCAGAAGAAACCCCTAATCATAGTAAGTAAATCCTCCGCCATCTTGAGTAACTGTTTCTGTGACTTGGGAGCCGGTTCAGAAGAGGCCTGTGTTGTAGTCTTTGATTTAGATGGAGTCTTTGCCTTTGTCTTTGGCTTTGCCTTTGTTAGAAGCTGAGTAGGCCTGAAAACCCCTTCGGAAGCCGGTACCTGCACAGCGGCTCCGGACCCATCCGAAGGAGCATTGTCCGAAGGTCCTGCAACAGAAATATTTAAAGGCCTGGTTGGCTCCTCATGAGAGTCCGTTTCGGCCGTCGGTTCTGAAATGGCCAACGACAGGGGTTGCAAAAGCACCTCACTGACGACGGCCGAACCTGAAACTGGCTCCGCTTGTGCGCTATCATCAGATTTGGACCTCGGAGGCCTGTCTTTATCCTTGCGACATTTGTGAACTCCGGTAGCCGGAACCGTATCCGACGACATTTTGTAGTTAAAGCACCTACCGAAGTAATGAAAAGAAAAATCGTACCTTCGCTTAATTGTACGTTGATTGAATCTAGCACAAAACCGACAACTAGCTACATCGTGGTCAGGGCCTAAGCAAGGAATACAGTAAGAATGAAAATCCTTATGAGGTATTTGCTTCCCACATGAAATACAATTATTAACTTTTTCTGACATCAGAGTGGAGCAAGAAAAAAGTTTCCCTAACGGGGTACTTAGCTTTGAGTGGAGAAGAAAATCTTCGGACTGAAGTACATCAGAAAAATTAGTCAGGAGTCAGCCGACCGGCACTTGCCAACTGCCATCACCGCACGGCAAGAAAAACTGGAGAAGATGGCGTCGGCTGTCAGCTTTGTACTCCTGGCGCTCTGATGTCAGGGAGCATGGTTGAACAGCCGATGCCAGACCCAGACTTTGGGATTCTGGCCGACCGAGGGCTGCCTGCAGGCAGGGGAGAACCCTACAGTCATGACTGCAACAGTGAAACACGATGAACATCCGCTGAGGAGTGAAGCGACCAGAGAAGAGAATCCTTGCAGACTTGCAATAGTTTGATGGGACATAGGAAGGGTTGAAGAAGTGACCACTGGACTGCTAAGGTCCACTGCAGAATCCTCATGTGCAGGCAAGCCATTGGTAATAGAGTTATGGTAGCAACCATGGAGCCCAGGACCCTAACTACTAATCTGCCTGGAGGAACTGGGATTGCAAAAAGCTGTCTGACATGTAGTTTTAGGTTTGAAATCCTGTCTGGAGTAAGGAAGGCCAAGGTCTTGGTTGTTATCCATACCCACCCTTATAAAATCTAAGCTCTGAACTGGTTGAAGCTGGGACTTTTGTATGTAGATTGTTATGTCCAAGGCAGGAGCTAGCTGTAACAGGCAATCTCTGGCCTGGATGAGTAGATGCCTGGTTGCAGCGGTTAGGAGCCAGTTGTCTAGGTACGGAATAACATGGAATCCTTGCAGTCTGAGATGAGCTGCAACTACCGCCATGCATTTGGTTAACAGCATGGGGTCTGTGGCGGGATCAAAGGGAAGCATTCTGAAATAATGAGCGGCTCCCAGCATGAAGCACAGGTACTTTCTGGAGCGCCTGTCCATCATGTTGCGGTAGTACGCACCCTTCAGGTCCACTGAGCACATCCAGTCATCTATTTTCAAAAGGGGTAAAATGGACTGGATCATGACCATCCTGAACCTTTTAGTTTTTACTGACTTATTCAGGGATGTCAGATTCAAAATGGGCCTGAGGTCCCGTCTTTTTTTGGTACTAAAAAGAATCTCGAGTAAACACCTGATCCAATCTGATCTGGCAGGACCTTCTGGATGACTCTTCTGTAGGAGCTTTGAGATTTCCAACTTCTCTGCCTCTCTGACAGGGTGGAACGTGCAGAAGAGCTGTCTTTGGTTTGGGGGATTTTGAAAAGGGAATTAAGTATCCTCTTTATACGATCCTTTGCACACAACAATCATTTCTGATAGCAAGTTAGGCATTTGGGTGCAAGAATAAGCACCCCCGACTGCCTCCAGAGAAGGGCCAGTCAAGCAGCCCCTCAGGAGAGCTGAAAAGGTCTGTCCGAGAAAGAATCCCGACACCCTTGATTTTGCAGACCCCCTCTGCAACGTGGGCGACATCTACCACTGTAACAGTTTCCCCCTCTGTCTCTGGGGGAGTATACTCCCTGCGACTCCTGAAAAGGACACAGAGATTTTTTGAACCACAGTCGTGTCGAGTCACCCCCCCCTCCCACCCACTGATTCCTGGAAAAGGATCAGGAGGGGTACAAAAAATTCCAATGACACACCAGTCTTTCCATCCTTCTCGCTACAGGAGTCTCTCTCTGATAGTGGGTCCAAATGATGACAATCCGTCAAAAGGGCCACTGATGAAGGACGCCTTAAAGGGTCCCGCAAAGTCACAAAGTCGCATCCAGGCATGACACCTAATAACAATGCTGGAACCAGCGGCCCTAGAGGTACCCTCCGCCACATGGAAGATTAACCTCATGGACGCATTGGATACGGACTGCAGAGCGGCCAATCCAGAGAAGGATTTCCTGTCCTCATCAGACATGGACTCTGGAACTGAGCAAGAGTGTTCTTTGATTAAATCCCTCTGTAGCCTAATAAAATGGGAAAGGTAGTTTAAAGCTTGTAAAGTGGAGTGAAGGCAGACGAGGCACAAACTCTTACCAAATCTGTCCATAACCTAGACTCCCGGTTAGGGGGATGGACAGAGGAGCGTTCCTGGGCCAGCTCCTTCTTAGTGGTTGCCATAACAACCATGGCATCTACCGGGATTCCCTTAGTCCAAAAGGGTGGGTCAGGGGGAGCAGTGAGAATTCTGTACACACATTTAGGTACAGGTTCTACCATGTCTGAATCCTTCCAAGCCCTGCTTCATACCAGCAAGAGCATCAGTGGGGGAGATACCAAAGATGTAAACCGGCTGGACCCGAAAGCCGCCAAGAACACAGATTCCTCCAGGGTCAGGTTTTGGGAACACCATCCACCTCTCTGGCACACGATTTCCAAGATATCTCTAAAACAGACATTCAGGTGGAGATCTGGGGGACCCTTCTCCTTCCTCAAAATCAGTGTCTTTCAAGAAATTTCTCTGGGGAATCCAGGTGCCTCCTTTTGCACCTTCTCTTCCGAGGAATCTCCTCAGTGGGGTGATCTGGGGAGACATCGGAAAAGATCTAGGGTCCCAAAGGAAGTATTTGCAGGCTTTGCTGGGCCAGCTGTCCTGAAGGGGGGCAGTGATGAGGTCTCAGAAGGGGTGAAAAGCTGACATGAAAGGGTGGAAGCAGCAGATTTCCTGGGCATGAAGAGGACACTCTCCATCACCTCAAAAGTAGAATGGACCACAGAAGCAGAAGATTGTCCTCTCTGAGATCAAACTAATGGGACACAGGATCACTGAACCCACAGCCCTCCGCATTCAGAGGGAAGCTGGCGCCGTGCTGTTAAACGCCAATGCTCTGAGGTAAAGCGATGGCTCCGAAAACTTCAGAGTGGAGGTCAACCCCTCAGAGCAGACGTTAAGGCATTCAGCTCAGACAGCCACTCTGCTCTTGACATAGTTGGAACTGAACAAGTCAAGGTAGGTGCAGGGGTCAAAAGTACAGTTTTGTACCTACCATAAATGTAGATGTTCGAGTGTATACCCTGCTGCAGTCATCACACTTGGGTTATCCTGTCGTCAGGCAGTCCCGCAGTCGGCCTGAATTCCAAAGTCTTGGTCCGGCGTCAGTTGCTGTCACTTCTTCCCTGACGTCAGTGCGCCACAGATATACAAGAGGCATCCAACGCCATTTTCTTCACTTTTTCTTGCCCCAGATGTCAGGTGCCCCCCCCCAAAAGTACAGTTTTGTACCTACCATAAATGTAGATGTCCGATAGATATGCAACTGCAGTCACAACATATGGGTTTGTCCTGACTCAGGCAGCCCTCGGTCGGCCGGATTCCAAAGTCTGGGTCCGGCGTCGGCCGGTGTCGCCTCCTCTCCGACGTCAGAATGGCTGGAGTATAAAGGCATCGGCCGACGCCATCTTCTTCAGTGTTTCTTGCCCCAGATGCCAGGTGCCCTCCAAGGAAGGCTAAATTTGGTGAATGGATAAACAATTCCAGACATGCACAACAGTAATAAACAGATACACCATAAAAGATACCCCCAGCTAATAGGAAAAGGGGTAGTGGACCCAAAAAGAAAAATGCAGAGGTGTAGGAGGGAGGGAAAATCCGACTGCAGTTGCATATCTATCGGACATCTACATTTATGGTAGGTACAAAACTGTACTATGTCCTTCAAGAATGCAACTGCAGTCATAACATATGGGCTGAATACCATAGCCAAGCTGGGGGTGGTTGGAACTAATAAAGGGATGGTGTAGCTAAAATGCCCTGCAGGACTGCCGAAGCAAAGCCTGCTCGGGATCTGGAGTATAAAGGCAGGTTGTAGTGCTTGGTAAATGTATGCACGGAGCTCCATGTAGCAGCCTCTAGAATGTCCTTTGTAGCCACTCCTCTTAGGAAAGCTGTGGATGTGGCTATAGCTCTGGTGGAGTGTGGCCTAAAATTGGCTGGCACACCTTTTCCATGAAAGGAATAGCAGAATCTGATGCAGTGTCCAATCCATTTTGAAATTGTTTGTTTGGAGATTGCTTTTCCTTGAACTCCAGCAGCATAGGCTACGAACAGTTGGTCAGATTTTCTGGAGGTCTTTGTTCTGTCCAAGTAGTAGCGTAGTTGTCTGTGTATGTCCAAAGTATGCAACAGATTTTCCCCCTTGTTTTGAGGATTGGGGAAGAATGTAGGCAGGTGAATGGCATGATTTAGAGACACCCTGGAAATTACTTTTGGCATGAAAGAAGGATTGGTCCTTAGAGAGACTCTGTCCTGATGAAAAATGAGAAAGGGAGGTACTGCCATGAGTGCCTGTATCTCCGAGACTCTTCTTGCTGATGTTACTGCCAATAGAAAAAACGTTTTCCAGGAGAGAAATTGCATTTCTGAAGATGCTGCTGGTACAAAGGGAGGAAGAGTTAATTTTTCCAAGACGAAATTGAGGTCCCATGGAAGAATATGAGAGACCAGTATGAAGCAATTCTGCCAAGTATTCTAATATCTGAGGTATGCTCAATACTGTTGCATCCTGACCCTTGTTGGCATCCCAGATGGTGAATCTCTTCCACTTGGCTGAATAGGTCTTTCTGGTGGAAGATCTGCATGCTTCCAGTAAAATCTCTTGAACTTCTTTGGAAAGAGAGATATCGGAAGAAGTTATGTTAACCTCCAGGCTGTCAGATGCAATGTTTGCAGGTTTTGATGAACAGTCCTGTAATTGTGCTGGGTTAGAAGCAGAGGCCATAAGAGGCAGAGGCCACGGTTTGGTCCGAGTTATGCTCAACAGCAATGGGTACCAGTGCTGCCTTGGCCAGTCAGGAGCTATCAAAATGCCTGTTGGTTGTTCTGCTTTGATCTTCAGTAACACCTTGGTCAGCAGTGGTAGAGGAGGGAATGCATAAATTGTTAGGGAATTCCAGCTGAAGGAGAGAGCATCCGTTTTCCAGGCTAGAGGATGGTGAGTTCTTGTACAAAACTTTTCCAGGTGATGGTTCAGGTGAGAAGCAAAGAGATCTATGCCCGGTCTTCCCCATGCCCTTGTTATTTGTGAGAAAATGTGAGGATGCAGCATCCATTCGTGTGGATCCCAGAAATTTCTGCTCAGCTTGTCCGCCAGAACATTGTCCTTGCCTGGCACAAACTGGGATTGCAAGTGGATCTTCAGACTCAGGGACTTTTCCCAAAGAATTATTGTTAATCTGCAGAGGGGATAAGAATGAGTGCCTCCCTGCTTGTTTATATACCACATAACAGTGGTGTTGTCTGTCCTTATTAGCAAATGTCCTTGTTGAAGTGATTTTTCGAAAGTCTCGATTGCACGCATCACTGCCAACATCTCTTTTTGATTTATGTGCAGATGCCTTTCCCTTGGGTTCCATTGCCCTTGAATGCATCTGCCCTCCATGTGCGCCCCCCATCCATGATCCGAGGCGTCTGTTGTAATGGCTTGACCTGCTTGGGGTTTGTTGAAAGACATGCCTTGGTTTAACTGGCTTGCTTGAGCCCACTACAAGAATTCCCTTTGCAGACATGGAATAAGTGGGATTACGTCCTCTAGGCTTCGGCTGTGTTGGGACCATAAGCTTTTTAAATAACATTGCAGCTTTCACATATGAAGTCTTGCCAAAGGTATCAGAAGAATGCAAGATGCCATGAACCCCAGGGCCTGCAGGATTTTCCTTGCAGACAGCTGGGAGAGCTTTGCTAGGCCTTTGAAGTACTCTGGCAACTGCTCTTGTTTTTCTTCTGTGAGAAAGGCCATTTGTGTTTTTGTGCCCAGTTTGGCTCCCAGGAAAATAATCTGTTGGGATGGCAGTAGTCTTGATTTTTTAATGTTGACTGTGTATCCCAAGGCCTGTAGTAATTGAATGACATAGTCCAAGTTTGTTATCAAGGTTTGTTTGTTGTCTGCTTGTATGAGGCAGTCGTCCAGGCAGGGGTATATTTGAATCCCCTGGAGTCTGCAGTGTGCCACTACTGATGCCAGGCATTTAGTGAACACTCTGGGCGCAGTAGATAAGCCAAACGGCAATGCTGAGAATTGATAATGCTCTGTCCCTGCAAGAAATCTGAGGTATCTTCTGCAACTGTGTCTGATTGGGACATGCAGGTATGCCTCCTTGAGGTCCAGAGTGACCAGCCAAGACCTCTTGCCCAGCATGGGAAGGAGTTGCTGTAACGTCAGCATTTTGAACTTTGGCACAATGAGAAAAGTATTTAGAGTAGACAAGTCCAATATAGGCCTCCATTTGTTTTCTTTTCTTGGAACAAGGAACACTCGAATAAAATCCCTGGCCTTGTTCCTGAGGAGGGACCTTTTCTATTGCATTTATTCTTAGCAGCTTTGAAACTTGAATGAGTGCCTCTGCCCTTTGATGATGTGGCAAGTTTGGCATGCCTTGTCTTATTGGTAAAGTATGGAAGTGGAATCTGTAACCTTTGTCTATTAAATCCAGAATCCAGTTGTCCTTGGTTAAGATATGCCAGTTCTTTGAGAATAAGGATAATTTTCCGCCTAAAGGTGCTTCTCTTTGAACTTTGGTAGGCGGCATGAATGTCAAGTCATTGTGATTGTCCTTGTGGTGCAGCTGGACTGCCTGCGCCACTTCTTTGATTTGCTGGTTGCCATTGGCGGCCCCTGTAGGAGCCTCGGTTTTGCCCTCTACCTCGAGCACGCCTGATTTTTCCCCTTTGAAACTTGTCAGTGTCTGGAAAGGACCAATTCTTTGAAGGCCAATTCCTGTTGAATCTGGGTGGCTGAACCTGGAGGAAATCTTTGACTGACTGAACTGATTTAGCCTTTTCCTCAATGGACTTCAACACATCTTGTGCATTAGCACCAAAAAGCTTCTGTTTTTCCAGAGGTGCATCAAGTAACTTTACTTTAACATTGTCTGGCAGTGGCTGTTCTTTTAACCAAACATGTCTACGTATAACAGCCCCTGTTACAGCTGCCCTACATGAAGCCTCCAGTGCATCATAACCACACTGTAGAAAATGATTGCTAACCTGCTGAGTGTTATGGACCAAATCCTGCAATGCCTTTCTATCAATAGACTCAGGAGAGGCTAGCTTTTTCTGTAAATCATCCAGTAAATAATCCTGGTACTGAAACCTATGAAAAAAGGCAGTTAAGTGACCTCATGGCAAGGGTGGTAGAGGTATAAACTTTTTTACCCCATCTCTCCAGGGACCTTGCTTCCCTATCCGCTGGCAGTGGATTCTTGGCTGAGGAAGTAGCCACTCCTTTGGGGCCCTGTGAAATAATTTCAAGATCCACAGAGTGGGCCTTAAAGAGATGCTTGTGAGTGTCAGGGACCCTGTAATATCTGTCTGGCTTGACAGGAGCAGGAGGGAGAGAATCAGGGTTAGCACTGGAGTCGGAGAAAACATCATCCAGGACATCCATAACTGGAGGGATAGCTAAAGGTCTGTGCTGGGGTAACTTGAGGAAGGTATGTAGCCTTTTCCTAGAATCAGAAAATTCCTGACCCTGCCACTTAAAATGGTCCCTCATAGAGTGGAGGACTTCACCGAAAGAAAAATCCTCTGGAGGAGAGGCAGAGGGAATTGACTCCTCAGCATCAGAGTCCTCATAGGCCTGGAAGGATTCTTCTTGGGCATCTGAATGCTCAGAATCCCCAGAGGCTTCATCTGAAGAGAGGTTGTCAGCCTGCTCAGTTCTAGGCCTTTTCTCTGCAGGCAGCTGAGAATCTCTGCCTGGGTGAGGCTGAGACCCCCTGATAAGAGAGATAAGATCTGCAGCAAGAGACATGATCTGTTTATCAGAAGAAGGGGCCTGGGCAGTAGGTTTAGGATGGGCCTTGGCCTGGCTGGCGGCCTTAGCACGTGCAAAGGCCTTGATGGACATGGATACAGGAGGCCTAGCTGCCCCACGTGCAGGAGTAACCTTGTCCACAGGAATGGTGTCGGGTAGATCCAGAACTTCGGTTTCTGGAGGAAAATCAATAACCGGCACCGGTGTAGTCTCCGGGACCGAAGGACGTGTTACCGCTGTGTCGTCGGCCTGGAGCGGTTGAATTACCGCTTCCAAAGGGACCGAAGCACTCGCGGAGGGCTTAGGAGAAATATCGGTAGAGGACGTGGGCCGCGGATGTCGGTCCCGGTCCTTACGTTTTTTTGAAATTTCTGTTGTCGGTTGTTCTGACGGCATGATATAAGCGAAGGATTCGCCGAAAAAGTCTTTGGCAAATTCTGCCCGGCGCCTGAGAGTGCGCTTATTAAAGCAAGCACAGGCAGCACAGGCCGAGACGTCGTGGTCTGGGCCCAGGCAAGGGAGGCAGTAAGAATGAAAGTCCTTATGAGGTATTTGTTTACCACAAGACAAACAATTATTAACTTTCTCAATTTGTTCTGACATCGGCTGAGGCAAGAAAAAATGTTCCCCAACGGGGTACTTAGCTTTTAGATGACTTCGGTAACTGAAAACACAGGAGCTGACCGACCGGCACTTGCGAACTGCTTCTGCTTCGGGCACCGCGCGGCAAGAAAGACTGAAGAAGATGGCGTCGGCCAATGCCTTTATACTCCAGCCGTTCTGACGTCGGAGAGGAGGCGACACCAGCTGACGCCGGACCCAGACTTTGGAATCTGGCCGACCGAGGGCTGCCTGAGGCAGGACAACCCATATGTTATGACTGCAGTTGCATTCTTGAAGGACATGGTGGTCAGTAGATAGTACCAATAATAAAAGTTTAGCACAAACAAAACATCCCTCCAGCTATAAGCAAATACACCACAAAGGTTGTATCAGACTTTAAAGGTATTGAAAGGTTTTAGTTAGGTCAGAGGGGATGGAGGGAAGGTAACCTGGACTGCAACAGGGAATACACTCGAACATCTACATTTATGGTAGGTACAAAACTGTACTATGTTTATCGTGTTACCCTGCTGCAGTCATCACACTTGGGTAGAATCCCAAAGCTAAGGATGGGAGGTGGAGTCAAACAGGGCTAGAGGAGGCTAGAAGGCCCTGCAAAACTGTAGTGGTGAAGCCAGCTCTAGTCTTAAAAGTAAATAGGTAAGTGATCGTGTTTGGTAAAGGTGTGTACTGAACTCCAAGTTGCAGCTTCCAGAATGTCCTTGGTTGGCACCCCCCCCGAGGAAGGCTGTAGATGTAGCTGCTGCCCTGGTAGAGTGGGGCCTTATGCTAGCAGGAACTGGTTTTCCATGGTGGATGTAGCAAAAACGTATGCAATGTCCTATCCATTTGGAAATGGTCTGTTTTGAGACGGCTTTCCTTGTGATGCTGTAGCATAGGATACAAAAAGCTGGTCAGATTTTCTGAAAACCTTAGTTTTATCCAAGTAGTAACGTAGCTGCCTGTGAATGTCCAAGGAATGCAGGACTCTTTCTCCTTTGTTCTGTGGATTTGGAAAGAAGGTGGGTAAATGGATGGTTTGATTTAGAGCTACACTGGATACCATCTTAGGCAAAAAGGAGGGGTTAGTTCGTAGAGAAACTCTGTCTTGATGAAAAATTAGGAAAGGCTCTACTGCCATTAGTGCCTGAAGCTCTGAGACTCTTCTGGCTGAAGTAATTGCTAGCAGCAGGGCAGTCTTCAATGATATAAACTTTAAGTCAGCTGAGAAAGCTGGTTCAAAAGGAGGTAGTGTAAGTTTTTCCAGAACAAAATGGAGGTCCCAAGTTGGTGTTGGTGCTCTCCTGGGAGGCCTAATGTTTCTGGCCCCTCTGAGAAACTGCCTTAGAAGTGGATGTGAAAATAAGGGAGGATCCGTGTTGTAGTGAGCTGAAATAGCTGAGGCGTGGATTTTAATAAATGAAAAAGAAAGCCCTTTGTGTAATATCTCAGTTAAACATTGTAGAAGCTGAGGAATGTCCGGCTGAAGGGTATTTTGGCCTTTAGCTTGGTTCCAGGCGCAAAACCTTTTCCATTTGTCTGAGTAGGCTTTCCTGGTGCTGGGCCTCCTGGCTTCCAGAACAACATCCATAACAGCTTGTGAAAAAGGAGCTGGCTGGTTACTTAGGTGATGTGCCATGCAGCCAAATTTAAGGTTTTGAGCTGGCTGTGTAGAATCTGACTGTCTTGCTGTGTGAGCAGATGAGTAATTTGTGGTAAAATCCATGGTGGGCCCTGGGCCATATTCCTTAATAGTGGGTACCAGTGCTGGCGTGGCCAGTCTGGGGCAATGAGTATCATTCGGGGTCTCTCCATCCTGACTTTCAGCAGCACCTTTGTGAGAAGGGGCAATGGAGGGAAGGCATATACTGTCAGCATTTTCCAACTGAATGAGAGTGCGTCCACTTTCCAAGCTTGATGGTGAAATGTCCTTGTACAAAGTTTTGTTAGCTGATAGTTTTGGGGGCTGGCAAACAGGTCTATGTCTGGATGCCCCCATTTTTGCGTTATTGCAAATACTTGTGGATCCAGTTTCCACTCGTGGGGATCCATGATGTTTCTGCTTAGGTCGTCTGCCAATGTGTTCTTTTTTCCTAGCAGGAATTGAGCTTGTAATTGAACTTGGTAAGCCAGTGCTGTGTTCCAAAAGGTCATTGCTTGCCTGCATAGAGGGTAGGAGTGCGTACCCCCTTGTTTGTTTATGTACCACATTACTGTGGTGTTGTCTGTCCTTATTGTAAGCTGTCCTGGATGTGAGAGGTCCTTGAAGGCTGTCAGGGCATTCTGTACATCTAGCATTTCTTTTTGATTGATGTGCAGATTCCTTTGATCTGCAGTCCATATGCCTTGAACTCACCGTCCTGCCATGTGTGCCCCCCAGGCGTAGTCCGATGCATCTGTTGTCATAGCTTGCCTGGCTGGGGGTAAGGTGAAATGCCTGTGACCACCATAGAAACTCCTGTTGAAGGCAGGGAATGAGAGGTATCATTGTTTCCAAGCTGTGGCTGTGCCGAGTCCATACGCTTTTTAGGTACCATTGTAATTTCCTCATATGCAGTTTTGCAAATGGTATTAGTAGTATGCAAGATGCCATGAAGCCTAAGGCCTGCAGAATTTTTCTTGCAGGGAGTTGGGTCTTTGTTGCCACTGTTTTGAAGTATTGAGTTAGTTGTAGTTGTTTGTCTGGCGTCAGATAAGCCATCTGGGCCATTGTATTCAAGCTGGCACCCAGGAATGTCATATTTTGAGAGGGCACTATTTTTGATTTCTTTTCGTTTACTGTGTACCCTAGGCAACTTAGAAGGTGTTTTACAAAAGCCAGATGTTGTAAGAGAATGTCCTTGCTTTCTGCTTGGATGCGGCAGTCATCCAGGTATGGGTATATTTGAATTTCTCTTCATCTGCAGTATGCAATTACTGGTGCCAGGCATTTTGTGAAGACCATGGGCGCAGTAGATAAGCCAAAGGGCAGTGCAGAGAACTGGTAATGGGTTGAACCTGCAATGAAACGGAGGTATCTTCTGCAATTTTGTCTGATAGGGACATGCAGGTATGCCTCCTTGAGGTCCAACGTTACTAGCCAAGCTTTCCTGCCCAACATGGGAAGAAGCTGCTGTAGTGTTAGCATCTTGAATTTGGGTACTTGCAAGAAGGTGTTTAGAATTGAAAGGTCCAGAATGAGTCTCCAAGCATTGTCCTTTCTGGGGACTAGAAAGAGCCTTGAGTAAAATCCTTGGCCTTACTCCTGTGTAGATACCAGGTGAATGGCTCTCATGTCCATGAGATCTGTAATTTGTTTTTGTGCCTCTGCCCATTGATTTTGTGGCAGGTATGGCATTCCTTTTATCCTTGGCAAGGTGTGGAAATGGAATCTGTATCCTTGTGAGATAATGTCCAAGACCCATTTGTTCTTTGTGACGATGTGCCAGTTGTCTGCAAAAAGTGCTAATTCTCCTCCCAAGGGAGCTGCCAAGAGAGTTTTGCTTGGCAGTTTGAGGTTTAAGTCATTGTGTTTGCCTTCTAGTAGTTTGGGACCTGTCTTCTCCTCCCGTCTGTGTTGCAGTGCCCCATTGTCAAGGTTTGTAAGGGATTTGTGCTTGTCCTCTTCCACTTGGGCACCTGCATTTACCCCTCTGTGGTCTGTCAGAAGCTGGAAAGGACCAATTTCTGCTGAAGCGTGGGGGCTGTACCTGTAAGAAACCTTTGACTGCCTGCATAGATTTTGCCTTATCCTCCATTTTCTTTAAAACCTCTTCTTCTTTAACCCCAAATAAGGGTGCATCTAGTAACTTTGCTTTAACAGGATCAGGCAGAGTTTGTTCCTTTAACCAAGCATGCCTACGTATAACAGACCCAGTAACAGCTGCTCTACAGGAAGCTTCCAAGGAATCAAATCCACATTGTAAAGTATGTTTGCCCACCTGTTCAGCTGCATACAACAGATCCTGCATTTCTTTGAATTCAGACTGTTGAGGGTGCGTGCTCATCTTTTGTTTTATTTGAGACATTAGGAATTGCTAGTATTTAAGCATGTG
Source organism: Protopterus annectens (assembly GCF_019279795.1). Taxonomy (NCBI): domain Eukaryota; kingdom Metazoa; phylum Chordata; order Ceratodontiformes; family Protopteridae; genus Protopterus; species Protopterus annectens. The sequence continues at coordinate 549,467,371 of NC_056747.1, read as the reverse complement.
AAATTGACAATTTAGTGCTCTCATAGCTAGAGTAGCTGAGGTGTAAACCTTCTTCCCCCACCTATCTAGTGCTCTGGAGTCCCTTTCAGAGGGTACAGGATTTTTAGCCATAGAAGCCTTAGCCCCTTTTGGGACCCTGGGAGATTGTCTCTGGATCAGCAACAGGGCTTTTGTAAAGGAATTTGTGAGAGTCAGGCACTCTATAGTATCTATCTGGTTTGGCTGGAGCAGGAGGCAGAGAATCTGGATTTAGACTAGATTCTAAGTAAACATCATCCGCAATGTCTAAAACTGGGGGGATAGCAAGTGGTCTGTGCTGGGGGAGAAAAAGAAACAATCGGAGCCTTTTCTTTGATTCGTCGTAGTCCTGACCTTCCCAGTGGAAATGCTCCCTCATGGTATGTAAGGTTTCCCCAAAGGAATAGTCTTCAGGGGGAGAAGCTGAGGGAATGGAATCTTCAGCATCAGAATCTTCATAAGGGGGAAAGGAGTAATCCTGCTCCCCAGAGGAGCCTGACAAAATAAACACTTGATCAGAGGAGGCATAATCCTCCTCTTGTCTAGGCCTTTTGTGGGGGGGGGGGGGGGTTGGGAACCCCTGATTAAAGAAATCAAATCTTCAGCCATTTTAAGCATCTGTTTCTTAGGCATGGGGCCTTGAACTGGAGACTGAAGTGCAGTCTTTTTTTGGTTTTAGAGGAGTCTTAAGCTTAGCATAAGATTTTATGGTGAGAGTAGTCTGCCTGAAGACACCTTCTGAAACCAAAGGTGTTTCTACAGCACCGGCTTCTCCTTCTGCAATGTCGTCGGTAGGGCCTAAAGAAAATGGCTGCGTCAGCCTAGAACTCCCTGCTAGGGAATCCGAAGCGGTCTGGGGTTCCAATTCTGCGGTAGCCAGGGGCTGCATAGGCGCCTCACTGAAAACCGGAGAACCGGCGACCGGCCCAGCCGAGGCCTCGGAGTCTGGCTTGGATCTAGGCTGCCTGTCTTTATCTTTGTGTCTTTTATGCACGCCGGTAGTCGGTTGCTCCGGTGGCATAGTGTAATTAAATTTCCTACCAAAGTAGTGTCGTGCAAAATCAAAGCGTCGCTTTATAGTTCGCTTATTGAACCCAGCACAAAACCGACAACCAGTGACGTCGTGGTCTGGGCCTAGGCAAGGTATGCAATAAGAATGAAAGTCCTTATGAGGTATTTGCTTCCCACAAGAAATGCAATTGTTAACTTTTTCTGACATCGGACTGAGGCAAGAAAAGGTTCTCCAATGGGGTACTTAGCTTTGAAGACTTCGGACTGAAACTCTATTTGAAAATCTCAGGTGTCGGCCGACCAGCACTTGCGAACTGCTTCTGCTTCGGGCACCGCGCGGCAAGAAAGACTGAAGAAAATGGCGTCAGATGCCTCTTATATACCCCTGGCGCACTGACGTCAGGGAAGAAGCGACAGCAACTGACGCCGAACCAAGACGTTGGAATTCAGGCCGACTGCGGGACCGCCTGACGACAGGATAACCCAAGTGTGATGATTGCAGCAGGGTAACACGATGAACATGTGAGATCTACTATCGGCTCAGACACTTCCGATTTCTGGGCATTCGGATCGGAGGTATTCGAAGCAGCAGGTCAGATCACAGAAGGAGCTAGGGGTCTAATGGGTGACTGCGCACGGTCATGGGAGGGGATGGGGCTAGTAAGACCCTCATCTGGATCTGCATCTGAAGGAACTGCCTCAATCTGTCCATCTCTGATTCTGAAAAACTATGGGCAGACCTGACAGAAGATGCTCTGGAAGGTGGCTTGGACGCAATCCTAGGAGAGCTCTCAATACGAGGTGACCCTGCGGAAGGAGGAGGGAGCTCCGAAGGCAATGGAAAGGATTATATTGACTTAGTCGGATTTGTAGCTCTGGGATCAGATGCCTTAAGAGCCTTGGCTGGAGGCTCAGCCGAAGACGAGGAAGCAGACTTCCCCGGGGAATGGAGCTTTTTGGAAGGGGAATGAGCCCCTGAAAATGCAAAGAACCTGCCGATGGAAGTAAAAGGCCCTTCAGAATAAGCTTGTTCCTTCTGTCGGCCATTGCTCTTTGATGGAAGTCTCACAGATGGTACAGGAGGCATCAAGGTAAGCAGGGCCAAAACAACATGCACACTCGCTGTGAGCATCAGATAAGCAAATCCTGTGCCCACAGGAAGTGCACTGGACATCTCAAAAAGCTTTTTTAGACCGGAAAGGAAGAAAGATAAAGGACAGCAGTTCCTGCCAAGAACAGACCAACGGATGCAAGTAAAAGATAGAAAAAACCCACTTAGCCTTCAGCTAAAGACAAAAAACTTTTCACAGAGCTCGAGACAATGGACCACAATGCTTTTCCTAAGAGCAACAAATGAGATCTTAGGTAACATGGGGGGGATGAATCATTATGGGTAGGGGTGGAGCTCAAGTTTTGGAGCCTAACCTTTTGTAAGCAGCTGAGTTGGATACAAAATCCACAGGTCGAGGAAGAATGAAAATGACAGTATCAGATCAGAATTTACCAAAAGCTGGGAACAGCCTATCATGACCTTACAGCTGAAGTCCATCTGTTTTCCCATCAAAAGAAAAACATTCAAAGATAGCACTATGACATTTTAGACTACTTAAATTTTATACACTGCTCTGCTTGAAAAGTTACTTCCTGCCTGTCAGTGAGTGTGTCCATCCACTACAGTACAGAGTATCTTCAGTTATGCTGGCTATTGCATTAAAAGTGTCTGTATGCATGGGTGTGTGCACACGTTTGTGTATACATATGTGAATGCATTGGTAAATGACATGCAGAAGTATAGAGAACTGAAACCTGCAAGTCAACAACACACTTACTCGGCACTCAAAAGACCAAAACAAAACAGATCAAAAAATGGGAACAGTCTTTTTCCAATGGGGGGTATCACTAACTTTTAGACGTACTTTGCCTGAACAGTGGCACTTTTAGGGAATTTTTTTTTTGTAAGGTAATGTGCAGGGTTAGGTTTGAAGTAGAGTTAGGACTAGCACATGAGCAAGGGAATTTGCACATTGCCATAAAAACTTTTCCCTAACAGTACTGCTACACAACACACTCAAAAACACTAAACCAAACACTCAATATTAAATCTATCCACTTCCCTAGCCCTTACACCAGTACTAACCTACAAGCACCCACTCGCACACGCCTCCACTGTTGCCACTGCATACACAATCCCCTCACTAAATCCCCTTTTCCTACATCTTACTCCAACCCTAACCTATTAACATTTGCACTTGTCCACACACACATCCACCCACACACCCAGATAAACTGAAGAGTGGTACTATTAGGGAAAAGGTTTTTCATAAGGTACTGTGTAGGGTAAGAGTTAAGGGCAGGGGCATGGTTAGGGTTAGAAAATGAGTAAGGTTGGCACCCCCCTGCCCATCTTACTAATCTGCAAATCCTAACACTACATTGTCATTCTCTCTATCATGCTACAAAGTTTCCAAATGAGATCACATCTGTTGGTGAAGCAAAGGACATGGCGTTAACAGTATGTGTGTGTCATAAGGGAGATGGTGAGACATTTGGGAGGTGTAATCCAAATTTTTCCTGATACACTCTTGAGGAATTAATCACCTCTCTCTGGGGACAGCTCCTTTTTCCTCTAGGTAGATGGGACTCTAGACAGAGCTGATCTACACTTGGATTCAGGTCCTGAAAAAAAAAATTGAATCAAGGAAATCTGTATGTGGAACACTCACTGTGCAAGACAAAGCATAAAAATTAAATTACAAAAATAAATAAATAAATAGGCTTAGAGAATGCAAGAAAAAAAAAATAAGCCCCCCCAACAAAGTACAGTTGTGTACACTTACCATAAATGTAGATGTCCGAGTGTATTCACTGTTGCAGTCATCATTTTTGGATTATCTGCCTGCAGGTAGCCCTCGGCCGGACTAAATATCAGAGTCTTGGATTCCTGCTCTGGATGCCTTTTCTTCAATGACGTCAGGTTGTCAGGGGTATAAAACATGCAGCCGACGCCATTACATCAGTTCTTCCTGCCCCAGATGTCAGGTGCCCCCACAATGGGAAGCAATTATATGTTATGGTACACCTCCATCAAAAACCAAATACACCAGAAAGCTTAAATACACCAAACAAGAAGGAAAGGTAGAGCCAAGAGAAGTCAGGGGGTTGGAGGGAGGGTAACCAGGACTACAACAATGAATACACGAACATCTACATTTATGGTAAGTGTACACAACTGTACTATGTTCTTCGTGTTTCACTGGTGCAGTCATCACATTTGGGTTGATTTCCAAAGCTAAGGGAGGAGGAAGTTAGAGAGCATTAGGGCCAGCTATTAAGCCTTGCAAGACTGCAGTGGCTAAACCAGCTCTGTATTTAGAAAAAATAGGCATGTGGTAATGCTTGGTGAAGGTATGTACAGAGCTCCAGGTAGCAACTTCTAGGATGCTCCTGGTAGGGACTCCTCCGAGAAAGGCTGTAGAGGTAGATGCAGCCCTGGAGCAATGTGCTCTTATCCCCTGTGGGGTAGATTTTCCATGGAGCTTATAGCAGAAATGAATGCAACGGGCTATCCATTTAGAAATGGTTTGCTTTGAAATGGCCTTCTCCTCTTCCCCTGCAGCAAAGCCAACTAGCACCTGTTCTGATTTTCTGAGAGGCTTAGTCCTGTCCAAATAGAATCTAAGTTGTCTGTGCACGTCCCAAAAAGTGCAGCATTCGTTCTCCTTTTTTTTTGTGGATTTGGAAAAAAGCAGGCAAATGAATGGATTGATTTAGGGCCACACTAGGCACCACACCTTGGGCATAAAAGGAAGGACTGGTCGGGAGGGGAAACCCTGTCTGCATGGAAGATAATGAAGGGCTCCACTGCCATGAGGGCCTGTAATTCAGACACTCTTCTTGCTGAAGTGATGGCTATAAGGAAGGCTGTTTTCCAAGAAAGGAATTTCAACTCTGCAGTTGCAGCTGGCTCAAAAGGAGGGAAAGTGAGCGTTTCCAATACAAAGTTAAGGTCCCAGGCTGGAGTAGGGGCTCTCCTGGGGGGGGGGTCTTAAATTCTTGGCCCCTCTGAGGAATTGCTTTAGCAGGGGGTAAGAGAAGAGGGGTGGTTCAGTATTATAATGTGCTGAAATGGCAGACGCATGAATTTTAATTGACGAGAAGGATAGGCCCTTGTGGAACATTTCTGTTAAGTACTGAAGTATACGAGGTAAGCTGGGCACAGTTGTGCCCATCCCATCCCATGAGTCTGGATCCAGGAACAGTATCTCTTCCACTTTTTAGCATAGGACTTTCTAGTACTAGGCCTCCTAGCCTCCAGAATGACATCTAGCACTGAGGGATGCTACTGGAGAGCTCAAGGAATTAGCCAGGCTGCAAGGTTCAGGGTTTGAAGCTGATGGTGAAGAATCTGGCCCGCCTGCTGGGACAGCAGGGTAGGGGTCTGAGCCAGGTGCCATGGTTTCAGCAGTGTCATACTGCACAAGAGGGGGTACCAGTGCTGGAATTGCCAGTCTGGTGCAGTCAGTATTGTCCTTGGCTTGTCCCATTTGATCTTGAGCAGAACCTTCGAGAGGAGAGGCAGAGGGGAAAGGCATAAACCGAGAGGCTTTCCCAGGTAAAGGACAGGGTATCCACTTTCCAAGCTTGACTGTGGGAAGTCCCTGTGCAGAACTGGACCAATTGGTAGTTCTGAGGGGAGGCAAACAGGTCTATCTCTGGAGTCCCCCATTTGTTCCTCAAGAGTTTGAATATCTTTGGCTCCAGTTTCCATTTGTGTGGGTCCATGAAATTACTGCTCAGGTCGCCTGCCAAAGAATTTAACTTGCATCTGTCTCGGGTTCCATTTGCCCTGAATGCACGGCCGTGTCAAGTGAGCCCCCCAAGCATAGTCTGATGAGTCTGTTGTTAGGGTTTGGGTGGCAGGGGGTAGAGGGAAAGGGAGCCCCTTGTTGTGGTAGCAGGCCTCTGCCCACCAAAGGAACTCTGTCTTTATACAAGGAATGATAGGAATCACTGATTCCAGGTCCTGAGAATGTTGACATCATAGGCTTTTTAGATACCATTGTAGTTTCCTCATATGCAGTCTTGCATATGGAATTAGTAGAATGCAAGAGGCCATGAACCCCAGGGCTTGCAGAGTTTTCTTTGCAGATAGCTGGGTCTTTGTGGCTAGTAGTTTGAAGTAGGTTGTCAAATAAACTTGTTTCTCTGGAGTGAGGAAAGCCATCTGGGAAGCTGTGTTCAAGCTTGCTCCCAGGAATACAATCTGTTGGCAGGGTACTAGATGAGATTTATTTTCGTTTATAGTGTACCCCAGTGGGGTTAGAAGTTTCTTTACGAAAGCCAGATGTTTTAATAGCAAGTCCTGGCTTTCTGCCTGAATCAGACAATCGTCCAAGTATGGGTAATATCTGAATATTTCTCTGCCTGCAAAATGCAAGGGCTGGAGCTAGACACTTTCTGAATACCCTGGGCGCAGTAAATAAGCCAAAGGGAAGTGCAGAAAACTGATAGTGCATGGAGCCTGCCCTGAAGCGTATGTATTTCCTGCAAGATTCCCTTATTGGAATGTGCAGGTAAGCTTCCTTGAAGTCTAGAGTTGCCAACCAGGCATCTATGCCTAGCATAGGAAGCCACTGTTGAAGTGTTAGCATTTTGAATTTTGGGATTACCAAAAAGGTGTTTAGAATAGAGAGGTCCAGGACAGGATGCCAGGAGCTGTTTTGTCTGGGTACCAGGAAAAGTCTTTAATAAAAACCTTGTCCCCTTTCTTCTGCTGGGACAGGGTGAACAGCGCTGATACTTAGAAGAGAGAGAACCTGCTGTAGAGCCTCTGCCCACTGATTTGGGGGTAGGTCTGGCCAACTCTTTGGGGTTGGTAGGATGTGGAAGTGGAATATGTATCCTTGGGATACTATATTCAAAACCCATTTGTCCTGGGTAATGAGTTTCCCAGTTTTTTGCATGCAGGGCGAGCTTTCCTCCTAAGGTAGCAGATAGTTGAGCAGGGCTTGGAAGGGTTAAGGTTAAGTCACTGTGCCATTTTTCCGTAGGGGGGGCGTCTCACTACTCACTGATTTGGAAGTGGGAGCCCCGCATTGCTTAGACCTGTGCAAAGCCTGAGACTGTAACCTAGGTGGTATGCTGTTGCTGGGTTTGGACTGAGAAGGCCTGGAAGAGGCTGGAAAGGACCATTTCTTTAAAGGCCAATGCCTACTAAATCTGGGAGGCTGTACTTGCAAGAAATCTTTAACAGTTTGCATAGATTTAGCTTTTTCACTCCATCTTTTTGAGGATTTCTGCTTTGTTGCCAAGCAGGCGGTCTTGGTTGAAGGGAGCATCCAGTAATTTAGCTTTAACATGATCTGGCAAGGTTTGCTCCTTAAGCCAAGCATGCCTTCTAAGTACAGACCAAGTGAAAGCAGCCCTGTAAGATGCTTCTAGAGAGTCAAAACCACATTCCAAAGTATGTTTACCAACTTGTTCTGCAGAATGCATTAAATCCTGTAATTCTGTGTGTTCAGCACAGACAGGAATCAACATCATTTTCTGTTTAAGCAGTCCCATAATATGCTGTTGGTACTTTAACATATGAAACTGGCAATTTAAAGCCCTAATGGCAAAAGCAGCAGAAGTATATACCTTCTTACCCCAGCTATCTAAGGCTCTAGCATCTCTATCTGAAGGGGCAGGGTTTTTGGTAGCAGTAGCCTTTATGGCCTTTGGTCTTTGGGAAATGGTCTCTGGGTCCGCAGCAGGATTCTTGAAGAGGAACTTGTGACAGTCAGGTACTCTGTAATACCGGTCAGGTTTTCTGGGAGCTGGAGGTAAAGTGTCTGGGGGAAATGCTAGATTCCAGGAAAGCATCATCTACAATGTCTAGAACAAGAGGGATAAGCTAAAGGCCTGTGTTGAGGGAGGGTTAGAACTCCCTAAGCCTCTTTTTGGAGTCAGAGTAATCCTGGCTTTCCCAGCGGAAATGCTTCCCAACAGTGTGCAAGGTTTCACCAAAAGAAAAATCGTCTGGAGGGGAAGCAGAGGGAATGGAACCCTCTGCATTAGAATCCTCATAGGTAGATAAGGGAAAAGCCTGGTAATCAGAAGAAACAGAAATATCAGACTCCTGATCAGAAGAATCAGAAGGAAAATCAGTTCTAGGTCTCTTACAGGGGGAAGGCTGGCTTCCCCTAATTAAGGTAATAAGGTCTTCAGCCATTTTAAGCATTTGTTTTTTAGGCATATGGGCCTGAGCATGCAGTTTGGACATTGGTTTTCTAGGAGTGGGTCGAGTTTTAGGCCTGGATGAAGAAGATGGCGTTGGTTTAAAATGCAGGTCTGTAGGTCTGAATACACCCTCAGAAGCTGGTGCCTGCACAGCCGCTCCAGATCCATCCAAGACAGAGACATCCACAGGTTCCATAGTCGAAAAAGCATTTCGTGGCATACCAGACTCCAAATGGGTCTCAGTAGAGGCCTGCGAATCTGAGGTAGTGGATATCAGGGGCTACAAAAGCACCACACTGAGTACCGGCGGACTGGCGACTAACTTAACAGAAGCGTTGTCGGCAGTTTTGAACGTATGCGGTCTGTCTCTGTCTTTATCCTTACGTTTTTTCGGACTATCTGTAGTCAGATGGCTTACCGAAGCCATTTCTAAATATTTATACCAAGTACCAAAATAATTTGCTGCAAATATAGCCCAAAGACAAATAGTTCGGGAGATGAACAAGGCACAACACCGACAACGAGGGACGTTGTGGTCTAGGCCTAAGCAAGGAATGCAGTACGAATGAAAATCTTTATGAGGTATTTGCTTTCCACAGATAAGACCATTGTTAATTTTTACTGACATCGGTTAAGAGCAAGACAAAGGAATCCCCAAAGGGGTACTTAGCTTTTTTGAAGACTTCGGTTCTAAAACTCGAAAAAGAAAATTTCAGGAGTCTTCCGACCAGCCCTTGTGAAAGTACAGCTTTGTACCTACCACAAATGTAGATGTTCGAGTGTATACACTGCTGCAGTCATTACACTTGGGTTATCCTGCCGTCAGGCGGTTCCCCAGTCGGCCTGAGTTCCAAAGTCAAGGTCCGGCGCCGGTTGCTGTCGCCTCCTCCCTGACGTCAGTGCGACAGGGGGTATATAAGATGCAGCAGACACCATTTTCTTCAGTTTTTCTTGCCCCAGATGTCAGGTGCCTCTAAATAGGTAGGCAATTCCAATTGCTAATAAAACATACATAAGAAAAGCAAAAAACAACTTACAGCTACCAGCAAATACTTCCCATAGGTAGTAAGGGTAAAAGACATGTGTACGTACTAGCCAGTAAGAGGGGAAGGAGGGAGGGTAACCTGGACTGCAGCAGTGTATACACGCGAACATCTACATTTATGGTAGGTACAAAACTGTACTATGTTCATCGTGTTACACTGTTGCAGTCCTTACACTTGGGTAGAATCCCAAAGCTGAGGAAGGGTGGCTGGTTCTATAAGGCATTAGGGGTGGCTATAAGGCCCTGCAGCACTGCAGTGGCGAAGCCAGCTCTGGATTTAGAGTATAGAGGCAGATGGTAATGCTTGGTGAAGGTATGTACACAAGTTGCTGCTTCCACAATTTCCTTGGTAGGTACTCCCCTGAGGTAGGCAGTTGAAGTGGCTGTTGCCCTGATGGAATGAGATCTAATGCTGCTAGGTACAGGTTTTCCATGGTATGTGCAGCAGAAACATATACAATGTCCTATCCATTTTTAAATGGTCTGTTTTGAAATGGCTTTTCCCCTGTGCTCCTGCAGCATATACTACCAATAATTGCTCAGATTTTCTGAAAGCTTTGGTTTTGTCCAAGTAGAAGCGTAACTGCCTGTGAATGTCAACTGCCTGTGAATGTCCAAAGAGTGCAGTAGTCTCCCCCCTTTATTCTGTGGTTTAGGATAAAAAGTTGGCAGGTGAATAGTTTGGTTTAGAGCCACACTGGATACCACCTTTGGCATAAAAGTAGGGTTAGTTCTTAAAGACACCCTGTCCTGGTGGACAATGAGGAAAGGTTCCACTGCCATTAGTGCCTGTAATTCTGAAATTCTTCGTGCTGATGTTATTGCCAGGAGCAGAGCAGTTTTCCAAGAGATATATTTTAATTCTGCTGTGTTGGCTGGCTCAAAAGGAGGTAAAGTTAGCTTCTCCAAAACAAAGTTGAGGTCCCAAGTTGGAGAAGGTGCTCTACGGGGCGGTCTTATGTTTTTAGCCCCTCTGAGGTACTGTTTTAACAGAGGATTAGAGAAAATTGGTGGATCCGTGTTGTAATGAGCAGAGATGGCAGAGGCGTGGATCTTGATGGATGAGAAGGAGAGTCCTTTGTCCAGCATCTCAGTTAAGTATTGTAGTATCTGAGGAATGTTTGGGACAAGTGGGTCAAGTCTGTGAGCTTGGTTCCAGGCACAGAATCTCTTCCATTTATCCGAATAGGCTTTCCTGGTACTAGGCCTTCTGGCCTCCAGAATGACATCCATAACAGCTTTGGAGAGAGGCACTGCTTGCTTGACTAAGGAATCTTCCATGCAGCTAGGTTTAAGGGCTTTAGCTGGCTGTGTAGTATTTGTTTGTTGTGCTGAGTCAGCAGATGTGGGATTTGAGGCAATATCCAGGGTGGTTCTTGTGCTAAGCTCCTTAAGATTAGGTACCAGTGCTGGCGTGGCCAGTCTGGTGCAATCAGGATCATCTTTGGCTCTTCCTGTCTGGCTTTTATGAGTACCTTTGGCAGGAGAGGTAGTGGTGGGAAAGCGTATACTTGTAGGTTCTCCCAGCTGAATGAGAGGGCATCCACTTTCCATGCTTGTGGATGATAACTCCTTGTGCAGAATTTTTGTAGCTGGCAGTTTATTGGGGATGCAAACAGATCTATGTCCGGGCTCCACCATTTCTGTGTTATCATTCTGAATATTTATGGATTCAACTCCCATTCGTGGGGATCCATGATGTTTCTGCTTAAGTCGTCTGCCAGTGTGTTTTTCTCTCCTGGCAGGAATTGTGCTTGCAGATGAACTTGAAGGTTTATAGCTGTGTTCCACAAGGTCATAGCTCGTCTGCATAGGGGGTAGGAATGAGTGCCTCCTTGCTTGTTTATGTACCACATAACTGTGGTGTTGTCTGCCTTTAGTAGTAGTTGTCCTGGATGCAGCAGGTCCTTGAAAGCTATAAGGGCATTTTGTACAGCTAGCATCTCTTTTTGATTGATGTGAAGATGCCCTTGTTCTGCGGGCCACGTGCCCTAAATACATTTGCCTGCCATGTGTGCTCTCCAGGCATAATGCGATGCATCTGTTGTCAGTGTTTCCTGGCTGTGGGTTGTGTAAAAGGCTGTCCCTTGTTGAGGTGACAAGCTTGAGCCCACCATTGAAACTCCATTTCCAAACTTTGACAGTGTTGAGATCATACATTCTTTAGGTACCATTGTAGTTTCCTCATATGCAGTCTGGCATATGGAATTAGTAGTATGCAGGATGCCATGTAACCCAAGGCCTGCAGAATTTTTCTTGCACGGAGTTGGGTCTTTGTTGCCATCAATTGAATGTATGGAGTCAGTTGTCCTTGTTGTCTGGCGTGAGATAAGCCATCTGGGCCGTTGTGTTCAAGCTGGCACGCAGGAATATAATCTCTTGTGAGGGCACTAGTTTTGATTTCTTTTCGTTTACTGTGTACCCCAGGCAACTTAACTTTTTTTTTACAAACGTCAGATGCTTTAGAAGACTGTCCTTGCTCTCTGTTTGAATCAGGCAGTCATTCAGGTACGGATAAATCTGAATTCCTTTCTGTCTGCAAAATGCAACTACTGGTGGTAGGCACTATGTGAAGACCCTGGGCGCAGTAGATAAGCCAAAGGGCAGTGCAGAGAATTGGTAGTGCATTGAATCAGCTATGAATCCGAGGTAACTTCTGCAGTTTTGTCTGATAGGGACATGCAGGTATGCCTCTGAGGTCCAAAGTCACGAGCCAAGCTTTCTTGCCCAGCATGGGAAGAAGCTGCTGTAATGTCAACATTTTGAATTTGGGAACATCCAGGTAAGTGTTTAGAGATGAAAGATCCAGAATGGGCCTCCAGGCTTTGTCCTTTCTGTGTACCAGAAAGCGTCTTGAGTAAAATCCTTGTCCTTGCTCCTGTGATGGTACCTTTTGAATAGCTCTCATATCCATGAGTGCTATAATTTGTTTTTGAGCCTCTGCCCATTGATTTGGTGGCAGATTTGGCATTCCTTTCAACCTTGGCAGAGTGTGAAAGTGGAACCTGTAACCTTGAAATACAATGTTGAGAACCCATTTGTCTTTAGTGATCATTTGCCAATTGTGGTAGAAGAGTACCAGTTTTCCTCCCAAGGGGGCTGCAAAGAAGGATTTGTTTGGCAACTGTAGTGGGAAGTCATTGGGGCTGCTTTTTATATGGTTGGGGCCTGTCTTCCCCTTCTTTCTGGCCTGATGCAACCCATTGTCGAGGCCTGTAAGGACCTTGGGTTTGACCTCTACCTCTTGGACGTCTGTATCTTCCCCTTTGAGGTCCGTCTGTAATTGGAAAGGACAGATTCTTAGTTGGCCAGTTTCTGCTAAATCTAGGAGGCTGAACCTGTAAGAAATCCTTCACCGTTTGCATAGATTTTGCCTTATCCTCCATTTTCTTTAATAACTCTTCTGCCTTAACTCCAAATAACACATCCTGCTGCAAAGGTGCATCCAATAATTTTGCTTTAACATGATCTGGTAACGGATGTTCTTTTAACCAAGCATGTCTTCTAATGACAGAGCCTGTAACTGCTGCTCTGCAGGAGGCCTCCGGAGAATCAAAACCACATTGCAAAGTATGCTTTCCCACTTGTTCAGCTGCATGCAATAAATCCTGCATTTCTTTAAAATTAGGAGGATCTGATTCTGGAAGCATTTTTTGTTTTAACTGAGACAGTAAAAATTGCTGATATTTTAGCATGTGACACTGGCAATTTAAGGCTCTCATTGCTAAAGTTGCAGACATATATACTTTCTTTCCCCATCTGTCTAATGCTCTGGAATCTCTGTCAGAGGGAACTGGATTCTTGTCTGATGAGGCTTTAACTCCTTTGGGTCCCTGAGAAATAGTTTCAGGGTCAGCTACAGGGCTTTTATACTGAAATGTATGAGAGTCAGGGACTCTGTAGTATCTGTCAGGTTTAACAGGGGCTGGAGATAAGGAATCAGAATTTACGCTGGATTCAGTATACATATCATCCACAATATCTAACACTGGCGGAATAGCAAGGGGTCTGTGTTGAGGTAATAAAAGGAAGTCTCTGAGCCTTTTCTTGGATTATGAATAATCCTGGCCTTACCAGTGGAAATGCTCCCTCATGGTATGTAAGGTTTCCCCAAAGGAGTAGTCCTCAGGCGGTGAGGCTGATGGAATTGATTCCTCAGCATCGGAGTCCTCATAAGGGGGTAAAGAGTATCCTAGGTCTGAGGATGAATCAGAAGAGATGGACACCTGGTCGGAGGAGTCATAGTCTGCATCCTATCTAGGCCTTTTATCCGGAGGGGGGTGGGACCCCCTGATCAGAGTGATTAGGTCTTCGGCCATTTTGAGCATTTCTTTCTTAGGCATGGAGGCCTGTACTGGAGAATGCTGTATTTGTTTCTTTGACTTTAAAGGAGGCTTAGGCTTAGCTGAGGGTTTAATGCTTAACTGAGTAGTTCTGAAGACACCCTCTGTAGCTGTGGGTTGCTCAGCTACTCCGGATCCCTCTGAAAGGTTAGTCTCGGCAGGCTGAAGAACTTGTGCGTCCAAAGGCCCAGCCATCTCCACGTGGGAGTCAGAGGCGGCTTGTGGTTCTACAGAAGCGGTCTTCAGGGTCTGCGAAGGTGTCTCGCTGAAAACCGGAGAACCGGCGACTGGCCTAGAAGAGGCTTCGTTGTCAGTTTTGGGCCTCGGATGCCTATCCTTGTCTTTGCGCTTTTTGTGTATTCCGGTTATTGGAAATTCCGATGGCATGGCATAATTGAATTTTCTACCAAAATAATGTCCGGCAAAATCAAACAGATGTTTAATAGTGCGCTTGTTAAACCTAGCACAAAACAGACAACCAGTGACGTCGTGGTCAGGGCCTAGGCATGGAATACAATAGGAATGGAAATCCTTATGAGGTATTTGCTTCCCACAAGAAATACAGTTATTAACTTTTACTGACATCGGTCTGAGGCAAGAAAAAGTTTCCCCAATGGGGTACTTAGCTTTGTAGAAGACTTCGGTTTTGGATTCGGAATGAAAATCTCAGGAGACGGCCGACCGGCACTTGCAAACTGCTTTTGCTTCGGGCACTGTGCGGCAAGACAGACTGAAGAAAACGGCGTCGGCTGCATCTTATATACCCCTGTCGCACTGACGTCAGGGAGGAGGCAACAGCAACAGACGTCGGACCAGGACTTTGGAACTCAGGCCGACTAGGGAACCATCTGACGGCAGGACAACCCAAGTGTAATGACTGCAGCAGTGTAACACTATGAACATCTGCTTTTGGGTCGGTCACCGCGCGGCAAGAAAGACTGATGTAATGGCGTCGGCTGCATGTTTTATACCTCTGACGACTTGACATCATGGAAGAAGAGACAGCATCCGACACAGGAATCCAAGACTCTGGTATTCAGGCCAGCTGCGTGCTACCTGCAGGCAGAAATCCAAATGTGATGACTGCAACAGTGAAACACGAAAAACATCCTGATGCTTACACAGAAATGCCTACAAAGGTTTGTTGCAAAAAGTCCATCTCACTTTAGAATACTTAACCCAATTAAGCATTAGACATTAAAATCTCATTTACAATACTTTTAAAGACAGACGTTAAAGCACTTAAACAGTATTGCACACACATACTACAACAGCTGAGGTTATCCAATTGTAATCATTGTTCAAACTTTAGGGATAAAGTGTACCACTTCAAAATTAACTGATTCTTTAGTTAAAATACTCTCTAAATTGCCCGCAAAGCTGTCAGAACTGTTGTACAAAATCACACACCTGATGGCATCAGTGTTACCACTATGATGCTGGTTATCATGAAGTGTTGCTGCTAGAATGATACCATACCCGAGCTAATCCTCAAAGGCTGACATTATGCCCTTTCAACCTGGCTGGCTGAACTGCGGAGAAACATGTGGGAGCTGACTGAAGCCTAGAAAAAATTTATATGAGAAAGAATCTTCTCATATGAGAAAGTGCCTGAATGTCTACAGGGTGTAGATGTCTCTGTAATCACAGAAGTCTCCTATCATGAAGGCGAAGAAGATTTAGTTGAAGTCACTACAGTGGCAACTTCAGTAGGAGCAGTCGAAGAAGACACTTTAGAGACTCTTGATGGAGCTAGTTTCTCTAATATCTGGCTTTCAGCTTTTTACTTTTCCAGTCATAAATACCTGATAAAGATAGGGTGAAAATAAAAACATGGTCAGCGCAAAGTCCAGAGGCAGAAGGCCTTTTGCTGCCAGCTTGTTCTTATGCTCAGTAAAAGTCATGGCACTGAAGTTTTTACAAATAAAGGTTCATAGGCTGGTACTAGGCTATCGGCCCTAGGGCCTATACAAGTCTAGCCATAACAATTCCCTGGATATTTCTTCCCACAATATTTACTTCCCTGGACCCCTGTCTAGCAGTGCGACTGACATGATCCCCGGGGTGAATTTCCTATCTCCCATCCAATCATCAAGGTTCCTTTTGAAGAGGGCCAAGGAGGCGTGCGGCTTGACAAGTATGGGCAAGTCTATTCCAGAGAATGGGGAGTCTCTGGGTCAGGAACCTATCCCTCCAGCTGCTTATTAACTCCTTCACTTCAATGGATCACAGGAAGTTTGCACTGTAACTTCCAATAGGTGGAGCCTAAGCCTTTTGACAGAATCAGATTATGTCCTCATGTCAAACGTTCATATCTCTGGAACCATAGGGTTTACGAAAGTATGAATTGAAAACTCTTCAGCATAAACTATTTTCATAGTGGCAGTATTCTTTAGGTTCTAGGTCTTAAACCAAATTTTGTGTCACAGTAAAAACTACCCTGTTTGTAATATTCTATAAACAAATTACAATAACTCAGCAGCAATACTGCCAGCAGCATTTTACTCACTTTGCTGAGAGCTTTCATATGAGGGTAAGGAGTTCTGTGTTACTTCGTTTAGAAATTTAAAAAATGTGAAAATTATATCTACATAAATTAATAAAAGGTTTTTTCTCTACCTGCACTAGACAGAGGTCAAATATTACTGCAGTTCAGTTTGCCATTGTTTAAGCTTTAAGATGAAATATTTTAAAACCATGGACACAGTATGGTTTTGGAATTATTGATGCAAATATGAGCAAACAATATCTGTAATATAAATATAAATGTGAAAATTATATCTACATAAATTAAAAGGTTTTTCTCTACCTGCACTACACAGAGGTTAAATATTACTGCAGTTCAGTTTGCCATTGTTTAAGCTTTAAGATTAAATATTTTAAAACCATGGACACAGTATGGTTTTGCAATTATTGACATAAATATGAGCAAACAATATCTGACGCCTAGAGGCATCAGCAGGAGCTAACAGCAGATGCACCTGGAGGTGTCACTCAGATATAATGAGTTAAATGCAACGCTCCCAGATGCAAACAAGATTTGAGAGGGTCCTGCAGTACAATCTTGTAGAGGCAGGCCTTACACTTTTTGAATTCCTTGTTTGCCACTTATTTTGTAAAGGCAGGCCTTGCACTTTAAATTCCTTGTTTGCCACTTATTTTCTTTCTCCGCAATTATGGAAAATAATCCAACTGACACTTAAAATGATGCCTAACCCCTAAACCCACATAAAGAAGAAATTAAGATGAGAAGAAAAGACCAACAACCCAAGTGCGGACTGGGTAGGGAGGCAGATGGAGGCGAGATGCACAAAGAAAAAGAATTTAGAAAAAGGACTGAAACACTTAAGGAGCAATCTAAATACATCCCCTGAAATACTACAACTGAATAATAGTCAATAGATAAATTTGAGCACATATCTGACCAAAAACACTTCTAAAATCACTGAAACTCACTTAAGCTAGGAGGTTAACCAAATGATGGCAACAAGATCTGGAGAAGGCAACACGAGCAGGGGGTTATGGGTAAGGATAAGTACAAGCTGAATGGAGTTCTCTGCAATCACTACAGAGCACCAAGGAACCAATCCTATCATTCCAGTGTCCAGGCAGGACCTGAGAAATATGCCAATAAGTCAACAACCAGAAGGGGAAAAAACGTCTTATTGGCAGATAAAAATAAAGCAGCACATCTATCAAGTTAAAACTCAGGAAAAATGCGCATTTCCATTTTGATTTAAGCCACAAGCTACACAAAAAGAGTATGAGAAAACTCAAAGCACCCTAAAGGCATTAACATGAATAATCTATTTTATGGTGGAAAAGAAAAGTACAGTTTTGTACCTACCATAAATGTAGATGTTCGGAGATCCACATTGCTGCAGTCCTAACACTTGGGTAGTCCGCTGTCCCAGTCGGCCCGAATACCAAAGTATATGGCTGACGTCGGTCAAGGCGCATTAGTCTGACGTCAGGACGTCAGGGTACAAATGCGCATGACCGACGTCATATCCTCAGTCTTTTCTTGCCCCAGATGTCAGAAGATCCTAAAAAGATAAGGCTAAAACCACAAAACACCACACACTCCTGCACCAAATATATATACAATATATACAAATTTACAAGAGTATAACCTCACCCACACAACCACCCCTAAACACAGAGGGAAGGAGGGAGGGTAATTGGACTGCAGCAATGTGGATCTTCGAACATCTACATTTATGGTAGGTACAAAACTGTACTATGTTCTTCATACCACATTGCTGCAGTCCTAACACTTGGGTAGAATCCCAAAGCAGAGGTAAGGGAGGCTGGCAAATCATAAGGAAGCAGGAGCTGACAACATGCCCTGCAAAATAGCCGTGGCAAAACCAGCCCTAGACTTAGAGTAGAGAGGAAGGTGGTAATGCTTAGAGAAAGTATGCACTGAACTCCAAGTAGCTGCCTCCAAAATATCCTTAGTTGCCACCCCTTAGAAATGCTGTTGAAGTGGCAGTAGCCCTAGTGGAATGAGGCCTAATCCCAGCTGGAATCTCCTTGCCATGATGGGAATAACAAAATGCAATGCAAAACCCAATCCACTTAGAAATAGTTTGTTTTGACACAGGCTTGCCCTGAGAACTCAAAGCAAAAGAAACAAACAACTGCTGAGACTGCCTAAAATCCTTAGTCCTGCTTAAATAATAACGCAACTGCCTGTGTACATCTAAAGTGTGCAAAATCTTTTCCCCTTATTTTGGGGATCTGCATAAAAGGTAGGCAAATGAATAGTTTGGTTTAAAGCCACACTAGAAACCACTTTAGGCATAAAGGAAGGATTAGTACGTAAAGATACCCTATCCTTATGAAAAATCAGGAAAGGCTCAACCGCCATAAGGGCCTGCAATTCAGACACCCTTCTTGCAGATGTAATGGCTAACAAAAAGGCAGTCTTCCATGACAAATATTTCAATTCAGCAGTAGCTGCAGGCTCAAAAGGTTGTAGAGTGAGTTTCTCCAACACAAAATTGAGGTCCCAAGCAGGAGTAGGAGCTCTACGTGGGGGTCTTATATTCTTTGCCCCTCTAAGAAATTGCTTGAACAAAGGATGAGAAAACAATGGTGGGTCACAATCATAGTGAGCTGAAATTGCTGCAGCATGAATCTTAATGGAAGAGAAAGACAAACCTTTGTCCAATAACTCAGTAAGATATTGAAGAGCCACACTCAAATTTGGCTCAGAAACATCCAAATCCTTTGCTGCACACCAAAATAAAAATCTCTTCCATTTTCCTGCGTACACTTTCCTTGTACTAGGTCGTCTGGCTTCCATAATCACATTCAAAACTTGTTGAGGAAGCTGAGACCTGCTATGGTTCAAAACAGAATATGCCAAGCTGTTAGATGAAGAGAGTGAAGCTTGACATTGAGCAGATGCCCGTCCTTCTGAGACAATAGGTGTGGAATCAAAGGTAAGGGCCATGGAGGCTTCCTTACCAGACTCCTCAGCAATGGGTACCAGTGCTGCGAGGCCAATCTGGAGCTATTAAAATCATCCTTGGCTTGTCTTGTCTGACCTTTAGAAGTACCTTTGGGAGGAGAGGCAGAGGTGGAAAGGCATACACATGAAGATTTTTCCAACTGAAAGAAAGAGCATCCACTTTCCAGGCTGTGTGATGAAACCTCTTTGTGCAAAACTTTGGCAGCTGGTGGTTTAGTGGAGAAGCGAACAGATCTATGTCTGGAGTTCCCCATGACACTGTCAATGTCTGAAATACATGAAGATCCAGTTTCCACTCGTGGGGATCCATGATTTGTCTGCTTAACACATCTGCTAAGGAGTTCTGTGCTCCTGGCAGAAACCTTGCTTGAAGATTCAGCTGCAAGCTTAACGCAGTCTCCCACAAAATCATTGCTTGCCTGCATAGAGGATAAGAATGTGTTCCCCCTTGTTTGTTGATGTACCACATGACAGTTGTGGTGTCTGTTAGAATCAACACCTGCCCTGGAAGAAATAAATCCTTGAAAGCCAGTAATGCAAACTGGACTGCTAACATCTCCTTCATGTTGATATGTAGATGCTGCAGTCTGGCAGGCCACTTGTCTTGTATCCACTTTCCATTCAGATGAGCTCCCCAAGCTGTGTCTGAGGCATCTGTCGTTAGAATCTGACTCGCCTCTGGCCGGGTCACAGAGAGTCCCTTGTTTAGGTGACATTCCTGAGCCCACCACAAAAATTCCTTTTGAATGCAAGGTATTATTTGAATGACAGTGTCCAAATCCTGGCAGTGCTGTGTCCATACATTTTGAGATACCATTGTAGCTTCCTCATATGCAGTTTGGCATTGGGAAGTACCAGAATACAAGATGCCATGAACCCTAAGGCTTGAAGGACTGTCCTTGCAGTCAGCCCGGACTGATGAGATAGTTGATGGAAGTAAAGAAAGATTTTTTGTTTGTCCGGGGTTAAAAGGCCATCTGGGTTGCTGTATTCAGTCTCACACCCAGAAAGCACATGTCTTGAGAGGGTACTAGACTGGACTTTATTTCGTTCACAGAATACCCTAGGCATCTTAGCACTGCTATCACATATTCCAAATGCTGAAGAAGCACGTCCCTTCCTTGAGCCAGAATCAGGCAATCGTCCAAATAAGGATAGATTTGTATTCCTTTTAGCCTGAAGAAAGCTATCACTGGAGCCAGAACCTTTGTGAATACTCTGGGCGCAGTAGATAAGCCAAAGGGCAATGCAGAGAACTGATAATGAGAATTCCCAGCTCGAAAACGCAGATACTTCCTGCAAATTAGTCTGATAGGAACATGAAGGTAAGCTTCCTTGAGATCCAAAGTTACCATCCAGTGATCTTTGCCCAGCAGAGGTAAAAGCTGTTGTAACGTCAACATTTTGAACTTGGGAATGTCCAGATAAGTGTTGAGGATAGACAGATCCAAAATTGGTCTCCACGTGTTCCCCTTTTTGGTACTAGGAACAGGCGAGAATAAAATCCTAGGCCCCTTTCTGGCACAGGAACCGGCTGAATGGCCCCTATTTGGAGTAACAGAGAAATTTGCTTGTGAGCCTCTTTCCTTTGTTGAGGAGGAATGTCTGGCATGCCTTTGAAAGGAGGCAAGGTATGGAAATAAAACCTGTAACCGTGGTGAATGATATCCAATACCCATCTGTCTTGGGTAATTAAACTCCAGTTTTCTTTGAAAAGTGCCAACCTTCCTCCCAAAGGTGCTGCCAGGCGAGAAGATTCTGGCAGCTGGAAAGGCAGGTCATTTTGTCTGTTTACGAAAGGACTGACCCCTGCCCTCACCAGAAGACTGAGCAGGTGAACTGCCTGTTCTAGGCCTAAAAGAACCTTGAGCTCTGCCTCTACCACGTCTAGACCTACCCCTAGACTGGGAATCATAAGCAGGATATGTCCACCCCTTGGTAGGCCAATTTCTACTAAACTTGGAGGCTGAACCTGCAAAAAATCTTTAACAGTCTGCATAGACTTAGCCTTGTCTTCCATTTTCTTTAGAACTGCTTCAACAGGCGAACCAAACAACACATCAGATTGTAAAGGAGCATCTAAAATCCTTGTTTTCACATGCTCAGCTAAATTCTGATCCCTCAACCAGGCGTGCCTGCGAAGAACCGAACCAGTGGCAGCCACCCTCGAAGAGGCCTGCACAGCATCAAAACCACATTGCAAAGAATGCTTACCCACCTGTTCAGAAACATGAACTAAATCCTGCAACTCTTTACACTCAATACCTTCCGCCAAAGCATCTACCTTAGACTTTAATTGTGAAAGGAGATAATTTTGGTATTGCAACATGTGAAACTGGCAATTCAAAGCTCTCATGGCCAAAGTGGAAGAAGTATACACTTTCTTTCCCCATCTATCCAAAGCCCTAGCCTCTTTATCTGGAGGAACAGGATTTTTAACAACAGAAGCCTTAACACCTTTAGGCCCCTGTGAAACAGTTTCTGGGTCTGCCCTAGGACTCTTAAAAAGATACTTATGAGCTTCAGGCACCCTATAATATCTATCCGGTTTAACTGGAGCAGGAGGCAAAGAGTCAGGGTTCAGAGAAGCCTCTGCAAAAACATCCTCTACCACATCTATAACAGGAGGTATAGCTAAAGGCCTATGCTGGGGTAGAAACAAAAATTCCCTAAGCCTTTTCCTGGAATCAGAGAAATCCTGACCTTCCCATTTAAAATGCTCCCTCATGGAATGAAGAGTCTCTGAAAATGAAAAATCCTCAGGAGGAGAAGCAGAAGGAGTAGAATCATCTACATCAGAATCAGAGTAAGGGGAATACTCCTGCAAGTCTTCAGCAAGACTCAGAAGCATCCGAACACTGCTCAAAACTCCCAAACTCAGGTTCCACCCTAGGCCTCTTATCAGGAGGGGGCATAGAACCTCTAATCATTGTAATCAAATCTTCTGCCATCCTAAGCATATGCTTCTTAGGTACAGACCCTGAAGAACTAGGGGTAACTCCTGAAACAAAACCTGGCCTGCCCTGGGAGAAGCCTTGGAAACAGCAGGGGAGGGCCTAACCACCTTAGGAAGGGAGGGAAGAACAGCTACCTGAGAAGCCCCTTCCGCCTGGCCTATCTCCTGAGAGGTCACATCTTGCAGTAATAAAGTCTCTCCTGGGATTCCAAAGAAATTTCTGGCTGAACCCTGGCTCCACCGAGCCCTCTAAAGAACCGGCGTCCGGGACGGACGGTTCTTCCAGCCTAGTCTTTGCTGTTTTGTCCTTGCGCTTTTTTGACGAAGCGGCGCCGGAGCATCCGGCGGCATTTTATAATTACACCGCTTCCCAAAACTAACCTGGCACAATCTAATCTTCTCTTTATAGTGCGTTTGTTAAATCTAGCACAAGAGCGACAGCCAACAACGCCGTGCTCAGGCCCTAAGCAAGGTATACACAAGGTATGGTAATCCCTATGAGGTATCTGTTTCCCACAAGAAATACAGTTATTCACTTTTTCTGACATCCGGTAAAATACTGAGGCAAGAAAAACAAAATAATCCAACGGGTACTTAGCCAACTTGGATTCGGTCTGAAACTCCGACTTCGGAAAATCTCAGAACGCCAACCTGCACTTGCAAAACTGCTTCTGCATCGGACCATGCGGCAAAAAAGACTGAGGATATGACGTCGGTCATGCGCATTTGTACCCTGACGTCCTGACGTCAGACTAATGCGCCTTGACCGACGTCAGCCATATACTTTGGTATTCGGACCGACTGGGACAGCGGACTACCCAAGTGTTAGGACTGCAGCAATGTGGTATGAAGAACATCTGACAGTTCAAGGAGGACTAAGCATTTGTCAACATACAGCACTAAGTACAGTTGTGTACACTTACCATAAATGTAGATGTTCGAGTGTATTAATCTTTGCAGTTATTACATTTGGGTTATCTGCTTGCAGGTAGCCCTCAGTCAGCCTGATTAACAGTCTTGCGTCCTGCGTCTGTTGCTGTCCCTTCTTCCATGACGTCAGGTCGTCAGGGGTATAAAACATGCAGCCGACGCCATTACATAAGTTTTTCTTGCCCCAGATGTCAGGTGCCCCCCTAATGGGAAGCAATTAACTATAAAAATACAATAATATACCTCCAACAAAAAAGCAAATACACCAAAAAGCTTTTAAGCATAGTAAATAAAGGAAAGTAGAGGCATAGACAAAATAAGTTAGGGGGCTGGAGGGAGGGTAACCAGGACTACAACAGTGAATACACTCTAACATCTACATTTATGGGAAGTGTACACAACTGTATTATGCTCTTCGTGTTTCACTGTTGTAGTCATTACATTTGGGTAGATTCCCAAAGCTATGGTTGGGAGGAGGAATTTAGATAGCATTAGGACCAGCTATAAGGTCCTGCAGGACTGCAGTGGCAAAGCCAGCTCTGGATTTAGAGAAAATTGGTAAATGATAATGCTTGGTGAAAGTATGTACAGAACTCCAGGTAGCAGCTTCTAGGGTGTCCCTAGTAGGGACTCCTCTCAGAAAGGCTGTAGAGGTAGATGCAGCCCTGGTGGAGTGAGGTCTGATCCTCTGGGGGATAGGTTTTCCATGGTGCTTATAGCAGAAATGAATGCAATGGCTATCCACTTACAAATGGTTTGCTTTGAAACAGCCTTCCCCTCTGCCCCTGCAGCAAATGCCACTAGCAGTTGTTCAGATTTCTTTTGAGGATTAGTCCTGTCCAAGTAGGATCTAAGTTGTCTGTGCACATCTACGGAATGCAATATCCGTTCCCCTTTGTTCTGCGGATTGGGAAAGAAGGATGGCAAATGAATGGACTGATTAAGAGCCACACTGGATACCACCTTGGGCATGAAGGATGGATTGCTTCAGAGGGACACCCTGTCCACATGAAAGATGATGAAAGACTCCACTGCCATAAGGGCCTGTAATTCAGACACCCTTCTTGTTGAAGTGATTGCTAAAAGGAAAGCTGTTTTCCAAGAAAGAAATGTTAAGTTTGCAGTAGCAGCTGGCTCGAAAGGAGGTAGTGAGTTTCTCCAAAACAAAGTTAAGGTCCCAGGCTGGGGTTGGAGCTCTCCTGGGTGGTCTCAAATTTTTTGCCCCTCTGAGGAACTGCTTGAGCAGTGGATGAGAGCAGAGGGAAGGTTCTGTGTTATAATGAGCTGAAATGGCTGCGGCGTGAATTTTGATGGAGAAAAATGACAGGCCCTTGTGAAGCATCTCAGTTAAGTATTGTAATATCTGAGGTAAATTGGGTGCTGCTGTGCTCATCCCTTGAGACTGGTTCCAGGCACAGAATCTTTTCCATTTTTCAGCATAAGATTTTCTAGTACTAGGCCTCCTTGCCTCCAAAATGATATCCATCACAGGTTTACTGAGGGATGGGTACAGGAGAGATTACGTAATTAGCCAGGCTGCTAGGTTCAGTGTTAGAAGCTGAGGGTGTAGAATCTGGTTCTCCTGCTGAGACAACAGGAAAGGGGTCTGAGGCAGGTGCCTTGGGGATAACCATGACAATGCGCAGGAGGGGGTACCAGTGTTGGCGTGGCCAGTCTGGAGCAATCAAAATCATCCTTGGTTTGTCCTTTTTAATTTTTAGTAGTACTTTGGAGAGCAGAGGCAGAGAGGAGAAGGCATAGACTGATACCACCTGAAGGACAGAGCATCCATTTTCCAGGCTTGTTTGTGGGGAGTCCTTGTGCAAAAGTTGTCCAATTGGTAGTTCTGGGGAGAGGCAAACAGTTCTATATCTGGGCTCCCACATTTGCTTGTCAACATGCTGAAAAACCTTGGTTCCAGTTTCCACTCGTGTGGGTCCATGAGGTTTCTGCTTAGTCCGTCTGCCAGTGTATTTAATTTTCCTGGCAGGAACTGAGCTTGTAGGTGCACTTGGTAGCTCAAGGCTGCTTTCCACAATGCCATGGCTAGTCTGCAGAGGGGGTAAGAATGTGTACCCCCCTGCTTGTTTATGTACCACATAACAGTGGTGTTGTCCATATTTACCAATAGTTGTCCTGGAAGAATGCGGTCCTTTAAGGCCGTCAGAGCATTCTGTACAGCTATCATTTCTTTTTTATTGATATACAGATGTATTTGACTTGGGTTCCATTTGCCCTGAATGTACTTCCCTGCCAGTTGATCCACCCATGCATAGTCTGATGAGTCTATTGTTAGAGTATGGGCAGCAGGGGGTGGTGTGAAAGGTAGTCCCTTGTTTTGGTGGCAGGCCTCTGCCCACCAAAGGAACTCTAGGTGTAGGCAAGGTATGACAGGAATCATTGCTTCTAGATCCTGAGAATGTTGATATCATAGGCTTTTTAGATACCACTATAGTTTCCTCATATGCAGTCTTGCATATGGAATTAGAAGAATGCAGGAGGCCATGAACCCCAAGGCTTGCAGTATTTGTCTTGCAGATAGCAGGGTTTTTGTGGTCACTTGTTTGAAGTAGGTTGTCAAATTAATTTGTTTCTCTGGCGTGAGATAAGCCATCTGGGAAGTTGTATTCAAGCTTGCTCCCAGGAATATAATTTGTTGACAGGGTACCAGGTGTGATTTCTTTTCATTTATGGTGTACCCCAGACAAGTTAGAACCCTTTGTACAAAGGCCAGATGATCCAAAAGTAACTCCTGGCTTTCTGCCTGAATTAGACAATCGTCCAGGTATGGGTATATTTGAATATTTCTTTGCCTGCAAAAAGAAATAACTGGAGCTAGGCACTTGGTGAATATCCTGGGCGCAGTAGATAAGCCAAAGGGCAGTGCAGAGAACTGATAGTGCATGTAGCCTGCTTGGAAGCACACGTATCTTCTGCAAGATTCGCTGATTGGGATGTGCAGATATGCTTCTTTTAAATCTAGTGTTGCCAATCAGGCATCTTTGCCTAGCATAGGAAGTAATTGGTGAAGAGTCAGCATCTGGAATTTTGGAATCTCCAACAGGGTGTTTACAGTAGACAGGTCCAGGATAGGACGCCACGAATTGTCCTTTCTGGGTACCAGGAAA
The DNA here is from genome assembly GCF_019279795.1 of Protopterus annectens. Classification (NCBI taxonomy): domain Eukaryota; kingdom Metazoa; phylum Chordata; order Ceratodontiformes; family Protopteridae; genus Protopterus; species Protopterus annectens. Next base: position 549,441,240 of record NC_056747.1, on the reverse strand, counting down.
AGTTTTGAGTAGAAACCTTGTCCCTTTTCCTCTTCTGGCACCAGTTGAATAGCCCCCATGCCTGAGAGAGAAAGTACTTGTTTTTGGGCCTCTGCCCACTGATTTGGGGATAGGTCCGGCCATCCACTTAGTGTTGGCAACATGTGGAAGTGAAATCTGTATCCCTGGGACACTATATTTAAAACACATTTGTCCTGGGTAATGAGTTCCCACTTTTTTGTATGAAGAGCAATCTTTTCCCCCCAAAAAGGGGCAGTCAGTTGATAAGTGCTTGGAAATTTTAAAAGGAAGTTGAGACAGTTTACCATACGAGGGAGTCTTATTACTCCCAGATTATTACTCACAGATTTGGAAGTGAAGGCCCCTCACTGCTTAGTCCTGTGTGTCCCCTGGGAATGAAATCAGGGGTTTTTGCTGTGTCTGGGTTTGGCTTGAGAAGACCTTGAAGAGGCTGGAAAGGTCCAATTCTTAGATGGCCAGTGCCTACTAAATCTAGGAGGCTGAACTTGTAAGAAATCTTTAACAGTTTGCATAGATTTAGTTAATCTTCCATCTTTTTGAGAACTTCCTCAGCCTTGTTGCCAAACAGGCGGTCCTGAGTTAAGGGAACATCCAACAATTTAGCTTTAACATGATCAGGCAAAGATCGCTCCTAAAGCTAAACATTCCTTCTGAGCACAGAACCAGTGACAGCAGCTCTGCAAGAGGCCTCTAATGAATCAAAACCACACTGCAAAGTATGTTTTCCAACTTGTTCAGCAGAATGCATTAAATCCTGTAATTCTTTATTTTCCACACAGTCAGGAATCAACATCATTTTCTGTTTAAGCAATCCAATAACATGTTGCTGATACTTTAACATATGAAACCGGCAGTTTAAATCTCTAATGGCCAAGGGTGCAGAAGTGTAAACCTTCTTACCCCATCTATTCAGCGCCCTGGAGTCTCTATCAGAAGGGGTAGGATTTTTAGCAGTAGAAGCCTTAATGCCCTTGGGCCCCTGTGAAACAGTCTCTGGATCCACAATAGGATTTTTAAAAAGGAACTTGTGTGACTCGGAGACCCTGTAATATCGGTCAGGTTTTCTGGGAGCAGGAGGCAAGGAATCAGGGGCCAAACCAGATTCCGAAAAAGCATCATCAACAATGTCTAGTACAGGAGGAACAGCTAAAGGCCTATGCTGAGGTAGGAGTAAAAAATCCCTAAGCCTCTTTTTTGAATCAGAAAAATCCTGCCTTTCCCAGTGGAAATGCTCCCTTAGAGTATGTAAGGTTTCCCCAAAAGAAAAATCCTCTGGAGGGGAAGCATAGGGAATGCAGTCCTCTGCTACAGAATCCTCATAAGCAGATAAGGGCAAAACCAGATCATCAGAAGAATCAGAAAAAACAGAATCCTGGTCAGAAGATTCATAAATAACTTCAGCCCTAGGCCTCTTAAGGGGGGGGGGGAGTGACTACCCCTGATTACAGTTATTAGATCTTCAGCCATTCTTATCATTTGTATTTTAGGCATAGAGGCCTGAACATGTGGCCTGGGCATTGGGATTTTAGGCAAGGATTAAGATTTAGGCCCAAGTAAAGAAGGAGGCGTTGGTTTAATATGCAAGTCCGTAGGCCTAAATACACCCTCAGAAACCAGTACCTGCACAGCAGCTCTGGACCCATCCAAGCTAGAGACATCCGTGGGTTCCTTAGCTGACATCTCGCGGCATACTGGACTCTGAATGCGTCTCAGCAGAGGCCTGCGAATCAGAAGTAGCGGGTATCAGGGGCTGCAAAAGCACCTCAATGAGTACCGGCGAATTGGCGACTGGCTTAGGAGAAGCGTTGTCGGCAGTTTTGCTTGTCTCTGTCTTTATCACTGCGTTTTTTCAGAATCCCGGTAGTTGGATGGCTAACCAATGACATTTCTGGATAATTAAACAGAGAACCAAAATATTTAGAGGCGAAAATATACAGACGACGGATAGTGCGCTGATTAAATAAAGCACAAAATCAAAAGCAAGGTATGGCGTGGTCAGGACCTAGGCAAGGAATACAGTACGAATGAAAATCTATGAGGTATTTGCTTTCCACAAGTAATGCAATTAACAACTTTTACTGACATCGGTAAGGAGCAAGAAAAATTTTCCCCAACGGGGTACTTAGCTTTAGTTGAAGACTTCGGTTCTGAAACTCGAAAATGAAAATTTCAGGAGTCTGCCGACTGGCACTTGCGAACTACTACTGCTTTGGGCACCGCACGGCAAGAAAGACTGATGTAATGGCTTCAGCTGCATGTTTTATACCCCTGATGACTTGATGTCATGGAAGAAGGGACAGCAACCGACGCAAGACCCAAGACTTTGTTAATCAGACTGACTGAGGGCTACCTGCAAGCAGATAACCCAAATGTAATGACTGCAACAGTGAAACACGAAGAACTTCAGGTCAAGCAGCCTTAGACAATGTATCCCAACGTCCTGAACCCAAAACAACCAGATATCCCATTCTGTTCTTTCCACTCAAAACAGTCCACACCACAAGTATGCCTAGTTCTGCTCTTTAAAACACATGATTAGGAACCTCAGTGTCCTAGCCAAATGTCCTACAGTTAAGTATAAACAAATGACAAGTCTCCCCTGGGAAAAAGAAAAAAAGACTGCAGTCCTTATAGTGTTGCTGGGATGTAACTAATCACAAAAACTCAAATGATCTATATACCACATAATGAGTGAAATGGTCAGTACAAGGTGACAGAAAAAAGTCAAGTTTGTGCCTCTTCATAAAAGCCTACAAGGTACTATAAACCATAGTTATCCCCTAGCAAACATCCCCGATAGTGTGGTGCATTCCCAGCTCAGAGATGCTTTGGGCCACTTAATCCCCCTCTTTTCCTGTGCTCATTTTCCTGATAATTTGTGCTAGTCATACAATATGACTTGAGTTAAGCACTACTACCTTGAAAGGGGGGGAGGGTGGAGAGAGAGTCTCCCTAGGCCATACCTAACTGCCAGCAGGGAGCTCCCCATAGTGAAGTGTTAATGCAAAAGATATAGGGGGTCTACTATACAAAATTAAAAACACCTTTTGTGTGTAGTAATGGTGGCTCCCAAAAAGTACTTGCCTCCTGCAAACCTCATTTTGACAAAAAGCCTGGAGGTGGGCACACTTGCCGATAAGGTAAAACAAAAACAAAGGATTGAGATTCTTGAGGAGATTCACACTACCATTAGTCAGCCCAATGTACTATACCACAAAAAAAAAAAAAAGTGGTTCATAGCTAGGAATGGTTCATGTTTAACATATTCATGTCATGTATGCTTACCAGATTGAAACTGAAACATCAACACATGAAGGCAAGATGCGTGCTGCAGCCCACAGACTTTTTTTCGGGGGGGTGGGTCTGGTTCTAGATAAATTTAACAGCATGCATACATGTTGGCAGACAATACGTTAACTTAGCAATACCTAGAAATAAATTCTTGAAGTAATCCACAAATGGAAAGTACAGTTCTGTACACTTACCATACATGTAGATGTTCAAGTGTATTCACTGTTGCAGTCATCACATTTGGGTTATCTGCTTGCAGTAGCCTTCAGTCGGCCTGATTAACAACGTCTTCGACGCCATTACATCAGTTTTTCTTGCCCCAGATGTCAGGTGCCCCCCCCCCAATGGGAAGCAATTAAATCTATAAATAAACAAGGATATACCTCCAACAAAAAAGCAAATAAACCAAAAAGCTTTTTAAGCATAGTAAAGGAGAGTAGAGGTATAGCCAAAGGAAATAAGGGGGCTTGAGGGAGGGTAACCAGGACTGCAACAGTGAATACACTCAAACATCGACATTTATGGTAAGTGTACACTTACCATAAGTGTAGATGTTCGAGTGTATTCACTGTTGCAGTCATTACATCTGGGGAATCTTCTGGCAGGTTGCCCTCAGTCGGCCTGAATAACAAAGTCTTGGGTCCTGCGCGTCAGTTGCAGTCTCGTCAGGGTTATAAAACATGCAGCCGATGCCATTTTATTCAGATTTTCTTGGCCCAGATGTTTAGGTGCCCCCAAATGGGGAGCAAAAAAAAAAAAAAAAAAATTATATATATATATATATATATATATATATATATATATATATATATATATATATATACATATATATATATATATATATATATATATATGTATATATATATATATATATATATATATATATATATATATATATGTATATTTATGTATATATATATATATATATATGTATATATATATATATATATATGTATATATATATATATATATATATATATATATATATATATATATATATATATATATATATATATATATATATATATATATATATATATATATATATATATATATATATATATATATATATATATATATATATATATATATATATGTATGTATATATATATATATATATATATGTATGTATATATGTATGTATATATATATATATATATATGTATATATATATATATATATATATATATATATATATATATATATATATATATATATATATATACATATATATATATATATATATATATATATATATATATATATATATATATATATATATATATATATATATGTATGTATATGTATATATATATATATATATATATATATATATATATATATATATATGTATGTATATGTATGTATATATATATATATATATATATATATATATATATATATATATATATATATATATACACACATATAAATAAACAGCAGTATATGTAAATGCACTTTCAGCAACATAAACTTTACCTTAATCTAAAAGCAAATACACCACAAAGGCTTTAGAATATAGTGAAAGAAAGAGAAGTTATAGAAAAGGGGGATGGCAGGTGGGCAACCCGGACTGCAACAGTGAATACACTCAAACATCTACATTTATGGTAAGTGTACACAACTGTACTACGTTCTTCGTGTTTCACTGTTGCAGTCATTACATTTGGGTAGAATCCCAAAGCTGTGGATGAATGGAACTAAATAGCTTTAGGAGTGGCTATAAGGCCCTATAGAACTACAGTGGCAAAGCCTGCCCTGGACTTGGAAAAGAGGCAAATGATAATGCTTTGTGAAGGTATGAACAGAGCTCCAAGTAGCAACTTCTAGAATGTCTTTGGTTGGAACTCCTCTGAGAAAGGCTGCTGAGGTATAGGCAGCCATGGCGGAATGTGACCCGATTCCCTAGGGCACAGGTTTACCATGGTGCAAGTAGCAGAAACGAATGCAGTGGCTTACCCACTTAGAAATAATCTGCTTTGATATAGCCTTCCCCTCTGATCCTGAAAGCAAATGCCACCAGTAGTTGCTCAGACTTTCTTAGAGATTTGGTCCTGTTTAAGTAGAATCTTAGTTGTCTGTGTACATCCAATGAATGCAGAATCTGCTCCCCCCTTGTTCTGCGGATTTGGATAAAATGTTGGCAGGTGAATAGTTTGGTTAAGAGCCACAATGGATACCACATTAGGCATAAGGAAGGATTGGTCCTGAGGGACACCCTGACAGAGTAAAATGTAATAAAAGGCTCCACAGCCATGAAAGCCTGTAGTTCTGAAACTCTTCTTGCTGAAGTGACTGCCAAAAGGAAAGCGGATTTCCAAGATAAAAAATTTATATCCGCAGTAGCTGCTGGTTCAAAAGGAGGCAAGGTGAGTTTTTCCAGCACAAAATTGAGGTCCCATGCAGGAGTTGGTGATCTTCTGGTAGGCCTTAAATTTTTGGCCCCTCTAAGATACTGTTTTAGCAGAGGATGAGAAAAGATGGGAGGCTCCATACTGTAATGAGCCGAGATGGCTGGGGGCATGGATTTTTATTTAAGAAAAAGATAGGACCTTGTCAAGCATCTCAGTCAAGTATTGTAAAATCTTACAGATATTTAGATTGCTGTGTCTGTTCCTTGTGCTTGGTTCCAAGCACAGAATATCTTCCATTTACCAGCATAAGATTTTCTAGTACTAGTCCTTCTGGCTTCCAAAATGACATCCATCACAGATTTACTGAGAGGTGTTGTTTGAGAAAGTAAATGTTTAGCCATGCTGCAAGGTTCAGAGTTTGGAGCGGAGTGTGCAGAATTTGATTGTTCTGCTGAGACAGTAGATGAGGTATTTGAGGCAAGTACCAAGGAGGGAGTTGAGACATATTCCTTAGAATTGGGTACCAGTGCTGGCGAGGCCAGTCCGGAGCAATAAGGATCATTTTTGTTTTTTCCTGCTTGACCTTTAGTAAGACCTTGGAGAGAAGAGGCAGAGGGGGAAAGGCATAGACTGATAGGTTTTTCCAACTGAAGGATAGGGCATCCACTTTCCATGCTTGTCTGTGATAAGTCCTTGTGCAGAATTTGTCCAGTTGATAATTTTGGGGAGAGGCAAATAGATCTATGTCTGGGCTCCCCCATTTCTGTGTTACCATGCTGAAGATTTGTGGATCCAGTTTCCACTCGTGCGGGTCCATAAGATTTCTGCTTAGGTTGTCTGCAAGAGTATTTTGTTGTCCTGGCAGGAATTGAGCTTGAATATGTACTTGGTAAGTCAAGGCTGTATTCCACAATGCCATGGCTAGTCTGCAAAAGGGGAGGAATGTGTACCCCCCCCCCTGCTTAAGTACCACATAACCGTGGTGTTGTCCGCCTTTATCAGTAGTTGTCCTGGATGAAGTAAGTCCTTAAAGGCCGTCAGAGCACTCTGAACAGCTAGCATCTCTTTCTGGTTGATATGCAGATGCATTTGTTTTGGACTCCATATGCCCAGAATGCATCTCCCCGACAGGTGGGCCCCCCAAGCATAGTTTGAGGCATCTGTAGTTAGGGTTTGGGTGGCAGGGGGTAGAGTGAATGACAGTCCCTTGTTTTGGTGACATGTCTCTGTCCACCAAAGAAACTCCTGTTGTAGGCAGGGAATGAGAGGAATCATTGTTTCCAGACTGTGACAATATTGACTCCATGAACTTTTTAGGTACCACTGAAGTTTCTTCATATACAGTCTTGCATATGAAATTAGTAGAATGCAGGATGCCATGAACCCCAAAGCCTGCAGAATTTGTCTTGCAGATAACTGGGTTTTTGTTGCAATCTGTTTGAAGTATGTTGTTAGTTGCCTTTGTTTGTCTGGCGTAAGGTAAGCCATCTGGGTAGTTGTATTCAAGCTTGCACCCAGGAATGTAATTATTTGAGAGGGTACCAGTTGTGATTTCTCTTCGTTTATTGTGTACCCTAGGCATGTTAGAAGCCTTTTTACAAATGCCAGACGCTGAAGAAGAATGTCCTTGTTCTCTGCTTGAATGAGACAGTCATCCAGGTATGGATAAATTTCTATGCTTCTTTGTCTGCAAAATGCAATTACTGGTGCCAGGCACTTTGTAAAGACCCTGGGTGCAGTAAATAAGCCAAAGGGCAGTGCAGAGAACTGGTAACGCTAAAAATCTGCCTTGAAGTGTAGGCATCTTCTGCACGATTCCATTATTGGGATATGCAGGTATGCCTCTTAAGTCTAGAGTCACTAACCAAGAGTTCCTGCCCAGCATAGGCAGTAGCTGTTGTAAAGTCAGCATTTTGAATTTTGGAATGTTCAGGAACGTGTTCAAAATCGATAAGTCCAGTATTGGATGCCAAGCATCGTCTTTTCTGGGTACCAGGAAAGTGCAGTTGTGTACACTTACCATAAACGTAGATGTTAGAGTGTATTCACTGTTGCAGTCATTACACTTGGGTTATACTGCTGGCAGGCTACCCTCAGTCGGCCTGAATTCCAAAGTCTAGGTCCAGCGTCTGTTGCTGTCGCCTCTTCCCTAACGTCAGTGCGCCAGGGGTATAAAAGATGCAGCCGATGCCATTTTCTTTTCTTGCCCCAGGTGTCAGGTGCCCCCAAAAGGGTAGGCTAAAAATATGCCAGTAAAATATGCATGTTCCAAAATATATTATACCTTCATCTAAAAGCAAATACACCACATAGGCTGTATAGATTAGAGAAGTGCAGATAAGTTCCAGCTAAGAAATGGAGGATGGTGGGTGGGTAAAGTACAGTTTTGTACCTACCATAAATGTAGATGTCCGATAGGTATGCATCTGCAGTCATAACATATGGGTTTGTCCTGCCTCAGGCAGCCCTTCGGTCGGCCGGATTCCAAAGTCTGGGTCTGGCCTCGGCTGATGTCGCACTGTCCCTGACATCAGAGCGTCTGGGGTATAAAAGCATCAGCCAACCCCATTTTCCTCAGTTTTTCTTGCCCCAGATGCCAGGTGCCCTCTAGGAAGGCTAAATTTGGATAAATGCTGAAAAGTTCCAAACATTTGCAAATTATATACATGTATAAACAAACAAATACACCATAATAGATTCCCCCAGCTAGCTAAAGAGGTAAGAACCCTAGGACTACCACAGAGGGAAGGAGGAGGGTAATCCTGACTGCAGATGCATACCTATCGGACATCTACATTTATGGTAGGTACAAAACTGTACTATGTCCTTCAAGGATGCATCTGCAGTCATAACATATGGGTAGAATACCATAGCCAATCTGGGGGAGGAGGTACTAAGAAAGGGATGGTGTAGTTAAGATCCCCTGCAGGACTGCAGTAGCAAACCCTGCTCTGGATCTAGAGTATAAAGGTAGATTGTAATGCTTGGCAAATGTATGCACGGAGCTCCAAGTAGCAGCTTCTAAAATGTCCTTGATAGCCACCCCTCGTAGGAAGGCTGTAGTGGTGGCCGTGGCCCTTGTGGAGTGAGGCCTGATGTTTTCAGGAACTGTCTTTCCATGAAAGGAGTAGCAAAATCGAATGCAATTTCCTATCCATTTTGAAATTGTCTGTTTGGAAATTGCTCTTCCTTGCACCCCAGTTGCATATGCTACCAAAAGTTGGTCAGTTTTTCTGCTAGTTTTTGTTCTGTCCAAGTAGTAGCGTAGTTGTCTGTGTATATCCAGGGTGTGCAAAAGTTTTTCCCCTCTATTCTGTGGGTTAGGGAAGAACGTAGGCAAGTGAATAGCTTGGTTCAAGGACACCCTAGATACCACCTTTGGCATAAAAGTAGGATTGGCTCTTAGTGAAACCCTGTCCTGGTGGAAAATAAGAAAAGGCTGCACTGCCATTAATGCTTGTAACTCAGAAACTCTTCTTGCTGAAGTGATTGCCAGAAGGAATGCAGTTTTCCAAGATAGAAACTGTAGATCCGCTGATGCTGCTGGTTCAAAAGGAGGAAGTGTCAGTTTCTCCAGCACAAAGTTGAGATCCCTGGCAGGTAGAGGGGGTCTTCTTGGAGGTTTAATATTTTTGATCCCTCTCAGGAATTGTCTGAGGAGAGGGTGCGAGAAGATAGGTGGATCCACATTGTATTCTGCTGAAATTGCTGAAGCATGAATTTTAATGGAAGAATAGGACAGGCCATTGTGGAACAATTCTGCTAAGTATTCTAGGATATTTGTTATGTTTGCCACTGTGACATCTGAGTATGTCTTCCTTGTGGAAGGCCTGCGAGCCTCCAGGATAATGTCCTTCACCCTCTGAGATAAAACAGTTTGATTGGGATTTAAGGAATTTTCCAGGCAGTTAGCTGCAATGTTTTCAAGTTGGGATGCAGGGTCTTGAAATTGTTCTGCGTCAGAAGAGGCCATAGGGGGAGAGGCCATGATTTTGCCTGAGACATGCTTCTCAATAATGGATACCAGTGTTGTCTTGGCCAGTCCGGAGCTATTAGTATCACTTTTGGCTGTTCCTCCCTGATCTTCAGTAGAACCTTGTACATCAATGGAAGAGGTGGGAAGGCATATACTGTTAGGGCTTTCCAGCTGAGAGAGAGAGTCCACCCTCCAAGCTTGTGGGTGGTATGTCCTTGAGCAGAATGTCTTCAGTTGATGGTTGAGTGGGGAGGCGAACAGATCTATCTCCGGCATTCCCCATGTCTTTGCTATGAGTTGGAAGATGTCTGGGTGCAGCATCCATTCGTGTGCATCCATGGTAGTTCTGCTTAAGCTGTCCGCCAGTGCATTTTCTTTCCCTGGCATGAATTGGGACTGTAGTTGGATATTGAGATTCAGGCATAGTTCCCACAGATTCATAGCCATCCGGCATAGAGGGTAAGAATGTGTGCCTCCCTGCTTGTTTATGTACCACATGACCATGGTGTTGTCTGTCCTTATTAACAGGTGTCCTTGTTGGAGGAAGGGTTTGAATGCCTCGATTGCATGCCTCACTGCCAGCATTTCCTTTTGGTTTATGTGCATGCTTAGCTGTCCTTGAGGCCATAGGCCTTGGATACATTTGCCCTCCATGTGTGCTCCCCATCCTCGGTCTGAGGCGTCCGTGGTGATGGTCTGCCTTGTTTTTGGTTTGTTGAAAGGCAACCCTCTGTTGGACTGGCAGGCCTGAGCCCACCACAGGAATTCCTTTTGAAGGCATGGAATGATTGGTATCATGGTTTCTAAACTGTGACTGTGCTGAGACCATACACTCCTTAGGTACCATTGTAATTTCCTCATATGCAGCCTGGCATGCAGTATTAGAATTATGCAGGATGCCATATAACCCAGGGCCTGCAGGATTTTCCTTGCAGTAAGCTGAGTTTGTCTTGTCAGAATCATGAAGTAATCTGGAAGTTGTTTTTGTTTTTCTTCTGTGAGAAAAGCCATTTGGGTGGTTGTGTCCAGATCTGCACCCAAAAAGGTTATCCTTTGGGATGGTACTAGTTTTGACTTTTGGATGTTGACTGTGTATCCCAAGGTCTGTAGCAGGTGTATGGCATAGGCCAAGTCCTTTATCAAATTTTTCTTGTTGTCCGCTTGTATTAGGCAGTCGTCCAGGTATGGGTAAATTTGAATTCCCTGTAGTCTGCAATGTGCAATTACTGATGCCAGGCATTTCGTGAATACTCTGGGCGCAGTAGATAAGCCAAAGGGCAATGCTGAGAATTGATAATGCTCTGATCCTGCAAGAAATCTGAGGTGTCTTCTGCAACTTGGTCGAATAGGGACGTGCAGGTATGCCTCCTTGAGATCTAGAGTCACCAGCCAAGACTCCTTGCCCAACATGGGAAGAAGTTGCTGTAGGGTCAGCATTTTGAATTTTGGCACAATGAAATAAGTGTTCAGTGCGGACAGGTCAAGAATAGGCCTCCATTGATTTTCTTTTCTTGGTACAAGGAATAGTCTGGAGTAAAATCCTTGGCCTTGTTCTGAACATGGTACCTTTTCTATAGCTTTCATCTTAAGTAAATTGCTGATTTGTCTTAAAGCCTCTGCCCTCTGATTTGGTGGAAGGTTTGGCATTCCGCTTCTTTTTGGCAAAGTGTGGAAGTGGAACCTGTATCCTTTGCCTATTATTTGCAGTGTCTATGTATCCTTTGTAAATATAATGCCAGTTTTTTGAGAATAAAGCCAGCTTTCCGCCCAAGGGTGCCTCCAGCTGATCCCTGGTAGGCGGAATCAGAGTTAAGTCATTGAGCCTGTCCTGGTGTAGTGGTTGTTGTTGTTGCACTACTCCTCTGGTTGGCAGGCCGCCACTGACGGCCTCTGTAGGAGCCCTTCGATTGACCTCTGCCTCTAGGGCGCCTGTTCCTGCCTCTCTGGGCTCTGTCCGAGTCTGGAAAGGACCAATTCTTAGCAGGCCAGTTTCTGCTGAATCTCAGTGGTTGAACTTGCAGGAAATCTTTAACTGTTTGCACAGATTTTGCCTTTTCTTCAACCTTTTTTAAGATCTCCTGAGCAGAGGAGCCAAATAAATTTTGTTTCTCCATTGGAGCATCCAGGAGTTTAGCTTTGACATGGTCTGGCAAAGATTGCTCCTTCAGCCAGGCATGCCTACGAATAACTGCCTCCAGTGCATCATAGCCACATTTTAAGAAATGATTATTAACCTGCTGTGAGTTGTGTACCAAATCCTTAAGGGATTTACGTCTAGGGGTTCAGGAGAAGAAAGTTTTTTATTCAGTTCATCTAACAAATACTCTTGGTACTGTATCATATGAAATTGACAGTTTAATGCCCTGACAGAAAGAGTTGCAGAAGTATACACCTTGTTTCCCCATCTCTCTAAAGCTCTAGATTCTCTTTCAGAGGGTAGAGGATTTTTGGCAGTAGCGGCCGCAACCCCTTTAGGGCCCTGAGAAATAGTTTCTGGGTCTGCAGAATGGGCTTTATACAGATGGAAATGAGAATCCGGGACCCTGTAGTATCTGTCAGGTTTGGCAGGGGCCGGAGGAAGAGTATCAGGGGCTGTACTGACATCACTGTACACATCATCAATTACATTCAGAACAGGAGGTATAGCTAAGGGCCTATGCTGAGGCAAATGCAAAAAGGTCCTTAATCTTTTTCTAGAATCAGAGAAATCCTGACCTTGCCATTGAAAATGCTTTCTCATGGAATGTAGAGTCTCACCAAAGGAAAACTCTTCAGGAGGGGAGGCCGAAGGGATAGATTCCTCAGCATCTGAATCCTCATAAGGCGAGTAAGCCCCTTCCTGGTGGTCTGACAACTCAGATCCATCCGTGGAATCATCTGAGGAGTGTGGGTCAGAGGGGTCAGTCCTGGGCCTTTTGTCTGGAGGAGGTTGAGAGGCCCTGTCTGGGTGAGGTTGTGAACCCCTAATTAAGGAAATAAGGTCCTCAGCAAGGCTGAGGATCTGTGAACTAGAGGAAGGCCTCTGCGAGGTAGATTTGGCAGGCAAAGCTTTAGAAAGTTTGGCAGCTTTAGCCCTTGAAAAGGCCTTAATGGACATGGAAGCAGGGGGCCTAGCTGCCCCACGTGCAGGAGTAGCAATGTCCAAAGGTATGGTGTCGGACATTTCCTGAACACTGGTTTCGGTAGGAAGTTCTGAAGCCGACTCAACCGGGGCCCGGTGGTCGGAAGTATGGTTTCAGAAGAAGGAATCTCCGAGGACTCTTTCGGCCGAAACTGAGGCACTCGCGGTAGGCCTAGCCGTGGTTTCAGCCAAAACCACGGGCCGCGAGTGTCGGTCCTTTTCCTTGCGTTTTTTGACCATATGCGAAGTCGGAGTCTCCCACGGCATTTTATAAGCAAAAGCGGCTCCAAAAATTTCCTCTGCAAACTCCGATCGACGTCTAAGAGTTCGTCAGTTGAAGGAAGCACAGGCTAAGCAAGGAAGGCAGTAGGAATGGAAATCCTTATGAGGTATTTGTTTCCCACAAGTTAAACAATTATTTACTTTGTCTGACATCGGCTGAGGCAAGAAAGAGTCCCCAACGGGGTACTTAACTTTTTTCGAAGTCTTCGGTAGCTGAATTCACTGGATCTGACCGACCGGCAGTTGCGAACAGATTCTGCTTCGGGCACCGCGCGGCAAGAAAGACTGAGGAAAATGGCGTCGGCTGATGCTTTTATAACCCAGACGCTCTGACGTCGGGGACAGTGCGACATCAGCCAAGGCCAGACCCAGACTTTTGAATCCGGCCGACCGAAGGGCTGCCTGAGGCAGGACAACTCATATGTTATGACTGCAGATGCATCCTTGAAGGACATCCTGGACTGCAACAGTGAATACACTCGAACATCTACATTTATGGTAAGTGTACACAACTGTACTATGTTCTTCGTGTTTCACTGTTGCAATCATTACACTTGGGTTGAATCCCAAAGCTATGGTTGGGAGGCGGGTGCTAAATTGCATTAGGAGCGGCTATGAGGCCCTGCAGAACTGCAGTGGTAAAGCCTGCCCTGGATTTAGAGTAGAGTGGTAAATGATAGTGCTTTGTAAAGGTGTGCACTGAACTCCAGGTAGCAGCCTCTAAAATGTCTTTGGTTGGTACTCCCCTGAGGAAGGCTGCTGCTCTGGTAGAATGTGTCCTAATGCCCTTAGGTATTGGCTTGCCATGTTGTGAATAGGAGAAACGAATGCAGTGGCCTATCTGCTTTGAAATAGCCTTTGCTTGTGATCCTGCAGCATATGCCACTAGAAGTTGCTCTGTTTTCCTAAGGCTTTGGTTCTGTTCAAGTAGAAGTGTAGCCGTCTGTGTACGTCCAAATAATGCAGAATTCTCTCCCAGTTATTCTGTGGATTTGGATAAAAAGTAGGCAAATGGAAAGTTTGGTTAAGGGCCACACTGGACACTACCTTAGGCATAAATGTCGGGTTTGTCCTCAGAGAAACCCTGTCTGGATAAAAAAATGATAAAGGGTTCCACAGCCATGAGTGCCTGTTGCTCAGAGACTCATCTTGCAGAGGTTATTGCTAGGAACAGAGCTGTTTTTCAGGATAAAAACTTCATATCAGCTGTAGCAACTGGCTCAAAAGGAGGCAGAGTGAGTTTTTCCAAGACATAATTGAGGTCCCATGCAGGTATTGTTGATCTCCCTGGAGGCCTTAAGTTTTTGGCTCCTCTGAGGTACTGCCTTAACAAAGGATGAGAAAAGATTGGTGGCTCTGTATTGTAATGTGCCGAAATGGCAGAGGCATGAATTTTAATTGATGAAAAGGATAGGCCTTTATCCAGCATCTCAGTTAATTATTGCAAAATCTGAGGAATATTTCGTACAGTTGTGTCAATTCCTTGTGCCCGATTCCAAGCACAGAATCTCTTCCATTTTCCAGCGTAAGATTTTCTGGTACTAGGCCTTCTGGCCTCCAAAATGACATCCATCACAGCTTTAGTGAGAGGCACGTTTTGTATGACTACATTATCCGCCATGCTGCCAGATTTAAGGTCTTTAGTTGGCTGTGCAGGATCTGATTGTTTTGCTGGGATAGTAGATGAGGTATTTGAGGCAAGGTCCAAGCCGGGCATTGAGACAGGTTCCTTAGGATTGGATACTAGTACTGGCGGGGCCAGTCTGGGGCAATCAGTATCATCTTTGGCTTCTATTGTCTGACCTTTAGGAGTACCTTGGGGAGGAGAGGCATTGGAGGAAAGGCATATATTGCTAAGTTTTTCCAGCTGAGAGATAGTGTGTCCACTTTCCATGCTTGTTTGTGATAAGTCTTTCTGCAGAATCTTTTTATCTGGTAGTTGTGAGGAGAGGCAAATAAATCTATATCCGGGCATCCCCCATTTCTTTGTTATCATGCTGAAGACTTGTGGATCCAATTTCCACTCGTGGGGATCCATGAGGTTTCTGCTTAGTTCGTCTGCCAGAGTATTTATCTTTCCTGGCAGGAATTGTGCCTGCAGATGTACTTGGTAAGTTAATGCTGTGCCCCACAAAGTCATGGCTAGTTTGCAAAGGGGTAAGAATGAGTGCCTCCCTGCTTGTTTATATACCATATGACCTTGGTGTTGTCTGTCTTTACCAGTAATTGTCCCGGATGAAGTAGATCCTTGAAGGCTGTCAGGGCATTCTGAACAGCTAGCATCTCTTTCTGATTGATATGTAGATGCATTTCGTTTGCGGATCGTGTGCCTTGAATAGATCTTCCGGCCATGTGGGCCCCCCAGGCATAATCTGATGCATCCATTGTTAATGTCTGCCTGGCTGGGGGTAAGGTGAATGGCTGTCCCTTGTTCTGGTGACAAGCCTTCGCCCACCATCAAAACTCCTGTTGCAGGCAGGGAATGAGGGTAATTATTGTTTCCAGACTGTGGCAATGTTGAGCCCAAACACTTTTTAGGTACCATTGAAGTTTCCTCATATGCAGTCTCGCATATGGAATTAGTAGAACGCAGGATGCCATGTAGCCCAAAGCCTGCAGAATTTTTCTTGCAGATAACTGGGCCTTTGTTGCCAACAGGTTGAAATAGGTAGTCAGTTGTCTCTGTTTTGTCTGGAGTGAGATAAGCCATCTGGGCAGTTGTATGTAAGCTTGCACCCAGGAATATTTACTTTTGAGTGGGTACTAGTTTTGATTTCTTTTCGTTGACTGTGTACACTAGGCCGGTTAGAAATATCTTTACAAATGCCAGATGCTGTAGTAGAATGTCCATGTTCTCTGCTTGAATGAGGCAGTCGTCCAAGTAAGGATATATTTGTATTCCTCTTTGTCTGCAGAATGCAATTACTGGTGCCAGGCACTTTGTGAAGACCCTAGGCGCAGTAGACAAGCCAAAGGGCAGTGTAGAATTGGTAGTGCATTGAGCCAGCTATGAATCTGAGGCATCTTCTGCATGTTTGTCTGATTGGGACATACAGGTATGCCTCTTTTAGGTCTAAAGTCACAAGCCAAGCCTTCTTGCCCAGTATGGGCAGAAGTTTCTGTAAAGTCAACATTTTGAATTTTGGTATATCCAGATATGTGTTTAGAGTAGATAGGTCCAGTATTGGTCTCCAGGTCTTGTCCTTTCTTGGTACCAAGAACAGCCTTGAATAAAATCCTCGTCCCTGCTCTTGCTCTGGTACTAGTTGAATGGCCCTCATGTCCATGAGGGATGAGACTTGCTTTTGTGCCTCTGCCCATTGATGTTTTGGCAGGTCTGGCAAACCGTTTGGCCTTGGCAGGGTATGGAAGTGAAATCTGTAGCCTTGCGACACTATGTCTAGGACCCATTTGTCCTGTGTTATAATGTGCCAATTTTGTGAAAAAAGTGCTAGTTTTTCCCCTAAAGGTGCTGCCAAAAGATAAGTGCTTGGAGCTGGCAGGGGGAAGTCATTGGGACTTGTTTCCTGTATGGCTGTGATTTGTCTTCTCCACTTTTGGAGGTGGAGGCACCCCATTGTTTAGACCTGTACGAACCTTGGGGTTGGGATCTGCCTCTTGGGCGTCTGTATCTGCCCCATTGAGGTCTGTCTGACATCGGAAAGGACCAATTCTTTGTAGGCCAGTGTCTGCTAAATCTTGGAGGCTGTACCTGTAAGAAATCTTTAACCGTTTGCATAGATTTAGCTTTGTCCTCCATTTTC
This sequence comes from Protopterus annectens, assembly GCF_019279795.1. Lineage (NCBI taxonomy): Eukaryota > Metazoa > Chordata > Ceratodontiformes > Protopteridae > Protopterus > Protopterus annectens. The sequence continues at coordinate 549,424,431 of NC_056747.1, read as the reverse complement.
TTTAACACCTCTTCTGCTTTAACACCAAACAAGGTATCATGCTGTAATGGAGCATCTAATAATTTTGTTTTGACATGATCAGGCAGATTTTGTTCCTTTAACCAAGCATGCCTCCTGATGACAGAACCCGTAACAGCGGCCCTGTAGGAGGCCTCCAAAGAATCAAAACCACATTGCAAAGTAGGTTTTCCAACTTGTTCAGCTGCATGCAATAAATCCTGCATTTCTTTGTTTTCTGCACATTCAGAATTTATCAACATTTTCTGTTTAAGTAGTGACATGATATATTGCTGATATTTGAGCATGTGAAACTGACGATTTAAAGCCCTTATAGCCAAGGTAGCAGAAGTGTAAATCTTTTTTCCCCATCTGTCCAATGCCCTATAATCCCTGTCAGAGGGGGTAGGGTTTTTTGCAGTGGAAGCCTTGACCCCTTTGGGACCCTGAGAGATGGTTTCTGGGTCAGCAGCAGGGCTTTTGAAAAGGAATTTATGAGAGTCAGAAACCCTACAGTACCTGTCCGGCTTAACAGGAGCTGGAGGTAAAGAGTCAGGGGTCAGACTGGACTCTGAAAATACATCATCTACAATGTCTAAAACAGGCGGAATAGCTTGGGGCCTGTGTTGTGGTAGTAAAAGGAAGTCTCTGAGCCTTTTCTTAGATTCTGAAAAATCTTGGCTCTCCCAGTGGAAATGCTCCCGCATGGTATGCAAAGTTTACCCAAAAGAGTAATCCTCAGGAGGAGAGGCTGAAGGGATAGATTCTTCAGCATCAGAATCCTCATAGGGAGGAAGAGAGTATTCCTGATCGGAAGAGGAATCAGATGAAATGGAAACCTTATCTGAAGATAAAGGTTCCTTCTCTTGCCTAGGCCTTTTATCAGGAGGGGGATGGGAGCCCCTGATCAAAGTAATTAGGTCTTCGGCCATTTTGAGCATCTGTTTTTAGGGCATGGAGGCCTGTCCATGAGGCTGTTGTACTTGTTTCTTTGTCTTTAAAGGTGCTTTAGTCTTTGCCTTTGAAGCTGAAGTCGTTTTAATGTACAACTGAATAGGTCTGAAAACACCCTCAGAAGCCGATGCCTGCTCAGCAGCTCCGGACCCATCTGAGGGAATAGTTTCCGAAGGCCCAATCCCTTGAGCTTCCAGCAGCCTAGGTGACTCCACGTGGGAGTCGGTAGCGGCCTGCGGGTCTAAAGTAGCGAGCATCAGGGGCTGCGAAGGTGCCTCACTGAGAACCGGTGACTGGCTTAGAAGAAGCCTCGTCAGTTTTGGACCTCAGATGCCTGTCTTTTTCTTTGCATTTCTTGTGAATTCCGGTAGTTGGAAGGCTATCCGATGACATCGTATAATTAAATCTGCCAAAATAGTGAAATGCAAAATCGTACCGACGCTTAATACAGCGTTCGTTAAATCTAGCACAAAACAGACAACTAGCAACATCGTGGTCAGGGCCTAAGCAAGGAATACAGTAAGAATGAAAGTCCTTATGAGGTATTTGCTTCCCACAAGAAATACAATTATTAACTTTTTCTGACATCGGTCTGGAGCAAGAAAAAAGTTTCCCCAGGGGGTACTTAGCTTTTAATGAAGACTTCGGATCTGAAATTCGAACACAAAAATCTCAAGAGTCGGCCGACCGGCACTTGCGAACTGCTTATGCTTCCGGCACCGTGCGGCAAGAAAGACTGAAGAAAATGGCGTCGGCTGCATCTTTTATACCCCTGGCGCACTGACATCAGGCAAGAGGCGACAGCAACCGACGCCAGACCTAGACTTTGGAATTCAGGCCGACTGAGGGTAGCCTGCCAGCAGGATAACCCAAGTGTAATGACTGCTACAGTGAAACACGAAGAACATCAGTCTTGAATAAAAACCTTGTCCTTTCTCCTGTTCTGGTACTGGTTGAATAGCCCCCATATCCATGAGGGAAGTAACTTGTTTCTGAGCCTCTGGCCCATTGATTTTGTGACAGATCTGGCCAACCATTTGGAATTGGCAAAATATGGAAATTAAATCTGTACCCTAGGATACTATGTTTAATACCAACTTGTCCTGGGTAATTAACTGCTAGTTTTGAGCATGAAGTGCTAATTTTCCCCCAAAGGGGGCTGCCAAAAGATAAGTGCTTGGTGAAGGTAGAGAGAAGTCATTATGACTGCTTACTGTAGAGTTGTGCTTTGTTTCCTCCAGATTTGGAGGTGGTGGCACCCCATTGCTTTGACCTGTAAGAACCCTGTGATTGGTATCTAGAGCCTTTTGAGCGCCTGGATTTGCCTTGAGAGGCTCTGTAGGACACAGGAAAGGACCAATTTTTAGTAGGGCAGTGCCTACTGAACCTAGGTGGCTGCACTTGCAAGAAATCCTTTACAGTTTGCATAGATTTGGCTTTGTCTTCCATTTTCTTTAAAACCTCTTCTGCCTTATTACCAAACAGAGTATCATGCTGTAAAGGGGCGTCCAACAATTTAGCTTTAACATGATCAGGCAGGTTTTGCTCCTTGAGCCAGGCATGCCTTCTAATCACAGATCAAATAACTGCGGCCCTGCAAGAGGCCTCCAAGGAATCAGACAAAACCACATTACAAAGTATGCTTTGCAACCTGTTCTGCTGCATGCAATATTTCCTGTAATTCTTTATTTTCCACACAATCAGAAATCAACATTTTCTGTTTCAATACGCCCATAACATGCTGCTGATATTTAATCGTATGAAACTGGCAGTTTACGGCCCTAATTGCCAAGGTTGCAGACATATAAACCTTCTTTCCCCATCTATCCAGCACCCTGGAATCTCCATCAGAGGGGGTAGGATTTTTGGCTGTAGAGGCCTTTACATCTTTGGGACCCTGTGAGATAGTCTCATGATCAGCAGCAGGGTTTTTGAATAGAAATTTGTGGGAGTCAGGAACCCTGTAATATCTGTCTGGCTTACTAGGAGCCGGAGGTACGGAATCAGGAGCCATGCTTGATTCCGAAAACACATCATCAACAATGTCTAATACAGGAGGTATAGCCAAAGGCCTATGCTGAGGAAGGAGGAGGAAATCCCTAAGCCTCTTTTTTGATTCAGAGAAATCCTGACTCTCCCAATGAAAATGTTCCCTTAAAGTATGCAAGGTTTCTCCAAAAGAATAATCCTCAGGAAGAGATGCAGATGGGATGGATTCTTCTGCATCTGAATCTTCATAGGGTGGAACAGAAAATTCCGGATCAGAAGAGGAATCAGAAGAAATGGAAACCTGATCTGAAGATTCATAATCAGTGTCTTGCCTAGGCCTCTTAGCAGGGGGGGGGGGGGGGGGGGGGGGCATGGCTCATGTGTCATTTTTTTAGACTTAGAAGATGTTTTTGATCTTGTTTTTGAAGCTGGCGTCGGTTTTATATAAAAATGTTGAGGCCTAAAAACACCCTCAGAAGCCTGCTCCGTGGCTCGGACCCATCCAAGGGAGAGACATCCGCGCATTCAATACTCTGTGAATCATGCGGCATACCGGACTCCGCATGGGTCTCTGCAGAGGCCATGACTCAAAAGTAGCAGCTATCAGGGGCTGCAAAAGCACCTCACCGAGTACCGGCGACTGGCTTAGGAGAAGCTTCGTCATCGGTTTTGGACCTCGATGGTCTGTCTCCATCTTTTTCTTTGCGTTTTTTGTGAACTCCGGTAGTCGGATTGCTAATAGACGACATTTCAGGGTAATTAAATCTGGATCCAAAATATTTTGAGGCAAAAATATACAGACGTTTAATAGTACATTGGTTAAATCTAGCACAAAACCAACAGCAAGGCACGTTATGATCTGGACCTAGGCAAGGAATACAGTACAAATGAAAATCCTTATGAGGTATTTGCTTCCCACAAGTAATGCAGTTATTAACTTTTACTGACATCGGTAAGGAGCAAGAAAAGTTTCTAACGGGTACTTAGCTTTAGTTGAAGACTTCGGTTCTGAAACTCGAATGTGAAAATTTCAGGAGTCGGCCGACCGGCACTTGCGAACTGCTTCTGCTTCGGGCACCACGCAGGCAAGAAAGACTGAATAAAATGGCGTTGGCTGCATGTTTTATACCCCTGACGACCTGACGTCATGGAAGAGGAGACAGCAACAGACGCAGGACCAAAGACGTTGTTATTCAGGCCGACTGAGGGCAACCTGCCAGCAGATTACCCAAATGTAATGACTGCAACAGTGAAACACGAAGAACATCTGTACTATGTTCTTTGTGTTTCACTGTTGCAGTCATCTTTTGGGAAGATTCCAAAGCTAAGGGTAGATGCAGCCCTGGATGAGTGGGGTCTGATCCTCTGTGGGATAGGTTTTCCATGGTGTTTGTAGCAGAAATTAATGCAATGGCCTATCCATTTGGAAATGGTTCGCTTTGAAATAGCCTTCCCCTCTGCCCCTGCAGCAAATGCCACCAGCAGTCCAGACTTCCTTTGAGGTTTAGTCCAGTCAAAATAGAATCTAAAGTTGTCTGTGCACATCTAAGGAGTGCAGTATCCTTTCCCCTTTGTTCTGTGGATTAGGAAAGAAGGTTGGCAAATGAATGGACTGATTAAGGGCCACATTAGATACTACCTTGGGCATGAAGGAGGGATTGGTCCTGAGGGACATCCTGTCCGCATGAAAGATGATGAAAGACTCCACTGCCATAAGGGCCTGTAATTCAGATACCCTTCTTGCTGAAGTGATTGCTAAAAGGAAAGCTGTTTTCCAAGAAAGAAATTAAATTTGCAGTAGCAGCTGGCTCGAAAGAAGGAAGAGTGAGTTTTTATCCAATACAAAGTTAAGGTCCCAGTCTGGGGTTGGAGCTCTCCTGGGTGGCCGTACATTTTTGGCCCCTCTGAGGAACTGCTTGAGCAGTGGATGAGAGAAGAGGGGAGATTCTGTGTTATAATGAGCTGAAATAGCTGAGGAGTGGATTTTGATGGAGGAGAAAGACAGGCCCTTGTTAAGCATCTCAGTTAAGAATTGTAAAATCTGAGGTAAACTGGGAACTGCTGCTTTCATCCCTTGAGATTGGTTCCAGGCACAGAATCTTTTCCATTTTTCAGCATAAGATTTTCTAGTACTAGACCTCCTTGCCTCTAAAATGATATCCAATACTGGTTTACTGAGGGATGGTAAAGGAGAGATTAGGTAATTAGCCAGGCTGCTAGGTTCAGTGTGTGTGAAGCTGAGGGTGCAGAATCCGGTTCTCCTGCTGAGACAATAGGGTAGGAATCTGAGGCAGGTGCCATGGGGCCGACAGGGACACACTGCGCAAGAGGGGGTACACCAGTGTTGGCGTGGCCTCACTGAGTACCGGTGAACTGGCGACGGCTTAGGAGAAGCGTTATCGGCAACTTTGGACCTAGGCGGCCTGTCTCTGTCTATCTTTGCGTTTTTTTCGGAATGTCAGTAGTCTGATGGCTTACTGAAGACATATCGGGATAATTGAACCGAGCACCAAAATATTTAGAAGCGAAAATATACCGACGCCAGATAGCTCGTGGTTTAAGTAAGGCACAAAACCGACAGCGACGTACGTCGTGGTCAGGGCCTAGGCAAGGAATACACTACAAATGAAAATCTTTATGAGGTATTTGCTTTCCACAAGTAATGCAATTATTTACTTTTACTGACATTGGTTTAGAGTAAGAAAAAAAGTTTCCCCAACGGGGTACTTGGCTTTTAGTTGAAGACTTCGGTTCTGAAACTCGAAAACAAAAATTTCAGGAGTCGGCCGGACCAGCACTTGCGAACTGCTTTTGCTTTGGGCACCGCATGGCAAGAAAGACTGATGTAATGGAGTTGGCTGCATGTTTTATACCCCTGACGACCAGATGTCACGGAAGAAGTGACTGCAATCGACACAGGACCCAAGACTTTGTTAATCAGGCTGACTGAGGGCTACTGCAAGCAGATAACCCAAATGTGATGACTGCAACAGTGAAACACGAAGAACATCTGACGAGAATCTATCCAGTAGCTGAATCAGTCGGGCCATGCAATATGAAAAGGTAGTGACAAATGCTAACAAGAGTGATATATATAGACATACATACATACAAATATTTCAAGCACAAGTATTAATGCTCTTCTAGCCTGCCAATATACCACAACAGTTGCTCCTATAAGTGTCCAGGCATTAAAAATAGCTAAAACTAGGGCCTGCTTTAATGTAATTTGGTAGTCTATTCCATGCAGGTGCTGGTCTCTGAGAACCAATTAGTACAATTCTCATTCTTATAGATCCTTCTACACAAGTTGTCTGACTAATCCCTATTTTTTGACAACCCCAACTATTCCTAGAGGTAGTCATCTCTAAATGCCCTATATACCTGGGAAAAGTCTCCTCTTAAATATCTATACTAGACACTGTACAAGTTCAGGTATTTTAGTGTTTCATAATAACAAATGTTGTCAACCATGGATGCCCTTGGTATATTTCTACTATACTCTTTCTAGTTTACTAATGCTTGTTTTCATATAAGGTTTTCACATTGTTATTCCATACTCAACACTGGGTCTAATGTAACTAACAAACCACGACTTCATCATTTCTGATTTCCTGAACTTTATAAATCTTTTTATACAAACTACAGTTTTATAGCTATCAACCAATTGGTAGACATGATTAGAAAAACTCAAAGCTGGACCTACCCATATATCCAGGTCCTTAAAAAATCTACAGTTTCAGTGTGTGCTATATTAAACATTCACCTTTCAATTTATGTCTCCCAAATCTCACATGCTTAGTTTTTGATGCATTTAGCAGCATATTCTCCTGTGTCCAAATGGTCAAGTTATTTTGCAGACATGCCTCCTCAGTAACACAAGTAAATCAGGTCACTCAATTTCAAGTAACCTGCATAAAGACTGCAGAACACCTCAGATGAAAAGAGTAGATACAAAAGACACAATCTAAACATGTACGAGCCTAGGACAGAGCCCTGTGGGACACTGACTGCAACCAAAAAATTTCACCTCTCCAATTGCTGTACGACACTTGCCATATCCTACTTGTAAGCCATGCAGCTATCCATCTTATCTAATTTATCAATGTTTTGTGTATGACCCCATCAAATGCAGAAGTTAAATCTAAATTAAATCGCAGCACAATTTTTCATTCATAGCTCTTATTACACTGTTATAGAACATCATGTTACAGGTGGTAATAGATCTATTCTCAATATATGCATGCTGTCATATACTTTCAAGTCCCAGCATGTCCAATTCTGACAACTTACCCAATATTGCCTTCACAATTTTCCACAACATGAAAGTAGACTCAAGGGTCTGTCTGACTATGGGTTTTGTCCTACTCTCCTTTCCCTACATGACAAGCTTAATTACGCACATCTCCAGTCTTGAAGAATCTCCCCATACTTATACTGCATAGTGAATTAAAGCGATGTACTCACCATAACTATGCATCTGTGTTGTAAATTTTCATTTAACGTGTGGGTCTCGGATCCGACTCAGCCAGACTCTTAGATTTTTGGATCCGACTCTCGAGCGCCTCCCTTTACCCATAATGCCCCCTGCTTTCCAGATTACCTCAGATCGAGTTTGCTTCGGCTAAATATGCCTAAAAGCATAAATACTTATAATAACAATAATAAACAATAAAACAGAATAGAGGCAAAGAGGGGCTGAAATTGGGAACAATGGTTCCCACAAATCTCATCAGGTCACTCCCAAAGGATAACGACTGGGGTGGGGGGGGGGGGGGGAGTTGAGGAAGAACAAAAATAAGACAACACTGATGAATAGTTATGGTGAGCACATAACTTTAATATCTAATGTTGTCATTTTCATTCATTCCTCAATGTATAGGAAGGGGTCCCCAGCTACAATAATCTTGGGTGGTCCTCGTGGAAGGAAATTCTGGAGAACTGCTGAGCCAAAACTAGCCCCGTTTCTGGACATGATGTCCAACTTGTAATGAGCGATAAAGTATGAACTGGACCAAGTGGCTGCAGCATAAATGTCAACTGAAGCTCTGGCCCAAAAGGCAGATGATATAGCCATGGATGTAGTCGAAAGAGCCTTTGGAGATTTAAATAAGGACAATCCTCAAAGGATATATAAAGGAAATGCAATCCGTTATCCATTTAGCTAAGGTAACTTTAGATACTGTTTTTTCCCAACTTGTTTTTAGGAAAGGAAACAAAACAGTTGATCAGTTTTTTTTTTTTCAAAATTATTTTGTTATATTTAGGTAAAAATGAAGTTGCCTATGTACATTTAAAAGATGTAGCATGTGTTCTCCCTTACTGTCAAATTTTGGAAAGAAGACTGGTAAAATTATTACTTGATTCATGTTTGATTCAAACAACTTTTGGCAGGAAGGAAGGGCTTGTACATAAGGTCGTTCTGTCTTTGTGAAAAAACAAACAAGGTCATTCTGTCTTTGTGAAAAAAGAAACAAGGTGGTCTTTAAGAGAGTGTCTGAAGTTTAGAAACTCGTCATGCAAATATAATGGCAAGAAAAATAGTTTTCCAAGAGAGAAATTTTAGGTCTAACTTAACCGAAGGTTCAAAGGGGGACTGGATTAAAGTTTGTAATAAAACAGTAATATCCCAGGGTGGAGTAGGTTTTCTTACTGGAGGTCTAAGCAGAGGAGCACCCTTCAGAAAAGCCTTACAAATTTTTGAAGCCAGAGGCAGGCATTATGCCCCATGTGGTAATTAGAGATGGCTGCAAGTTGGACTTTTACTGTGGAGAAAGACTGAAGCCAGAAAATCTAATACAGCAGGAATGGAAGCTGTAAAGGTATCCAGTTTTCTTTAGTCTGCCCAATATGAAAGTCTCTTCCATTTACTCTTGTATATCTTTCTGGTAGAAGGTTTTTCAAATGAGGGTAAAAACAGATGAACCACAGAGGAAAGCCTGGACTATCTAACCATCACTGGAATTAGAAAAATCATGTGGTTAACTTGAGGCCTTGAATGTCCGGATGAATCATTTCCAATGGGTGCCAAAGTAGATTCAGACTGGGGTCCAGTGTCCAAGGCAGACACAGAAGATGAGACCATAGGAATGGGAACCACAACTTCCAAAGCCAGAAGGGAGGCAATGAGGATTACATTGCTCCAACTGTTGTGCTTTTTGGAGAATTTTTGGTAATAAGGGAAGGGGAGGATAAGCATACAGAAGACCATGGGGTCAAACACAGACTACAGCATCTCTTGGCGTCTCCCCCTGAGGGGGAATTAGGGCAGAGAACCTGCTACATTTGTTGAAGGGAGAAGCAAAGAGGTAACAGCAAGGTTGACCCTAGGGAAGAAAAATAATTTCCATCACTACAGAATTGAGAGACCACTCATGCGGCATCAGGATGGTCCTGCTGAGCTTGTCAGATAAAATGTTGCATTTCCCAGGTATGTGCATTGCTACGGCTGGAAGAGATTACCTACAGCCAGACTCTCATTGCTTCTCGGCAAGGGGAGTAAGATATGACCCACCACCACTAACATACTGTCTCTGTCTGGACAGCAATTGTTCCTAGATGGAGAGTTCTGAAAGGCCTGCAACACTAACAGGATCACTCTCACCTCTAAAATAATAGATATGCAAACTGGCATCTTCTGTGGACCACGTGCCTTAAACAGTCTGTCCCAAGAAATTCCCCCCCCATCTCAGCTGGTAGGCGTCCGTAGTCAGCTTAGCCTTCAGGGGAGGAAAGATGAACAGTAGTCCCTGACAAAGCTTGGACAGGATCCAAAGTCGGGAATCCTTGCAGGCTCGCAAAATCTTTATAGGATACACAATGGATGCCGAAGCATTGACCATTGTGCCAACAGGGTACATTGGAGAATTCTCATATGAAAGCGAGACATGGATAATCGGGTGATCGCTGCAGCCACTGAACCTATGGCTTGAAGAACCAGTCTGGCAGGAGGAGAGAGATTGTCTAGAATATGTCTGAGATGCAGTCTTAGGGAATGAATCTGCTCTGGGGTAAGAATGCAAACTGTCTGACTATGTCCAGGTTAACTCCTATAAACTCCAAGACTTAAGCTGGTTAACATTCGGATTTGTAAAGTTCCACTGTGATCCTTAAGAATGGAAACAACGGAAGTAAGTAATCTCTGGCCTTCTCTAGGAGAAGCTTGGTTGGTGCTGAAAGGAGCCAGTCGTTCAAATAAGGAAACCCTCTGAATCCATGCAGTTTGAGATGAGCTGCCACCACTGTCATGCGTTTAGTAAACACGCTGGGAGCTGTGGTGAGACCAAATGGCAGGGCTATGAACTGGTAATGACTGGCTCCCAGCTGATAGCATAGATATCTTAGAGAATGCCTGTTTATTTTGATGTGATAGCATGCATCTTGAATACCTATACAGCGCCTCCAGTCATCCTTCTGTAGAAGGGGCATAATGAACCGAACAGTGACCATCCAGAACTTGGGAGTTCTTCACAAATTAATTTAGATGACCGAGATCTATAACAGATCTCAGGGTCCCCAGATTTCCTTGGCACTAAAAAGAACCTTGAGTACATTCTGGATCTTGCTTGGTCTGGTGGGAACTTTTGGATGACTCTTTTCTAGCAGCTTTTGAATTTTTAAGGCTGCCAACGCCCTCTGATTGGGTGGAACATTGGGGAGACATTTCTTTTGTGAGGGGATTTGTGAAAAGAAAAAGTATCCTCTGGATATGATCCTTTGCACCCAAGAAGCTCTTGTGATGGCTGTCCAGGCGTTTGGGTGCAAGGAAAAGCACCCTCCTTTCTCCAGAGAAAAACAGCCAGACAACTTTTCAGGATGGCTGAAAAGGCATGTCCAAGAAAGAGTAGAGATCCTTGGTCCTGCAGACACCTCTGCCATGATGATGGCATCATGTGTTATTTTCCCCTCTACTTCAGAGAGAAAAATCCCCACCAAAGTCCTGAAAAAGGTCCTTGAGATTTTCAGAACCACGTCTTCTTACCCCTGCACTGATTCCTAGACAATGATCTCTGCAGAATAGAGAAATGGATTCCAACAGCAGACAAGGTCTTTCTATCTTTCTCACTGCAGAAAGTGTGTAACTGTGGGGCCAAACAGAGAAGATCCATCAAAAGCAGCACTGATGAAACAGGATTTAAAGAGCTCTGTAAAGTCTCATCCAGGCATGTCTCCTGATGGCTATGCCTGAACCAGCAGCCCATGAGGAACTTTCAGCAGTGCGAAATTTTAGCCTCACAAATGCATTGGATATAGATTGTAGGGTGGCCAGTTGGGAGGAATAAGTTCTCTCTTCCTCTGCCGGCATGGACCCTGGAGTAGAGAGAGAGTTCTTTGATAAAGTCCTTATGTAATCTAGTAAAATGTGCCAGGTAATTAAGTGACCATAAGGCAAAAAGGGCAATGAAGGGTAAACATGCTTTCCAAATCTGTCCAATGCCCTAGACTCTCTGTTAGGAGGGTTGACAGAAGAATTCTGTTCAGCTAGCACCTTTTTTTGGTGGCTGCTGCCACAACCATAGCATCTACAGGGATTCCCTTACTCCAAAATTGTCTGTCCTTGTGGAATCCTAGAATCTCGTCTGGTTGGCGGGGGACAGGCTCCATGGTGTCCGGTTCCTTCCACACCTGGTGGGAGACGAGGTCTACAAGTTCATCCGCGGGGGGGTAACCCAAGACGTACAAGAACTAGAACCAAAGGCTTCCTGGAACACAGATTCCTCTTAAGAAGGGCTTTAGGAGACCAACCATCTTTATGGCACAGGATCTCTACAATATCTCCAGAGGAGACATCCTCAGGTGAGGACCTAGGGGACCCTTCCTCCTCATCAAAAATCCGTGTCCTTGGTTAAAGATTCCCGAGTGGAAGCCAAGTGCCTCCTCTTGCACATTTTCTTCTGGTGGACCTCTTCATTGGGATTATCTGGAGAGGCATCAGAAAAGATTGGGAGTTCCTGAACAGGAACCGTCTGGAAGCTCTTATGTCCCCGTGGAGACGGATGACGAGACTTAAGAGATGAAATCCATTGGGGGAACGAATGCAGGATCTGAGGAAGTGAGAGTAGAAGATTCCCTGGGCTGGTTGAAAACTCTCTCCACTATCTCAAAGGCGTAATGTCCAGGAGAAGTACAAACCAACCTCAAAGCTCTCGGCTCAGCCAATTCTCCTCCCCTCTAATGAGGGAGTCGGACCCGAGCTGTCCAGCACAGAGGCTCCAAGGGAAAGAGACAGCTCTAAAAACCTCAGTGTCAAAGTCAACCCCCCTGAATCTGGCTCTGATACTTCGTCTCCAAGACTCGTCATGTTCAGCAGGGATTGGCGCTGAACAGGTCAGGGAAATTGCCGGATGCAAAGAAAGAGGTGGTATCTTCAGATCAGACATGGACTCTCTGCTCTCTTAAATCTGACTGCTCCAAAACAGTCGGTCGGATCGGAGAAAGAGTTACTATGGTGTGAAGGTGGCTGAAGGCTTACAGATCTGAAGGGAGATGGAGACAACAACATGCTCATTTGAATTTCATCACCACCCTGTTCACATCTACCTCAGAAAGACTTTGGGAGGACCTGAATGAGGAAGACATAGGAGGAAGACAGGGCAACTTTCTGGGAGTCTCCTGCAAAAATGGAGATCTTAGCCTAGGAGACACCAGCTCCCTTCTGAGTTAAATAGATTTTACTGTAATATAGAATATATAGTTTATGGTTTGAAATGTCCAGGTGACATGTTTTACACAGGGAAAAGTAAGAGGGCTTTCAAGTTGCATTTACAGGAACACATTAGAGATATAAGGAATGGCAAACTTGAAAAGCCCTCTGGCAGAACATTTTTTACAATATCACAATGGTGACTCAAAAGGTTTACAGGGTACAACTTTGGAAAGGGAAGAGAAATATAATGAATTTGTTGATGTTAAAAAGAAGCTTCTGTACAAAGAAGCACTTTTTAAAGTGTGGTACTTTAGCCCCTATGGGGATTAATATGGGTTGTAATTAGAAAGTTTTAATATAATCATATATTGCTTAATTGTGTAACTGAATGACTAACTGAGGGTGTTAAGTGGTTTTCTGAGTGCATAAAAATGTGATTTGATGCTTATGTTTAACTCCATTAAAGGCACTACTGTGCCGAGGAGCTAGAGATCAATACATTTTATTGTGTTTTTCTGGACTCTGGATTGTCGTACTTTATCATTTTACCCTTTTACATCGTTTGGTGCAACTGATAAAGGATGTCGAGAATAGGAACAACATGAGCAAATCCTGGGAAATGGAGGCAGTACTTTTTTGTATTTAACCACATAGTAAGTGGTTGCAACCAAAGACCATTTTCAGCCACAATTCAAGTCACAAGATAGACACATTATGCATACAGTATACAGTGGTCAATACAGTTAATACTTGTACGTCAGGTCAGGTAAGTGGTAAAAAAAAAAAAACTTTTTAGCAATCAGCAAAATTTTCAGTTCTTTAAATCAACAGACGGGCAGTTTCAAATGTCTGTATAGCATGCTAAAGGGCAGTGAAAATACATTAAGAAACTAAAAAATCATTAGTAGTTAAAAAAAAAAAAAAAGAGTAGTTTTGTAAAATCTTACCATAACCAGAGATGTCCTTCTCTTCCCTGTTACAGTATTCCAAACCCTTGCATTTTCCTCTCTTGCTGCCCGAATGTCCGACCAGTATACAAAAGCTTAGTCGCCGCAGGGTATTGTGGGACATATGACGCTGGCTAAGGAAACATAGGCTATAAAGTGACATCTCCACATACCAGACCTCAGAAGTGAGCGCCCCAGTCGGACCCCATTCCCAGGATAACTGCACAAGTCCAGTGCCATCCAAGAAGAGGCAGTCTAGTTGGAGGGAAGGAAGGAATACTGCAACATGGAAGAGAAGGACATCTATGGTTATGGTAAGATTTTACACAACTATTCTATGTCCTTCTATTCTCTTTTTACTAAGACGCTTCATGGCCTTGCTGTCTTCATCTGCGGAGAGAACTGAGGTGGACGGAAGCAGCTTTGAAGCCTTATCAGCAGAAGCTGATACAGTGCCAGGGTCCGTTGCAGGGCACTTAAGGAATTTGTCTCCCTCAGGAACCTTGTAAAATCTAACAGGCCTTCGAGGTGCAGGGGGCTGAGAGTCAGGATTAAGAGATGCTACATTAAATGCATCCAAAAAAGCTGGTATGACTGAGGATATAGTTGGAAGGAGCAGGGGTGTCCATCTGAAGGAGTTCACAGCATCTTTTTTGAACTTCTGTCATCTCATAGGAATCCCATTTGAAATACTCTCGCATTTTGGAAATAGGTCTCCATAAAGGTGGATCAGTATCTGCAGAATCTTCCTCTGGGGAGGCATAACCAAAGGTGGATGGGTAACTGGGAGACATATGATAGAGAGTCTTCTGAAGAAGAAAAATCAGGAGTCCTCTGCTTCAGCTTGGGAAGTAGCTAAGGTCTGGGGCCTACGACTCATCGCAGAAGAGCCACTGGGGAGGATGAGGGCATAGCAGGCCTCAGAGCTAAAAAAAAAAGCATTGAAAAGACTCTGAGAAAACTTCTTCCAGTCTGGCTGACTCTCAGCAGGAGGAAAAACGTGCTTTTTGTTTTCTTTTAAGGGAAGGCCTAGGAGGCGTTGAAGCCAAGGTAAGCCTATGTTCAGAAACCTGTGTAGTAGTGGAGGGATCCTTTTGGGAAGCTGGTACAAGCAGAGATTCCCCCCCACCGTTGGTAGGCAGCATCTGTGTTACCTTTGAGAATGTGCCTTCCACTCTGGGTTCTGTGGCTTCCCCAGCAGAACCTGCTGTACCCATATTGGCGGAGACTGATTGTTCCTCCAGGCTAACGGCCACAGGAGGGACGTCAGGTGGAGGAGGTGCAGCAACGGATCCAGGCCTAGCAACTTTGGCCTTTTTCTTTGGTGGCTCGACGGGTTGATCGGATGGGCCCCTCCATAGCTAAAGTTAAGAGCTTAACGTGCTGATTTTCCAGGTAAATATTTCACGCATACAGATGGCTGCGCAAGGTTTTTGGAATGAAGGCCTGACAGATGGAGCAAGACTTATGGTCATGCGTGGGCCATAAGCAAAAAAAGGCAAAGGTTGTGGGAGTCTTTATGTGGGATCTGACTACAGCACCTACATTTTCTCTTCCTGGATGACACAAACCTACACAAACATGCAGTGACTCAAAAGAATAAAACCTCCCCAACAGGGTATTTATCTTAGGAAAAGACTATCAGATGGTCAGTATGGCAGGAAAGTACAGTTTTGTACCTACCACAAATGTAGATGTTCGAGTGCTAATACAGCTGCAGACATAACAGATGGGTTCTCTGCCGTCAGGCGGGTCCTCGGTGGGCCGAATTCCAAAGTCTAGGTCCGGCATCGGTTGTCGTCGCTTCTTCCCTGACGTCAGTGCGACAGGGGTATAAAAGAACCAGCCGACGCCATTTTCTTCAGTTTTTCTTGCCCCAGATGTCAGGTGCCCCCAGAAGGAAGGCAATACATAAAGTTATGTAATAATGCAGTGCAACATAATCAAAAAACAGTAGTTGCAAGCAAATACACCATAAATGAATACCCCAATCAATTTGTATGAGGAGGTGTTAGCCAATAGGCCTGTCCCAAGAGGGGAAAGAGGGAGGGAAACCTGGACTGCAGCTGTATTAGCACTCTAACATCTACATTTATGGTAGGTACAAAACTGTACTATGTTCATCGTGCATACAGCTGCAGTCATAACAGATGGGTAGAATCCCAAAGCTAAAAAAGGGGTGGTAGGCACTAGGTGTAACTAGGAGGAGCCAGGATGCCCTGCAAGACTGCAGTGGCAAAGCCTGCTCTAGTTTTGGAGTATAATGGTAGGTGGTAGTGCTTGGAGAAGGTATGCACAGAACTCCAAGTGGCTGCTTCCAAAATATCTTTGGTAGGAACTCCTCTGAGGAAAGCTGCAGAGGTAGCTGTGGCCCTTGTGGAGTGAGATCTGATGCCTGCAGGCACAGTTTTACCATGAAAAGAGTAACAAAAGCGTATGCAGTGGGCTATCCATTTTGAGATTGTCTGTTTGGAAATTGGCTTCCCTTGAGCTCCTATAGCATAGGACACAAAGAGTTGTTCTGATTTTCTGAAAGGCTTTGTTCTGTCCAAATAATAACGTAGCTGTCTGTGGATGTCCAAGGAATGCAGTAGTCTCTCCCCTTTGTTTTGAGGATTAGGGTAAAAGGTAGGTAAGTGAATAGCCTAATTCAAAGCTACCCTGGATACCACCATTGGCATAAAGGACGGATTGGTTCGTAAGGAAACTCTGTCCCGATGGAAAATGATGAAAGGCTGCACAGACATGAGGGCTTGTAGTTCCGATACCCTGCGAGCTGAGGTGATAGCCAGAAGGAAGGCTGTTTTCCAGGACAAATATTGCAAATCTGTTGAGGCATCTGGCTCAAAGGGAGGCAAGGTCAGCTTTTCTAGAATGAAATTGAGGTCCCAAGCAGGTATTGGTTGTTTCCTTGGGGGTTTTATATTCTTAGCCCCTCTGAGGAACTGTCTTAAGAGGGGATGAGAGAATAAAGGAGGATCAGTGTTGTATTCTGCAGAAATGGCTGAGGCATGGATTTTGATGGAGGACAATGCAAGTCCACTGCTTAGCAGCTCAGCTAGATACTGTAGTATTTGAGGTAAATTCAGTATTCCAGGATTCTGGCCCTTTTTCTCATTCCAGGCACAAAAATCGCTTCCATTTTGCAGAGTAAGCTTTCCTAGTAGAAGGCCTTCTGGCCTCCAAAATGACATCCTGCACCTCCTTGGAGAGTAGGGTCTGTTGTGAAGTTAAGGAATCTTCCTTACGGCCAGATTGAGTGTTTTCAGCTGACTGTGAAGAGTTTTGAAGCTGTGCTGAGTCAGAAGAAGAGGCATTAGAGGTAGGGTCCATGGTGGGGAATGCGACAGGCTCCTCAGGAGCAGGTACCAGTGCTGTCTTGGCCAGTCTGGAGCAATGAGAATCATTTGCAGCCTCTCTGCTCTGGCTTTTAATAGAACTTTGGGCAGCAGAGGAAGAGGCAGGAAGGCATAAACTGTCAATGTTGTCCAATTGAAAGAGAGTGTGTCCACTTTCCAGGCCTGTGGATGATAGGTCCTTGAACAAAATTTTTTCAACTGGTAATTTCTGTGGTAGCAAAGAGATCTAGGTCTGACTGTCCCCATGCCTGAGTTATCTTTGTGAAAACTTGAGGATGCAACTTCCATTCGTGTGGATCTGTCATATTTCTGCTTAGGTTATCTGCCAGTGTGTTTTCCTTCCCTGGCAGGAATTGTGCCTGTAGTTGGATTTGCAATTCCAGTGCTGTGTTCCATAAGGTCATGGCTTGCCTGCACAGGGGGTATGAATATGTTCCCCCCTGTTTGTTTATGTACCACATCACTGTGGTGTTGTCTGTCCTTATTAATAGCTGGCCTGGATGCAGTAGGTCTTTGAAGGTCATAAGAGCATTTTGTACGGCTAGCATCTCCTTTTGGTTGATGTGTAGGTGCTTCTCCTTTTGGTACCATTTTCCCTGAATACACTGACCTGCCATGTGTGCTCCCCAGGCGTAGTCTGAGGCATCTGTTGTGATGATTTGAGTTGCTTGTGGTAAACAGAAAGGAAGACCTGTGTTTCTTTGGCATGCTTGAGCCCACCACAAAAATTACTTTTGAAGGCATGGAATGAGTTGTATAATTGTTTCCAAGCTGTGGCTGTGCTGAGACCGTAATTTTTTTTAGGTACCATTGTAGTTTCCTCATATGCAGCTTTGCAAATGGTATTAGTAGGATGCAAGATGCCATGAACCCCAGAGCCTGCAGGATTTTCCTTGCAGTTAGCCTGGTTAAAGTTGCCATTTTGTTGTAGTATTGAGACAGTTGCCCTTGTTTGTCTGGCGTGAGGTAGGCCATCTGGGTTGTTGTATTTAAGCTGGCACCCAAGAAAATTATCTGTTGAGAAGGTATTAGTTTTGATTTCTTTTTGTTTACTGTGTACCCCAGGCAGTTTAACAGTTTTATTACAAATGCCAGATGTTGCAGTAGAAGGTCCTTTCTGTCTGCTTGGATCAGGCAGTCGTCCAGATATGGGTAGATTTGGATTCCTCGTTGTCTGCAGAAGGCAATTACTGATGCCAGGCATTTCGTAAACACTCTGGGTGCAGTAGATAAGCCAAAGGGCAATACAGAGAATTGGTAATGGGTTGAACCTGCAAGAAATCTGAGGTATCTTCTGCAATCTTGTCTGATAGGGACATGCAGATATGCCTCCTTGAGGTCCAACGTTACCAGCCAAGACTCCTTGCCCAGCATGGGAAGGAGCTGCTGTAATGTGAGCATCTTGAATTTTGGTACCTCTAGATATGTGTTTAGAATAGATAGGTCTAAGATGGGTCTCCAATCTTTGTCCTTCCTTGGTACCAGAAATAGCCTTGAATAAAAACCTTGACCTTGTTCTTTTGCAGGTACCTCTTGAATTGCTTTCATATCCATGAGAGCGGAAATTTGCCTTTGTGCCTCTGCTCATTGATTTTGTGGCAGGTTTGGCATGCCTCTCATTTTTGGAAGGGTGTGAAAGTGGAACCTGTAGCCTCTGTCTATAATATCCAGAATCCATTTGTCCTGTGTAACAATGTGCCAGTTGTTTGAAAAAAAGGCCAGTTTTCCGCCCAAAGGTGCTGCCATTATATCTTTGTTTGGCAGACATTGGGGAAAGTCATTGCATCTGTTTTCTAAATGACTGTGGCCTATCTTCTCCACCTCTGGGGGCTGGTGTTTGCCACTGTCGAGCTCTGTAAGATCCTTGAGGTTGTCCTCTACCCCTTGGGCGTCTGTATCTGCCCCTTTGGGGTCTGTCCGTGGCTGTAAAGGACCAATTTTTTGAAGGCCAGTTTCTGCTGAAGCGTGGAGGCTGCACCTGCAAGAAATCTTTAACTGTTTGCATAGATTTCGCTTTTTCCTCCATTTTCTTTAGTACCTCCTCAGCTTTAGAACCGAACAATACATCTTTTTGTAGTGGTGCATCTAATAACTTTGCTTTGACATGATCTGGTAAGGTTTGCTCTTTGAGCCAAGCATGTCTACGTATGACAGCCCCCGTGACAGCAGCACTACATGAGGCCTCTAAAGCATCAAAACCACACTGCAAGGTATGTTTCCCCACTTGTTCTGCTCCATGCAAGAAATCCTGCAACTCTTTCAAGTCTGGCTGTTCTGTTTGTGTCATTTTGCCTTTCAGTTGAGATAGTAAGAACTGTTGGTATTTTAACATATGAAATTGACAGTTTAATGCCCTCATGGTTAAAGTGGCTGATGTATACACCTTTATCCCCCAACCTTTCTAATGCTCTAGAATCTCTCTCTGAAGGCAAAGGGTTTTTAGTAGTAGAGGCCTTAATCCCCTTGGGACCCTGTGGAATTGTTTTTGGGTCAGCAGTATGGCTTTTATAAAGGAACTGGTGAGAATCAGGAACCCGATAATATCTGCCTGGTTTAACAGGGGCTGGAGGTAATGAGTCTGGATTAAGACTGGCTTCTGCATACACATCATCCAAAATATCTAAGACAGGAGGAATAGCCAGGGGCCTATGCTGGGGAAGTAGTAGAAATTCCCTGAGCCTTTTCTTGGAATCTGAGTAATCTTGGCCTTCCCAGTGGAAGTGCTCTCTCAATGTATACAGGGTTTCCCCAAATGAGATGTCCTCAGGGGGGGGAGACAGAGGGAATAGACTCCTCAGCATCAGAGTCTTCAAATGGGGAATAGGTGTAATCCTGGTCCTCAGAATGGTCTGAAGTAATAGAAGCCTGGTCTGAGGAAGGGTAGTCTTCCACCAACCTGGGTCTTTTGTCTGAGGGGGGTTGAGAACCCCTGATGAGAGTAATCAAATCCTCAGCCATTTTAAGCATCTGTTTTCTAGGCATGGGGCCTTGAGAGGGGGTCTGAGGCCCTTATTTTTTAATTTTCATTGCAGCTTTAGAATTAGTGAATGATTTAATAGAGGAGTTGGTAGGCCTGAAAACGCCTTCAGAAATGGCAGGCCTCGCTAAAATTTCGGTTTCCCCGCCAAGAGTGGCGTCGGTATCTGCAGTAGGAATGGAGACAGAGGATCCTGCGGCCTCGCGTACTGAAGTCGCCGGTAAAATAGTTTCATCTGTAGTCGGGGGGCTGCGTAGACACCTCGCTGAGAACCGGTATTCTGCCTAAGCGTGATCTCAGTACTCTGTGCAGGCCTCGGATGTCTATCCTTATCCTTGCGTTTTTTGCCTAAAACTGGCGTCGGTGCATCCGACGACATGATATAATTCAATTTTTTGCCAAAATAATGAAGGGCGAACTCCGCCCGGCGCTTAATAGTGCGCTTGTTAAACCTAGCACAAAAACGGCAGGCCGAGACGTCGTGGTCTGGCCCTAAGCAAGGTATACAGTAAGAGTGAAAATCCTTATGCGGTATTGGCTTCCCACAAGAAATGCAATTATTAACTTTGTCTGACATCGGTCTGAGGCAAGAAAAGTTTCCCCAACGGGGTACTTGGCTTTAAAGAAGACTTTGGCTGAAATATTGTTCGTAAATCTCAGGAGCTGGCCGACCGGCACTTGCGAACTGCTTCTGCTTTGGGCACCGCGCGGCAAGAAAGACTGGAGAAAATGGCGTTGGCTGCCTCTTTTATACCCCTGCCGCACTGATGTCAGGGAAGAAGCGACAACTGACGCCGGACCTAGACTTTGGAATTCGGCTGATCGAGGACCCACCTGACAGCAGGATAACCCAAGCGTGATGACTGCAGCTGTATGCACGATGAACATCAGGATTTTTTTGCAGTGGAAGCCTTAACCCCTTTGGGGCCCTGAGAAATTGTTTCTGGGTCAGCAGCAGGGTTTTTATAAAAAAATTTATGAGAGTCTGGGACCCTGTAGTACCTGTCTGGCTTGACTGGTGCAGGGGGTAAAGAATCAGGAGACAGACTAGATTCAGAAAAAACATCATCAACTATATTAAGCACAGGGGGGATAGCCAGGGGCCTGTGCTGAGGCAATAAAAAAAAAATCTCTTACAGCCTTTTCTTGGATTCTGAGTAATCCTCGCTTTCCCAATGGAAATGCTCCCTCATGGTGTGCAAGGTTTCCCCAAAAGATTAATCCTCAGGCGGAGAGGCAAAAGGTATAGATTCTTCTGCATCAGAGTCATCATAGGGAGGGAGAGAATATCCCTGATCCGAGGAGGAATCCGAGGAAATAGAAATCTGGTCAGAGGAGTCAATCAGTGTCTTGCCTAGGCCTTTTATCCGGAGGGGGATGGGAACCCCTGATCAAAGTAATTAGGTCCTCGGCCATTTTAAGCATCTGTTTCTTTGGCAGAGATGACTGTCCAGGAGAATGCTGTACTTGTTTCCTTGTCTTTAAAGGTGTTTTTGACTTTGCCTTGGCTGCTGTAGTGGACTTAATAGTAAGCAGTGAAGGTCTGAAAACACCCTCAGAAGCCGATGCCTGCTCAGCGGCTCCAGACCCATCTGAGGGAATAGTTTCCGCAGGCCGAATACCTTGTGTTTCCAGAGGCCTAGGTGTCTCCACGTGGGATTCGGATACGGCCTGTGGCTCTGAGGTAGCGGGTGTCAGGGGCTGCGAAAGCGCCTCACTGAGAACCGGCGAACTGGCGTAGAAGAGGCTTCGTCGGTTTTGGACCTTGGATGCCTGTCCTTTTCCTTGTGTTTTTTATGAATTCCGGTCGTCGGTTGTACGACATTATGTAGTTAAACCTTCGGCCAAAGTAATGTAAAGCAAATTCAAACCGATGCTTAATAGTGCGTTTGTTGAATCTAGCACAAAACCGACAACTAGTGATGTCGTGGTCAGGGCCTAGGCAAGGAATACAGTAAGAATGAAAATCCTTAGGAGGTATTTGCTTCCCACAAGAAATAATTGTTAACTTTTACTGACATCGGTCTGGAGCAAGAAACAGTTTCCTCAACAGGGTACTTAGCTTTATTGAAGACTGCTGAGATTTTCGAAATCGAATTTCAGAACCGGAGTTGGCCGACTGGCACTTCTGAACTGCTTTTGTTTCGGGCACCGTGCGACAAGAAAGACTGAAGAAAATGGCGTTGGCTGCAACTTTTATACCCCTGGCGCATTGACATCAGGGAAGAAGCGACAGCAACCGATGCTGGACCTAGACTTTGGAATTCTGGCCGACTGCGGGTAGCCTGCCAGCAGGATAACCCAAGTGTAATAACTGCAACAGTGAAACACGATGAACATCGTAGATGTTAGAGTGTATTCACTGTTGCAGTCATTACATTTGGGTAATCCTGCTGGCAGGTTGCCCTCAGTCGGCCTGAATTCCAAAGTCCTGGGTCCTGCGTCGGTTGCTGTCGCCCCTTCCCTAAAGTCAGGTCATCAGGGGTATAAAAGAAGCAGCCAACGCCATTTTCTTTAGTTTTTCTTGCCCCAGACATCAGGTGCCCCCTAAAAGGGTAGCCAAAATTTATATATATAAAAATACATGCACCAATATAAACTTTACCTGCATCTACAAGCAAATTCACCACATAGGTTGTATAAATCAAAGAAGGGAAGACAGGTTCCATCAGAAGAAAGGGGGGGGGGGGTGGCGGGTGGGTAACCTGATCTGCAACAGTGAATACACTCGAACATCTACATTTATGGTAAGTGTACACAACTGTACTATGTTCTTTGTGTTTCACTGTTGCAGTCATTATATTTGGGTAGAGTCCCAAAGCTATGGTTGGGAGGCGGGAGCTAAACAGCATTAGGAGCGGCTATGAGGCCCTGCAGAACTGCAGTGGCAAAGCCTGCCCTGGATTTAGAGTAGAGTGGCAGATGATAATGCTTTGTAAAGGTGTGCACTGAACTCCAAGTAGCAGCCTCTAAAATGTCCTTGGTTGGTACTCCCCTGAGAAAGGCTGCTGAAGTGTCCGCAGCTGTGGTTGAATGTGGCCTAATGCCCTTAGGCACTAGCTTGCCATGGTGTAAATAGCAGAAATGAATGCAGTGGCCTTTCCACTTTGAAATAAATAGTCTGCTTTGAGATAGCCTTTCCTTGTGATCCTGCAGCATATGTCGCTAGTAATTGCTCTGTCTTTCTGAAAACTTTGGTTCTGTCCAAGTAGAATCTAAGCTGTGTACATCCAAAGAATGCAGAATTCTCTCCCCCCTTGTTCTGTGGATTTGGATAAAAATTTGGCAGATGAATAGTTTGGTTAAGAGCCACACTGGACACCACCTTAGGCATAAATGTTGGGTTTGTCCTCGGAGAGACCTTGTCTGGATAAAAAATGATAAAAGGTTCCACAGCCATGAGTGCCTGTAGCTCTGAAACTCGTCTTGCAGAAGTTATTGCTAGGAGCAGAGCTGTTTTCCAAGACAAAAACTTTATATCGCAGTAGCAGCTGGCTCAAAATGAGGCAGGGTGAGTTTTTCCAAGACATAGTTGAGGTCCCATGCAGGCATTAGTGATCTCCTTGGAAGTCTTATACATTTTTGGCTCCTCTGAGATGCTGCTTTAATAAGGGATGAGAAAAGATTGGTGGCTCTGTATTGTAATGAGCCGAAATGACAGAGGCATGAATTTTAATACATGAAAAAGATAGGACTTTGTCCAGCATCTCAGTTAAGCATTGCAAAATCTGAGGAATATTTGGCACAGCTGTATCAGTTCCTTGTGCCTGGTTCCAAGAGGAAACAGCAACCAACAGCAAGCAGCAAAAATATGTGAGACAAACCACAGGAACAGGATACAGGATACAACAAATTTATTCCGGTACCTCGGCTCAACAGCCTTCAAAGGAATAAACATCAGAGCACCAGGTGCATTTTATATACTAGTGCTACCCAACAATTAATCAATTAATTGACCCTGACCTTGAGCAGTATCCTACCTTCACCAAGAATGATGCCACAATACAGAGATAAGATGATCAGCTTTAACAATTGGCTTAAACTCTGGTGTCATTCAAAGGGGATCCAATGTCTGTCTGCCTGGGATGACATGCTGGACAAGCCACGCTGCTTCGCAAGGGACGGCTTGCACCTGTCACCCCTGGGATTCCGGATATTGGCAAAGGCTCTTGCCACCCCCATAGTGCCTTTTTTAGGCAAGGCTCAAATTCTAAACCTACCACCCTAGAACACAAAAAGGAAATAAACTAAGGGTAATGCTGCTCAATGCCAGAAGTCTAAATCTCAAAATGCATGCACTCGAGGCCCTTCTCAGTATGGAGAACATCGATGTCTGTGCAGTGACAGAAACCTGGTTCAAGGCTCCTGAGAGCACCCCAGCACTATCAGGTTTTACCTCTTATCATGCGTTCCGCCCCAAAATCCGGACAATACCAAGAAAGGAGGGGTATCCATATTCATCAAAGACACCCACACCTCAAGACTGGTGGCAATGCACGATGCATCGGAGACCATCCAGGTGCAATTAACCATAGGCAAGACTGCTCTGCAAATTGTAGCATGTTACAGGCCACCCTCACAAACTCAGGAACCTCACATGGCCTTCCTGAAAACACTAGAGGGGATAAATGTATCACCAAACACCATCATACTTGGTGACTTCAATTACCCTAATATAGACTGGGAACACTACTCAAGCCCAAACACCCTAGCCCAAAAGTTCCTGGAATTCATAAACTCAAATGCCATGGAACAACTAGTCACCATCCCCACAAGAGGAGAAAACATACTTGATCTCATCATCACGAACATGGGAGCACAATGTTCAACACTGGAAGTATACCCCTCACTGATGAGATCAGATCACAAACTAATCTCGCTGGAGGTCCTCATCCCACCCCACCTGAAATAAAAAAGACCACAGTAAAGAACTTCGAAGCCGACTTCACACTTCTAAAGACTAGTGTGGTCTCCTTTAAGGCCCCCGAGCCATGGAAAACAGTACTCAAGCCGTTGAATCACTTACAAATGCCTTCTACCAGCACCTGCAGGACTGCATGGATAAGGCAATCCCAAGCAAAACAAAGACTCTTTGTACCAAAGGCAAGCGTCCAGTCTGGTGGACCCCAGCCATAAACAAACTCTACAACAAAAGGAGGAAGCTACTACAAGATAGAGCAAAATCCTTAAAAGTTAAGACACCCTTGATCACTATAATTAAAAAACTAAGAGCTCTCATAAAATCATCCAAAGCAAATTTTGAGAGAAAAATAGCTAAAGACTCAAAAGACAATCATAAGGCCTTCTTTAGCTATGTTAGAAACCTGGGAGGAAACTCCCAGATATGCTCAGAACTAGTTCAAAATGATGTGAAGATTACTGATCCTGCAGACATTGCCAACATACTGGCTGACAGGTTCAGTGCAAACTCTCCCTCCCCGCAAAGGAGAGATATCTATACCAGCGATTGCAGCCCCCAAACATCTCCAACGCCCAAGTGAGAACTGCTCTCTCCAAAGCAAAAAACACAGCATCCATGGGACCTGATGGTGTCCCCGGCTGTGTGCTCCACGAACTCAACGAGGAATTAAACCCACAGCTAGGACAGCTGTTTAATCATAGTCTTACCTCTGGATACGTACCCAGGAGTGGCGCACTGCAACTGTGGTCCCACTTCACAAAGGCGGTGCCTCCACCGACTCTGGAAATTACCGGCCCATTAGCTTGACAAGCCTTATCTGCAAAGCCATGGAGAGGATCATAATGGACCTCATAAATAAAGACATAGGGAATTTGCAGACTTTGGATCCATCCCAGTTTGGCTTTGTCAAAGGCAGATCATGCCTTCTAAACTTGGTTGACTTTTGAAACAGTCACCAAAGCCATTGATGAGGAAAGGCAGTCCATACAGCCTACCTCGATCTGGAAGGCCTTCCATACAATACCCCACTCGGGTATCATTGAAAACCCATCAGCTTAAATGTTAACCCATACATCACAAGATGGGTTGCAAACTGGCTGAGTGACAGAACCCACAGGGTCAGAGTTGCTGGCGCCATGTCAGACTCAAAGCCTGTCACAAGTGGTGTACCACAGGGCTCAGTCCTGGGCCCACTCTTGTTTGGCATCTACTTTTCCAAGTACAAGCAAACACAGGAGGGTTATGGCTGACAAAGTTTGCAGATGACTGCAAACTGGCCATAGTAGAAAACACATCTGACACAGATATCCTTCAGAAGGGTCTCACAGAACGGATAACTGGTGCCAGAGCCATGGCCTAAAGTTAAATGCCAAAAAATGCATAGTCATACCCTTCGGGAAAAACAAGGTTACCCCTAGCTACCAAACAGGTGGCAATCCACTGAGCACAGAAGAAGTTATCAGGGACCTGGGGACCCAGGTTGATAGTAGACTGTCATTCGACACCCATGTAGCTAAAGTAGTTAGGAAGACCTTCTACATTGCCCACCTTATTATGAAGGGATTCTCATTTAGATCAAGGGAGGTCATAGTCTCCCTATACTCATCACTCATCAGACCAATGATTGAGTACAATGCCCCATTCGAATGTATCTGACCCGACACTTGCAGCAGCTGGAGGCCACAAAAGTTCCTCACCAAAAGGATAAAGGGTCTCAAACATCTGTCCTATGCTGCCCGACTGAAAGAACTCCAGCTCTATTCAGTCGCACGCTGCTCAGAGGTGACCTTTGCCTAACATACAAGGCCATGTCAAACCCAGATTTGATGAATATGCTTCACCTCAAAAATCTAGATCCGTCAGAGCCACAAGGGCGGGAGACTTAAACCTCGACACGGCTATTAATAGGACATGCTGGAGGGATAGATTCATCACCCAAAGACTCCCTATGCTGTGGAATAAAATCCCGGTATATGTGAGGCAGAGCACCTCGCTGGCCTTGTTCAAGAGAAATCTTGACCAATGGATGGGAGATCGCAGATATACCCCAGGGATTACCTCAGTGTCACTGCTCAACAGAGGCACAGCAGAATAATGGGTATAGTTCCCCATACTAAAGGGGTGGCGTAAGCCACAAAACTATGGGCTAGGCTTGTAAATGCCCTCGGGCAGATAGCCTAGTATGAACCTATGAACCTATGAACCTATGAATCAATTCAAGTCAATTAAAACCATAACACAACTCCAGAGAGTTAAAGGTGCAAAAACAGGTATAATGCAGGTACAAAGCATCATTGATAGAAAAATAGAATGCAAAAAATTAAATAATAAAAAATATTATTATAAATGTAATACTAAACATTTTCATTAATAAATATTCAAATTCACTTCCAAATTCAAGCCTTTAGGTTTAAGAGTACCATGCTTTAAAATAAACCTACTTTCTAGATTTAATAAACTCTGCTGAAAATTACCTCCATAGTGTATATTGTTTTTTTGTGCTTTAGCCAAACCTAATGAGTCAATCGACCCATTGTGTATGAAAATGTTCAAATATAGGGCTATCTGTCCTAGCATTACGAATTGAATGGTGGTTTGTCTCACATATTTTTGCTGCTTGCTGTTGGTTGCTGTTTCCTTTTGGTAGAGCTGGATCAGGATTTATGATGGTAAATTCAAACACAGAGAGTGATGGACTTTTATTTGCCAGCCTGGCCAAAGAAAGGGATCTGAAGCTGGCTCAATTTGATCCATGGACAATGCCTGGTAATTATGGTCTTGACAAAAGGTTTGAAGACTTAAAGAAACTTAGAATTAAAGAAACTTCACTGTTTTATGACATTTGTCTTTTGGAGAAGTATGTTGAATTGTCAATTACGCCTAGAGGCTTGAGAATTGATAAGCTTCCTGCTTATAAATTTTCGGAGGAGGAAAATGAATATTTAGCCGAATGGCAAGCAGCTTCTCTTCAATGTACTTTAACTTGGCTTAAAATTTTGATTAAACGGAATCGGAGAAGTCTTGGAATAATTCAAGCGAAAATAGCTGAAGGTGAGGCTAGTTTATCTGATATACATGCAAATCCTTCGTTTATCCAGGCCATGAAAGAGATTAATAGTGTTGTTTCAAAAACTGAATGTGAAGTCATTGCTAGAAAAAAGAAAAAGCTGAATAGAGATATTTCTGACTTCAAAAGTAACATTATTTATTTGTGGCAGCGTCAGCGTAAGAATGGTACATCCCGGAAAAGATTATCAGAAGGTAGTTCACGTAGTGGGCGTGACTCCTCTGTTTCATCATCAGATACAGCTGGTGGTAGCAAAAAAAGTGTTTCTTTTGAACGCGTTGACTTGGCAGACGACACTGGGTCATTGACCGAAGGAGAAGAACAAGGCAGGTGGAACTTTCGGCAAGGGGCAAAACGTAAATCTCACCCCAAAAGCCGCAATAGAAGGTACTGATTCTTTTCTTCACGCTCATTTGATTAACACTTTTTGTGACAATGAGCGCGTTGAATTTACTAATGTTTTTTTCTCAGAAACTGATGTGAACAGTATTAACGTTATCAATTTAAGCAACCTTGTTCTTACATCTGAAATGTCAATGGTGCTGAATTTAGGTAGTAAATTCGTACCAACGAAAATTCCTGCTTTTTGTGACATTTTAATGAACATTAAACGCTTTTGTAGGAAACTATATTTAAAAGCATTTTTTGCCAAAAGCTGTGCTAATAATATTAACTCTGTGACATCTATTCAAAGCAGTGTGAATGCTTCTGTAGATTTGAACAGTGTTTTGAACAGTTCTGTTTGTTCTTTTGACTTGGATGATTTCTCTATTCTTTTGGATCCTTTATTGGATGTTTCTATTCACGACATTGTAGCTGAAAATGTACCAGTTAGTGATAATCAGGAGGGCAATAGCTCAGTTGTTAGTTTTAATGAGGCAGGGGCTCTTGATATTCGTTCAGAACGTTGTTTTTACCGGTTATGGTAAATTTGTTTTACCTCAATTGCCTAGTCAAAGCTCTTTTTGTCCACCCAAAAATTCTGCTGCTTTGAGGACATTTGAAAATGCCTTATGTAAAAAGGCAGAAATTGAATAAGTTGCATTTTTGAAGCAGTTTTTTACCTTCAACCTAAGCAAGTCTGAATGGTGTGCTTTGAAAAATATGAAGGAAGCTTCAAAAAAGTATGCCTTTTGTGTTGCAGATAAGGGGGGTAAATGGGTAGTTATGAATAGGTGTCATTACTTAAAGATGAATTATGATTTGTTATGTAATGATTACGTTTATGTTGAACTGCCAAAGAACCCTATTAATGAATACAATTCTGCTCTTTTAGAAATTCTTGAGAGAGGTGAAAGGTTGGGTTTTTTGAGTAATAGAGATGTTAAACGTTTATATGTTGTCGATCCTAAGGACCCTATTTTTTACGCTTTGCCAAAAATACATAAAAATATCCAAGACCCCCCTGGTCGCCCCATTGTGTCCTGTTGTGGTGTTTTTTTGGAGTTTGTAGGTATTTTTTTGGACAGTATATTAAAGAATGAGTTAAAATATGTTGCCTCTCATATCAGTAATACCAATCAATATTGTGATTTGATTAAAAACTTTAAATGGGATTCTAGCTTTTACTGGGCTACAGTTGATGTGAAGTCCCTGTACACTAATATTAGTACTAAATTAGGTTTGGAAGCTATTATGAAAATTCTGGGTGAGGGTCCACGTACTTCTTTTATTATTTCTCTTTTAGAGTTTGCACTTAGTCACAACTATTTTGTATTTGACAATAAGATATTTCTTCAGGTAGATGGGACTGCGATGGGAGCTAGTTTTGCCCCAACTTATGCGATTCTGTTTATGTCATTTTTTGAAACAAGTTTCTTATACACTTTAGAATTTTTTTGAAGAAGTGTTATTTCCTATCACAGATTTATTGATGATTTAGTCTATCTGTAAAGGAGATATTTCAGATTTCGACAAATTTATGGTGGGTCTTCATCACAATAGGTTTGGACTAGAGTTTACACATGTTAATAAACAAGAAATTCAATTTTTGGATATTTTGCTATATGTGGATAAACAAGGAATTGTCCAATTTAGACCCTATAGGAAGGAGGTAGCTTCTAATAACTTTTTGCATGCATCCAGTGCACATCCTTTGCATCTTATTGAGGCCCTCCCTTATGGTGAATTCAAACGCATATATGAACACACTTCTGAGCATGTGTTTTTGGAATTGGAATTTGATAATGTCTGTAAGAGATTGTTTGATAGGGGTTATTCTGAAAGTTCAATCAGGAAAAGTCGTGTAAGATTAGATTCTAATTTAAAAAAGAATCAAGCTACAAAGTCATCTTATAAAAATTTAGTTCATAAACAGACGAATATTAATGATGACAGATTATTTTTTGTTACCAAATATTCTCTTTTTTTCTGGCATTTTAAGTAATATTGTTAATTTTTTATGGCCTATCGTTCATAAAAATGAAGAGATTGGTCATCTTTTTCCTGAACATGTTTCCTTTTCATATGGCAAATATGCCAATCTTAAGGAAATTCTGAAACCTAAACATTTGTCAAGTGATGTTTCTTTGTTGGATTCTGGTATTCATTACGGCATGTCTAAATGTGGCAAATGCAAGATTTGTGTAAGAGTAAAAAATCTATCTGGCTGTACCATCAATGGGGTAAAATATTTTGCAGAAAACGATTTCAATTGCAGTTCCTGTGGTGTAGTTTATATTATTGGTTGTGATTGTGCATTGCCTAAATATTACATAGGTCATACGAAACGCCAATTAAAAATACGTGTTTTAGAACACATTGGCGATGTTCGTAATGCTAGGACAGATAGCCCTATATTTGAACATTTTCATACAATACACAATGGGTCGATTGACTCATTGTTTTTTTGTGCTTTAGCCAAACCTAATGTACACTATGGAGGTAATTTTCGGCAGAGTTTATTAAATCTAGAAAGTAGGTTTATTTTAAAATATGGTACTCTTAAACCTAACGGCTTGAATTTGGAAGTGAATTTGAATATTTATTAATGAAAATGTTTAGTATTACATTTATAATATTTTTTATTATTTCATTTTTTGCATTGTAATTTTTTGCATTCTATTTTTCTATCAATGATGCTTTGTACCTGCATTATACCTGTTTTTGCACCTTTAACTCTCTGGAGTTGTGTTATGGTTTTAATTGAATTGAATTGATTAATTGATTAAATTGTTGGGTAGCACTAGTATATAAAATGCACCTGGTGCTCTGATGTTTATTCCTTTGAAGGCTGTTGAGCCGAGGTACCGGAATAAATTTGTTGTAGCCTGGTTCCAAGCACAGAATCTCTTCCATTTATCAGCATAAGATTTTCTAGTACTAGGCCTTCTGGCTTCCAAAATGACATCCATCACAGCTTTCCTGAGAGGTGTGTTTTGTATAACTACATTATCTGCCATGCTGCCAGGTTTTAAAGTCCTGAGTTGGTTGTGCAGGATCTGATTGTTTTGCTGGGACAGTAGATGAGGTATTTGAGGTAAGGTCCAAGCTGGGCATTGAGACAAGTTCCTTAGGATTGGATACCAGTACTGGTGGGGCCAGTCTGGGGCAATTAGTATCTTTGGCTTCTCCTGTCTGACCTTTAGGAGTACCTTGGGGAGGAGAGGCAGTGGGGAAAGGCATATACTGATAGGGCGTCCATTTTCCATGCTTGTCTGTGATAATTCCTTGTGCAGAATCTTTTTAATTGTAATTGTCAGGGGAGGCAAACAGATCTATGTCCGGGCATCCCCATTTCCTTGTTATGCTGAAGACTTGTGGATCCAGCTGCCACTCGTGGGGATCCATGAGGTTTCTGCTTAGTTCGTCTGCCAGAGTATTTTCCCTTCCTGGCAGGAATTGTGCCTGCAGATGTACTTGGCAAGTCAATGCTGTGTCCCACAAAGTCATGGCTAGTCTGCAAAGGGGGTAAGAATGTGTGCCCTCCTGCTTGTTTATATACCACATGACCATGGTGTTGTCTGTCTATCAGTAGTTGTCCAGGATGAAGTAGGTCCTTGAAGGCTGTCAGGGCATTTTGAACAGCTAGCATCTCTTTCTGAATGATATATAGATGCATTTCGTTTGAGGACCATGTGCCCTGAATGCATCTTCCTGCCATGTGAGCCCCCCAAGCATAATCTGATGCATCCGTTGTTAGTGTCTGCCTGGCTGGGGCTAATGTGAATGGCTGTCCCTTATTTTGGTGACCAGCCTTTGCCCACCATCGAAACTCCTGTTGCAGGCAGGGAGTGAGAGGAATCATTGTTTCCAGACTGTGGCAATGTTGAGTCCAAACACATTTTAGGTACCATTGAAGTTTCCTCATATGCAGTCTTGCATATGGAATTAGTAGGATGCAGGATGCCATGAAGCCCAAAGCCTGCAGAATTTTTCTTGCAGATAATTGGCCCTTTGTGGTCAACATTTTGAAATAGGTAGTCAGTTACCTTTGTTTGTCTGGCGTGAGATAAGCCATCTGGGCAGTTGTATTTAAGCTTGCACCCAGGAATATTATCTCTTGAGAGAGTACTAGTTTTGATTTCTTTTCGTTGACTGTGTACTAGGCATGTTAGAAGTCTATTCACAAATGGCAGATGCTGTAGAAGAATGTCCTTGTTTTCGGTTTGAATTAGTCGTCCAAGTAAGGATATATTTGTATTCCTCTTTGTCTGCAGAATGCAATTACTGGTGCCAGGCACTTTGTAAAGACCCTGGGCGCAGTAGATAAGCCAAAGGGCAGTGCAGAGAACTGGTAATGCATTGAGCCAGCCTTGAACCTGAGGTATCTTCTGCATAATTGTCTGATTGGGACATGCAGGTATGCCTCTTTTAGGTCTAAAGTCACAAGCCAAACGTTCTTGCCCAGCATGGGCAGAAGCTGCTGCAAAGTCAACATCTTGAATTTTGGTATATCCAGGAATGTGTTCAGAATAGATAGGTCCAGTACTGGTCTCCAGGCCTTGTCCTTTCTGGGTACCAAGAACAGTCTTGAGTAAAATCCTTGTCCCTGCTCTTGTTCTGGAACTTGTTAAGGCCCCCATGTCCATGAGGGATGAGACTTGTTTTTGTGCCTCTATCCATTGATTTTTTTTGGCAGATCTGGCCAGCCGTTTGCCTTTGGCAGGGTATGGAAATGAAACTTGTAGCCTTGTGACACGATATTTAGAACCCACTTGTCCTGGGTTATAATGTGCCAATTTTGAGAAAAAAGTGCTAATTTTCCCCCTAAGGGTGCTGCCAGGAGATAAGAGCTTGGTGCAGGCAGGGGGAAGTCATTGGGACTGTTTCCTGTATGGTTGTGATTTATCTTCTCCAACTTTGGAGGTAGAAGCACCCCCATTGCTTTGACCTGCATGAACCTTGCGCCTGGAATCTGCCTCTAGGGCGTCTGGATCTGACCCTTTGAGGTCTGTCTGAGACAGGAAAGGACCAATTCTTTTTAGGCCAGTGTCTACTAAACCTAGGTGGCTGTACTTGTAAAAAATCTTTGACAGTTTGCATAGACTTAGCTTTGCCCTCCATTTTCTTTAACACCTCTTCTGCCTTAACACCAGTGTATCATGCTGTAAAGGTGCATCTAATAATTTAACTTTGACATGATCAAGCAGATTTTGTTCCTTTAACCAAGCATGCCTCCTAATTACAGGACCTGTAATTGCGGACATGCAGGAGGCCTCCAAAGAATCAAAACCACATTGCAAAGTATGCTTTCCAACTTCTTCAGCTGCATGCAATAAATCCTGCATTTCCTTGTTTTCTGCACATTCAGAGTTTAACATTTTCTGTTTAAGCAATGCCATGACATGTTGCTGATATTTGAGCATATGAAACTGACAGCTTAAGGCCCTTATAGCCAAAGTAACAGATGTGTAAACCTTTTTTTCCCCATCTATCCAGTGCCCTAGAATTTCTGTCAGAGGGGATAGGGTTTTTTGCAGTGGAAGCCTTAACTCCTTTGGGACCCTGTGAAATAGTTTCTGTGTCTGAAGCAGGGCTTTTAAAAAGGAATTTATGAGAGTCAAGAACCCTGTAATATCTGTCAGGCTTAACAGGAGCTGGAGGTAAGGAGTCAGAGGTAAGACTAGACTCTGAAAACACATCATCTACAATGTCTAACACAGGTGGAATGGCTAGTGGCCAGTGTTGAGGAAGTAAAAGGAAGTCCCTGAGCCTCTTTTTAGATTCTGAAAAATCTTGGCTCTCCCAGTGGATATGCTCCCTCATGGTATGCAAGGCTTCCCCAAAAGAATAGTCCTCTGGAGGAGAAGCTGAAGGTATAGATTCTTCAGCATCAGAATCCTCATAGGGGGGAAGAGAATATTCCTGATCAGAAGAGGAATCAGAAGAAATAGAAACCTGATCTGAAGATTCATAGTCAATCTCTTGCTTAGGCCTCTTATCAGGAGGGGGATGGGAACCCCTGATCAAGGTAATCAAGTCTTCGGCCATTTTGAGCATCTGTTTTTTGGGCATAGAGGCCTGTCCACGTTGCTCTGGAGTTTCTTTGCTTTAGAAGGTGCTTTAGTCTTTGCCTTTGAAGCTGAAGTCGATTTAATGTAAAGATGTTTAGGTCTGAATACACCCTCAGAAGCCGGTGCCTGCTCAGCGGCTCCGGACCCATCTGAAGGAATAATATCAGAGGCTCCAATACCTTGAGTTTCCAGCGGCATGGCCGACTCCACGTGGGAGTCGGTAGCGGCCTGTAACTCTAAAGTGGCGGGTGTCAGGGGCGGTGAAAGTGCCTCACTGAAGACCAGTGAACCGGTGACTGGCTTAGGAGAAGCTTCGTCGTCGGTTTTGGGCCTCAGTTGTCTATCTCTTGCCTTTTCTTTGCATTTTTTGTGAACTCCGGTAGTCGGATGGCCATCCAACAACATTTCTGGATAATTAAACCGGCATCCAAAATAGTTTAAAGCAAAATCATACCGACGCTTAACAGTGTGTTGGTTAAATCCATCACAAAACCGACAACCAGAAACGTTGTGATCAGGGCCTAGGCAAGGAATAGAGTAAGAATGAAAGTCCTTATGAGGCATTTGCTTTCCACAAGAAATACAATATTTACTTTTTCTGACATCGGTCTGGAGCAAGAAAAAAGTTTCCTCAATGGGGTACTTAGCTTTATTGAAGACTTTGGATCTGAAACTCGAACACGAAAATCTCAGGAATCGGCCGACCGGCACTTGCAAACTGCTTTTGCTTCGGGCACCGCGCAGCAAGAAAGACTAAAGAAAATGGTGTCAGCTGCTTCTTTTATACCCCTGACGACCTGACATCAGGGAAGGGGCGACAGCAACCGACGCAGGACCCAGGACTTTGGAATGCGGGCCGACTGAGGGCAATCTGCCAGCAGGATTAGCCAAATGTAATGACTGCAACAGTGAAACACCAAGAACATCAAACTTGTTTCTCCAGAGTGAGGAATGCCATTTGGGAAGTTGTATTCAAGCTTGCTCCTAGGAATAAAATCTGTTGGCAAGGTATTAGGTGTGATTTCTTCTCGTTGATGGTGTACCCCTGTGCGGTTAGAAATCTCTTTACAAATGCCAGGCGTTGTAATAGCAAGTCCTGACTTTGTGAATATTTCTCTGCCTGCAAAATGCAACGGCTGGAGCTAGGCACTTTATGAATACCCTGGGCACAACAGATAAGCCAAAGGGAAGTGCAGAGAACGGATAGTGCATGGAGCCTGCCCTGAATTGTAGGTATTGTCTTGCAGGATTCCTTTATTGGAATGTGCAGGTAAGCTTCTTTTAAGTCTGGGGTTGCCAGCCAGGCATCCTTGGCTAGCATAGGAAGAAGCTGTTGAAGAGTTAGCATTTTAAATTTTGGAACCACCAGAAAGGTGTTGAGAATAGACAGGTCCAGGATAAGACACCAGGAGTTTTCTTTTCTGGGAACAAGGAACAGTCTTGGTAAAAAAAACGTTGTCCCCTTTCTTCTGCTGGGACAGGCTGAATAGCCTTGATACTGAAGAGAGAGAGCACTTGTTTTTGGGCCTCCGCCCACTGATTTGGGGGAGGGGGGTCTGGCCATCCACGTGGGGATGGGAGTGAGTGGAAGTGGAATCTGTATCCTAGGGAAACTATGTTAAAAACCCATTTGTCCTGGGTAATGAGTTCCCAGTTTTTTTGCATGCAGGCCAAGCTTTCCGCCTAAGGGAGCAAGCAGTTGAGCAGGGCTTGGTAGAGTTAATATTAAGTCATTGTGTCGTTTTTCCATAGTTGCTGGCTTACTACTCCCTGCTTGGGAAGTGGGAGCCTCCCACTGCTTAGATCTGTGCATAGCCTGGGACAGAAGTCTTGCTGGTCTGCTGCTCCTGGGTTTGGACTGAGAAGGCCTGGACAGGACTGGAAAAGACTAGTTCTTTGAAGGCCAATACCTACTAAATCTAGGAGGCTGTACTTGTAAGAAATCTTAAGCAGTTTGCACAGATTTAGCTTTCTCCTCCATCCTTTTGAGGACTTCTGCTTTGTTGACAAAAAGGTGGTCTTGGTTAAAGGGTGCAAGTAATTTAGCGTTAACATGATCTGGCAAGTATTGTTCCTTAAGCCAAGCATGCCTTCTAAGTACAGACGCAGTGACAGCAGCCCTACAAGATGCTTCTAAAGCATCAAAACCACACTGTAAAGTATGTTTACCAACTTGTTCAGCAGAATGCATTAACTCGTGCAAATCTTTGTGTTAAACACAGTCAGGAATCAACATCAGTCTCTGTCTAAGTAGTCCCATAATATGCTGCTGATACTTTAACATATGAAACTGGAAATTTACAGCCCTAATGGCCAAAGTAGCAGAAGTGTATACCTTCTTACCCAATCTGTCTAAAGCTCTAGAGTCCCTATTAGAAGGGGTAGGATTTTTGGCAGTAGTAGCCTTAATGCCTTTTGGTCCTTGGGAAATGGTCTCCGGATCCACAGTAGGATTTATGAAGAGGAATTGGAGAGAGTCCGGTACTCTGTAGTATCGGGCAGGATTCCTGGGAGCTGGAGGCAAAGTGTCTGGAGTAAGGCTGGATTCCAAGAAAACATCATCTACAATCTGCAGAACAGCAGAGGTAGTTAGAGGCCTGTGTTGAGGCAGGAGTAAAATTCCCCAAGTCTCTTTTTGGACTCAGAATAGCCCTAGCTTTCCCAGCGGAAATGCTCCCTAAGGGTATGCAAGGTTTCACCAAAAGAAAAGTCTTCTGGAGGGGAAGCAGAGGGAATGGAATCCTCTGCATCAAAATCCTCATAAGTACATAAGGGTAAATCCTGGTAGTCAGAAGGAAAGTACAGTTTTGTACACTTACCATAAATGTAGATGTTCGAGTGTATTCACTATTGCAGTCATCACATTTGGGTTATCTGCCTGCAGGCAGCCCTCAGCTGGCCTGAATACCAGAATCTTGGATTCCTACATCAGATGCTGTCTCTTCTTCCATGACGTCAGGTCATCAGGGGTATAAAACATGCAGCCGACGCCATTACATCACTTTTTCTTGTCCCAGATGTCAGGTGTCCCCACAATGGGAAGCAATTACATGTTATGGTACACCTCCAACAAAAAGCAAATACACCAGAAAACGTAAATATACCAAACAAGAAGGAAAGGTATAGCCAAGAGAAGTCAGAGGGCTGGAGGGAGGGTAACCAGGACTGCAACAGTGAATACACTTGAACATCTACATTTATGGTAAGTGTACACAACTGTACTATGTTCTTCATGTTTCACTGTTGCAATCACCACATTTGAGTTGATTCCCAAAGCTAAGGAAGAGAGGAGGAAGTTAGCATTAGGGCCAGCTATTAAGCCCTGCAAGACTGCAGTGGCAAAACCAGCTCTGGATTTAGAAAAAACAGGCATGTGGTAATTCTTGGTGAAGGTGTGTACAAGAGCTCCAGGTAGCAACTTCTAAGATGTCCCTGGAAGGGACCCCTCTGAGAAAGGCTGCAGAGGAAGATGCAGCCCTGGTGGAATGTGATTTTATCCCATGGGGTAGGTTTTCCATGGTGCTTGTAGCAGAAACGAATGCAATGGGCTATCCATTTGGAAATGGTTTGCTTTGAAATGGCCTTCTCCTCTGCCCCTGCAGCAAAGCCAACTAGCAGCTGTTCAGATTTTCCGAGAGGTTTAGTCCTGTCCAAATAAAATCTAAGTTGTCTGTGCACGTCCAGAGAATGCAGTATTTGTTCTCTTTTGTTGCGTGGATTAGGAAAGAAAGTAGGCAAGTGAATGGACTGATCTAGGGCCACACTAGACACCACCTTGGGCATAAAAGAAGGATTGGTCCTGAGGGAAACCCTGTCTGCATGGAAGATAGTGAAGGGTTCCACTACCATGAGGGCCTGTAATTCAGACACTCTTCTTGCTGAAGTGATGGCTAGAAGGAATGCTGCTTTCCAAGAAAGGAATTTCAACTCTGCTGTTGCAGCTGGCTCAAAGGGAGGGAGAGTGAGCTTTTCCAATGCAAAGTTAAGGTCCCAGGCTGGAGTAGGGGCTGTGCTGGGGGGGGGGGGTCTTAAATTTTTGGCCCCTCTAAGGAATTGTTTTAGTACAGAGCGAGAGAAAAGGGGTGGCTCAGTATTATAATGAGCTGAAATGTCAGAGGAATGAATTTTAAATGACGAGAAGTATAGGCCCTTGTGGAGCATTTCTGTTAAGTACTGAAGAATATGAGGTAAGCTGGGCACCGCTGTGCCCATCACATGAGTCTGGCTCCAGGAACAGTATCTTTTCCACTTTTCAGCATAGGATTTTCTAGTAATAGGCCTCCTTACCTCCAGAAAGACATCTAGCACCTTCTTACTGAGGGATGCTATTGGAAAGCTCAAGGAATTAGCCAGGCTGCAAGGTTCATGGCTTGAAGCTGAGGGTGCAGAATCTGGCCCGCCTGCTGGGACAGAAGAAAAGATGTCG
The DNA here is from genome assembly GCF_019279795.1 of Protopterus annectens. Lineage (NCBI taxonomy): Eukaryota > Metazoa > Chordata > Ceratodontiformes > Protopteridae > Protopterus > Protopterus annectens. Next base: position 549,385,693 of record NC_056747.1, on the reverse strand, counting down.
GAGGCAGGTGCCATGGTTCTAGCAGTGTCATACTGCACAAGAGGGGGTACCAGTGCTGGAGTGGCCAGTCTGGTGCAATCAGTATTGTCCTTGGTTTGTCCTGTTTGATCTTTAGCAGAACCTTCGAGAGGAGAGAGAGAGAGGGGGAAAGACATAAACTGAGAGGCTATTCCAGGTAAAGGACAGGGCATCCACTTTCCAAGCTTGACCGTGGGGAGTCCTTGTGCAGAATTTGTCCAACTGGTAGTTCTGAGGGGAGGCAAACAGGTGTACCTCTGGAGTCCAACATTTGTTCAAGAGGTTGAATATTTTTGGTTCCAGTTTCCATTCGTGTGGGCCCATGAGATTTCTGCTCAAGTCATCTGCTAGTGAATTTAGCTTGCCTAGCAGGAATTGAGCTTGTAGGTGCACTTGGTAGCTCAAGGCCATGTTCCACAGAGCCAAGGCTAGTCTGCAGAGAGGGTACGAGTGGGTTCCCCCCTGCTTGTTTATGTATACCACATAACTGTGGTAGTGTCTGTCTTTACCAATAGTTGTCCTGGAAGAATGCGGTCTTTGAAGCCTGTCAGGGAATTTTGTACAGTTAACATTTCTTTTGGGTTGATACGCAGGTGCATCTGTCCCACGTTCCATTTGCCCTGAATGCACTGCCCTGCCAAGTGAGCCCCCCCCGCATGCATAGTCTGAGGCGTCTGTCGTTAAGGTTTGGGTGGCAGGGGGTAGAGTGAAAGGGAGCCCCCTTGTTGTGGTAGCAGGCCTCTGCCCATCAAAGGAACTCTGTCTATATACAAGGAATGACAGGAATCGTTGACTCCAGGTCCTGAGAATGCTGACACCATAGGCTTTTTACATACCACTGTAGTTTCCTCATATGCAGTATTGCATATGGAATTAGTAGAATGCAAACGGCCATGAACCCCAGGGCTTGCAGAATTTTCCGTGCAGATAGCTGGGGTTTTGTGGCCAATAGTCTGAAGTAGGTTGTCAAATGAACTTGGAGGAAAGCCATCTGGGAAGTTGTATTCAAGCTGGCTCCCAGGAATACAATCTGTTGGCAGGGTACTAGGTGAGATTTCTTTTTGTTCATGGTGTACCCCAGAGAGGTTAGAAGTCTCTTTATAAATGCCAGGTGGTGTAATAGCTTTCTGCCTGAATCAGACAATATTCCAAGTATGGGTATATTTGAATATTTCTCTGCCTGCAAAATGCAATGGCTGGAAAGTACAGTTTTGTACCTACCATAAATGTAGATGTCCGATAGGAATGCATCTGCAGTCCTTACAAATGGGTTGTCCTGTCGTCAGGCAGCCCTTCGGTCGGCCGGATTCCAAAGTCTGGGTCTGGCCTCGGCTGGTGTCGCTCTTCACCCGACGTCATAGCTGCAGTTATTCGGGTATAAAGGCATCAGCCGACGCCATTTTCCTCAGTGTTTCTTGCCCCAGATGCCAGGTGCCCTCTAGGAAGGCTAAATTTGGATAAATGCAAATGATTCCAAATAGCAGAGAGCAAACAAAAAATAAGCATGTATGTACATATATACAAACAAATACACCATAATAGATTCCCCCAGCTAGCTACAAGATGGGCAAATACCCTAGGAGTACCACAGAGGGGAAGGAGGGTGGGTAATCCTGACAGCAGATGCATTCCTATCGGACATCTACATTTATGGTAGGTACAAAACTGTACTATGTCCTTCAAGGATGCATCTGCAGTCCTTACAAATGGGTAGAATACCATAGCCAAACTGGGGAAGGAGGAGAAATAAAATGATGGTGTAGTTAAGATCCCTTGCAAAACAGCAGTGGCAAAACCTGCTCGGGATCTAGAGTATAAGGGTAAATTATAATGCTTGGCAAATGTATGCAAGGAGCTCCAAGTAGCAGCCTCTAAAATGTCTTTGGTAGCCACTCCTCGTAGAAAAGCTGTGGTAGTGGCTGTAGCCCTTGTAGAGTGAGGCCTGATGTTTCCTGGAGTTTTCTTCCCATGGTAGGAGTAACAAAATCTAATGCAATTTCCTATCCACTTAGAGATTGTCTGTTTTGAAATTGCTTTTCCTTCCTTTCCTGTTGCATATGCTACCAGTAGCTGGTCAGTTTTTCTATTGCCCTTGGTCCTGTCCAGGTAGTAGCGTAATTGTCTATGTACATCCAAGGTATGCAACAGTCTTTCTCCCCTGTTCTGTGGGTTGGGAAGAATGTAGGTAGGTGGATAGCCTGATTTAAAGATACTCTGGAGACCACCTTAGGCATAAAAGTAGGATTTGTTCTCATGGACACTCTATCTTGATGGAAGATCAGGAAGGGCTGCACTGCCATTAATGCCTGTAGCTCAGATACCCTTCTTGCTGAAGTGATTGCAAGCAGGAAAGCAGTTTTCCATGATAAGTATTGTAATTCTGCTGTTGCTGCTGGTTCGAAAGGAGGGAGTGTCAATTTTTCTAACACAAAGTTCAAGTCCCATGCTGGTAATGGTGGTTTCCTAGGTGGTTTTCCATTTTTGATTCCTCTCAGAAATTGCCTGAGCAGAGGATGTGAGAAGACTGGAGGATCCAAGTCGTATTCTGCTGAAATGGCTGATGCATGAATCTTAATGGAAGAATAGGACAGGCCGTTGTGGAAGAGTTCTGCCAAGTATTCCAGGATGTTGGCTATGTTTACCAGTGACACATTTTCTCCTTTTGCAGTACTCCAAATGTGATATCTTTTCCATTTTGCTGAATAATCTTTCCTTGTTGAGGGCCTGCGTGCCTCCAAGATAATGTCTAACCCTTTGGGATAGATTTGGGTTAATTGGTCTTATGCAATGTTCCAGGCAGTCAGCTGCAGTGTTTTCAGGTTTGGATGCAGGGTGTTGTAGTTGTTCTGTGTTAACAGCAAGGGAACTAGGGGTAGAGGCCATATTTGTTCCAGAGACATGCTCCTCAGTAATGGGTACCAATGTTGTCTTGGCCAGTCTGGAGCTATCAGAATGATCCTTGGACGGTCCTCTTTGATCTTCAATAGCACCTTGTGCATCAAAGGAAGTGGTGGGAATGCATATGCTGTCAGGTTTTTCCAACTGAAAGATAGGGAGTCCACTTTCCAAGCCAGTGGGTGGTACGTCCTTGTGCAGAATTTCTTCAGTTGGTGATTGTGGGGATGCAAATAAGTCTATTTCTGGGAGTCCCCATTTTCTTGTAATGGTTTTGAAGATGTCCGGATGCAGCATCCATTCGTGGGCATCCGTGGTAGTTCTGCTTAGTATGTCTGCTAGGATGTTTTCTTTTCCTGGTACAAAAATTGCTTGTAACTGAATGTTGAAGCTCAGGGCCACATTCCAGAGGTCCATTGCCATCCGGCATAGAGGGTACGAATGTGTGCCTCCCTGTTTGTTGATGTACCACATAACTGTGGTGTTGTCTGTCCTTATCAACAGTTGACCTTGTCGAAGAAATGGTCTGAATGTCTGAATTGCCAGTTTTACTGCCAGCATTTCCTTTTGATTTATGTGTAGGCGCAGCTGGTCTTGAGTCCATAAACCTTGTATGCACTTGTCCAGCATGTGGGCCCCTCAACCGAGGTCTGAGGCGTCCGTTGTGATGGTTTGGCTTGGTTGGGTGCTGTGGAAGGGCAATCCTTTGTTGGATTGGCAGGCCTGAGCCCACCATTGGAATTCTTGCTTCAGGCATGGGATTATTGGAATTTGGGTTTCTAGGCTGTGCTTGTGCTGAGACCATAAATTCCTTAGGTACCACTGTAACTTTCTCATATGCAGTCTGGCATGTGGAACCAATATTATGCAGGATGCCATGAAGCCCAAGGCTTGCAGGACTTTTCTTGCTGTCAGATGGTTCTGCTTTGTTAATGCCAAGAAGTAGAGAGGTAGTTGTTCCTGTTTTTCTACTGTTAGGAATGCCATTTGTTTCGATGTGTCCAGCTCTGCACCCAAAAAGGTTATCCTTTGGGATGGTATCAGCCTTGACTTTTTATATTGACTGTATATCCCAGGGCTTGTAGTAGATAAATGACCCTTTTCAAGTCTTCTGCTAGCTTGTTTTTGTTGTCCGCTTGTATCAGGCAGTCGTCCAGGTAAGGGTAGATTTGGATTCCCTGAAGCCTGCAATGAGCAATTATTGATGCCAGGCATTTCGTGAACACTCTGGGCAGTAGATAAGCCAAAGGGCAATGCTGAGAATTGATAATGCTCTGATCCTGCAAGAAATCTGAGGTATCTTCTGCAATCTGGTCGTATGGGGACGTGCAGGTATGCCTCCTTGAGATCTAGAGTTACCAGCCAAGACTCCTTGCCCAACATGGGAAGAAGCTGCTGTAGGGTCAGCATTTTGAATTTTGGAACAATGAGGAATGTGTTTGAAGTGGACAGGTCGAGAATAGGTCTCCATTTGCTTTCTTTTCTTGGTACCAGGAAGAGTCTGGAGTAAAATCCCTGCCCTTGCTCCATAGATGGTACCTTTTCTACAGCTCTCATCCTTAATAATGGAGTTATTTGTTTTAGAGCTTCTGCCTTTTGATTTGGAGGTAGGTTTGGCATTCCTCTCTTCCCTGGTAGAGTATGGAAGTGAAACCTGTAACCTTGGTCTATTGTCTGCAAAATCCACTTGTCTGTTGTGATGAAATGCCAGTTTACTGAAAATAAGGCTAGCTTCCCGCCTAAGGGTGCTTCTAGTTGTTCCCTGGTAGGCGGTGCCAGAGTCAAGTCACTGTGATTGTCCTGCAGTAGTGGTGGTGGATGTGTCTGTGGCTGTACCTCGCTGGTTGTTACCCTGCCACTGGCGTCCCCTGTAGGCACCCCTGGATTGACTTCTGCCTCTTGAACGCCTATTCCTGCCTCTCTGAGCTCTGGAGGAGTCTGGAAAGGACTAATTCTTGGAGGGCCAATTCCTGCTAAACCTTGGAGGTTGGACCTGTAAGAAATCTTTCACTGTTTGGACAGATTTTGCCTTCTCTTCCATCTTCTTCAGCACCTGTTGTGCAGGAGAGCCAAACAAATGGATCTTATCCATGGGAGCATCTAGTAGCTTTGATATGACATGGTCTGGTAAGGCCTGCTCTTTTAACCATGCATGCCTTCTGATAACTGTGCCAGTCATGGCTGATCTAAAGGAAGCCTCCAGTGCATCATACCCGCATTTTAAGGAATGGTTACTGACTTGTTGAATGTTATGCACCATTTCCTGAACAGATTTTTTGTCTACTGGTTCATCTGAGGACAGCTTTTTGGTTAACTGGTCTAGCATAAATTCTTGATACTGGATCATGTGGAATTGACAGTTCAAGGCCCTAGCTGAGAGAGTAGCAGAAGTGTAAACTTTTTTACCCCATCTCTCTAAGGACCTGGATTCCCTTTCAGAGGGGAGGGGGTTTTTGGCAGAGGTAGCTGCTACAGCCTTAGGTCCCTGGGAGATAGTCTCGGGATCTGCAAAAGGAGCCTTATACAAATGATAATGCATGTCCGGGACCCTGTAGTACCTATTGGGCTTAGCAGGGGCCGGAGGTAGTGAATCAGGAGCAGTACAAGCATCATTAAATGCATCATCTACAACAGAGAGAACTGGAGGTATGGCTAAAGGCCTATGTTGTGGTAAATGCAGAAAAGTTCTAAGCCTTTTTCTAGAGTCTGAAAAATCCTGGCCATGCCACTGAAATTGTTCCCTCATAGCATGCAAGGTTTCCCCAAAGGAAAATTCCTCAGGCGAGAGGCAGAAGGAATGGCCTCTTCAGCATCAGAGTCTTCATAAGGGGAGAAAGGACCCTCTGGAGGTTTGTATTATCTGAATCATCAGAGGAATCATCTGTAGAAACTGGCTCAGGGGCTCTGCTCTAGGCCTCTTCTCTGGAGGTGGGTGAGAGGCCCTGTCTGGGTGAGGTTGGGATCCCGGATTAAAAAATGAGATCCTCTGCTAGACTAAGCATTTGTGAACTAGAACTAGGCCTGTGAGAGGGGGTCTTAGCAGGCACAGATTTAGTAGTTTTAGCTGCTTTAGCCCTGGCAAAGGCCTTAATGGACATGGTTGCAGGTGGCCTAGCAGCTCCACGTGCAGGGGTTGAAATATCCAAGGGGATAGTGTCAGATAATTTCTGAGAAACTGTAAGAGCAGGTGGGATTTCAGCCGATTCCACCAGGTTGGAAGAGGCCTCGGTAGGAGTTCGTTACGTTGGCTGAAGGAAGAACCGCTTGCTCGGTTTCAACGAAACAGAGACACTCGCGGTTGGCTTAACCGGTTTCGGCGAAACCGGACCGCGAGTGTCGGTCCTTTTTGCGCTTTTAGATATTTGCGTAGTCGGAGGATCCGGCGGCATAATGTAAGCAAAATCGAGCGAAAAACTCCTCAGCAAATTCCGACCGGCGTCTAAGCGTCCGTCGGTTAAAAGCACAGGCTAGACAAGCTGCTACGTCGTGGTCTGGGCCTAAACAAGGTAAGCAGTAAGAGTGGAAATCTTTATGAGGTATTTGTTTCCCACAAGTTAAACAGTTATTCACTTTTTCTGACATCGGCTGAGGCAAGAAAGAGTCCCCAACGGGGTACTTAGCTTTTAGAAGTCTTCGAGTAGAAGTATTCGGTAGTAGTAATCTCTGGTTCTGACCGACCGGCACTTGCGAACAGCTTCTGCTTCGGGTGCCACGCGGCAAGAAAGACTAAGGAAAATGGCGTCGGCTGATGCCTTTATACCCGAATAACTGCAGCTATGACGTCGGGTGAAGAGCGACACCAGCCGAGGCCAGACCCAGACTTTGGAATCCAGCCTACCGAAGGGCTGCCTGACGACAGGACAACCCATTTGTAAGGACTGCAGATGCATCCTTGAAGGAAATATAGACACTGAATACCCTGGGCACAGTAGATAAGCCAAAGGGAAGTGCAGAGAACTGACCGTGCATGGAGCCTGCCCTGAAGCATAGGTATTTCCTGCAAGATTCCCTTATTGGAATGTGCAGGTAAGTTTCCTTAAAGTCTAAGGTTGCCAACCAGGCATCTTTGCCTAGCATAGGAAGAAGCTGTTGAAGTGTTAGCATTTTGAATTTTAGGATTACCAGAAAGGTGCTTAGAATAGAGAGGTCCAGGATAGGACACCAGGAGTTGTCTTTTCTGTGTACCAGGAAAAGTCGAATAAAAACCTTGTCCCCTTTGTTCTGCTGGGACAGACTGAATAGCCCTGATACTTAAAGAGAGAGAATCTGCTGTTGGGCCTCCGTGCACTGATTTGGGGCAGGTCTGGCCAAATGTTTGGGGTTGGAGGGGAGTGGAAGTGGAATCTGTATCCTTGGGGAAACTGCATTCAAAACCCATTTGTCCCAGGTAATGAGTTCCCAGTTTTTTGCATGCAGGGCAAGCTTTCCTCCTAAGGGAGCAGGCAGTTGAGCAGGACTTGGCAGGGTTAATGTTAAGTCATTGTGCCATTTTTTCCGTAGGGGGGTAGTTTACTTCTCCTTGCTTTGGAAGTGGAAGCCCCTCACTGCTTACACCTGAGTTCAGTCTGAGACTGTAACCTAGGCGGTCTGTTGTTCCTGGCTTTGGACCGAGAGGGCCTGGAAGAGATTGGAAAGGACCAATTCTTTGAAGGCCAATGTCTACTAAATCTGGGAGGCTGTACTTGTAGGAAATCTTTAACAGTTTGCATAGATTTAGCTTTTTCCTCCATCCTCTTGAGGACGACTTCTGCTTTATTGCCAAACAGGCTGTCTTGGTTTAAGGAAGCATCCAGTAATTTGGCTTTAACATGATCTGGCAAGTTTTGCTCCTTAAGCCAAGCATGCCTTCTAAGTACAGACCCAGTGACAGCAGCCCTGCAAGGCGCTTCTGAAGAGTCAAAACCACATTGCAAAGTATGTTTACCAACTTGTTCTGCAGAATGCATTAAATCCTGTAATTCTTTGTGTTCAGCACAGTCAGGAATCAACATCACTTTCTGTTTAAGTAGTCCCATAATATGCTGCTGGTACTGTAACATATGAAACTAGCAATTTAAAGCCCTAATGGTCAAAGTAGCAGAAGTGTATACCTTCTTACCCCATCTGTCTAAGGCTCTAGAATCTCTATCAGAAGGTGTAGGATTTTTGGCAGTAGTAGCCTTAATGCCTTTTGGTCCTTGGGAAATGGTCTCTGGATCCGCAGTAGGATTCTTGAAGAGGAACTTGAGAGAGTCAGGTACTCTAATACCGGTCAGGTTTTCTAGGAGCTGGAGGTATAGTGTCTGGGGAAAGGCTAGATTCCAAGAAAGCATCAACTACAATGTCCAGAACCGGAGGGATAACTAAAGGCCTGTGTTGAGGAAGGAGTAAGAATTCCTTAAGCCTCTTTTGGGAGTCAGAGTAATCCTGGCTTTCCCAGCGGAAATGCTCCCTAAGAGAGTGTGCAAGGTTTCACCAAAAGAAAAATCTTCTGGAGGGGAAGCAGAGGGAATGGAATCCTCTGCATCAGAATCCCTCACAGGTAGACATGGGCAAATCCTGATGTTCATCGTGTTGCACTGCTGCAGTCATCACACTTGGGTTATCCTGCAGTCAGGCGGTCCCGCAGTCAGCCAGAGTTCCAAAGTCTTGGTCCGGCGTCAGTTGCTGTCGCTTCTTCCCTGACGATTGGAAAAGATTTTGCACCTGAAACCAGCCTAAAGGCCAAAATCCCCTTGTTCAAAATATTGCTCAGATTTTACAATATTTGACTGAGATGTTGCATAAAGGACTTTCTTTTTCATCTATTAAGATCCACACCTCAGCGATTTCAGCTCACTACAACACAGATCCTCCTATATTTTCACATCCACTGCTCAGACAATACCTCAGAGGGGCTAAGAACATAAGACCGCCCCGGAGAGCACCAACTTGGGATCTTAACTTTGCACTGGAAACCACCTTTTGAACCAGCTTTTACAGCTGATTTACAATTTCTATCATGGAAAACTGCCCTGCTGCTAGCAATAACTTCAGCACGAAGAGTCTCAGAGCTACAGGCCCTAATGGCAGTGGAGCCTTTCATCATTTTTCACCAAGACAGAGTCGCTCTACGAACTAACCCTTCCTTTATGCCAAAGGTGGTAGCCAGTGTGGCTCTAAACCAAACCATTCATTTGCCCACCTTTTACCCAAACCCCCAGAACAAAGGAGAAAGGCTCCTGCATTCCTTGGACATTCACAGGCAATTATGTTACTACTTGGATAAAACTAAGGCTTTCAGAAAATCTGATCAGCTCTTTGTATCCTATGCTGCAGGCTCACAAGGAAAATCCATCTCAAAACAGACCATTTCAAAATGGATAAGACATTGTATCCGTTTCTGCTACACACATTATGGGAAACCTGTTTCTGCTAACATTAGGCCCCATTCCACCAGGGCTACAGCTACATCAGCAGCCTTTCTCAGAGGGGTACAAACCAAGGATATTTGGAGGCTGCAACTTGGAGTTCAGTGCACACCTTCACCAAGCACTATCATCTACCTCTATACTCTAAAACCAGAGCTGGCTTTGCCACTGCAGTTCTGCAGGGCCTACTAGCTTCTCCAAACCCTGTTTAGTTCCACCACCCATCCTTAGCTTTGGGATTCAACCCAAGTGTGATGACTGCAGCAGTGCAACACAATGAACATAGTACAGTTTTGTACCTAACATAAATGTAGATGTTCGAGTGTTCCACTGCTGCAGTCCAGGTTACCCTCCCTCCATTCCCTCTGACCTAGCTGAACTTGTCTATACCTTTCTATTTTGAACAACCTTTGTGGTGTATTTGCTTGTAATGAAAGGTATTCCTTTTATTTCCTTTACATGTTTAATTAGCAATATGTATTGCCTACCTACTTGGGGGCACCTGACATCTGGGGCAAGAAAAACTGAAGAAAATGGCGTTGGATGCCTCTTAAATACCCCTGGCGCACTGACGTCAGGGAAGAAGCGACAGCAACTGACGCCAGACCAAGACTTTGGAACTCTGGCCGACTGCGGGACCGCCTGACGGCAGGATAACCCAAGTGTGATGACTGCAGCAGTGGAACACTGTAACATCTACATTTATGGTAGGTACAAAACTGTACTGTAATCAGAAAGAACAGAAATATCAGATTCCTGATTCAGAAGAATCAGAAGGAAAATGAGTTCTAGGTCTCTCAGAGGGAGAAGGCTGGCTTCCCCTAATTAAGGTAATAAGGTCTTCAGCCATTCTAAGCATTTGCTTTTTAGGCATATGGGCCTGAGCATGCGGTCTGGACGTCAGTTTTCTAGGAGTGTTGCGAGTTTTAGGCCTGGATGAAGAAGATGGTGTCTGTTTAAAATGCAAGTCTGTAGGCCTGAATACACCCTCAGAAGCCGCTACATGTACAGCGGCTCCGGACCCAACCAAGGTAGAGAAATCAGCAAGTTCTATAGTGAAGAAGCATCTCACGGCATACCGGACTCCGAATGGGTCTCAGTAGAGGCCTGCGAATCTGTAGTAGCGGGTATCAAGGGCTACGAAAGCACATCACTAAGCACCTGTGGACTAGCTTAAAGCGTTGTCAGCAGTTTTGGACCTATGCGGTCTTTGTCTTTATCCTTACGTTTTTTGGAAGATCAGTAGTCAGATGGCTTAACGAATCCATTTCGGAGTACGCAGATCAAGAAAATACAGTTGTGTACACTTACCATAAATGTAGATGTTAGAGTGTATTCACTGTTGCAGTCCTAACCAATGGGTTATCCAGCTCCCGGTAGCCCTCGATCGGCCAGAATATCAAAGGTAAGTAAAAATGACGTCGGCTGTCGAACACTTCCTCAGTCTTTCTTGCCATAACAGTCAGAAGACCCAGAAAATGAGGCATAAACTAAATTTAGCCTGTACCTTAGGAAAAGAGAAAAAATAGGGGGAAAGAGGGAGGGAAAGCAGGACTGCAACAGTGAATACACTCGAACATCTACATTTATGTTAAGTGTACACAACTGTACAATGTTCATCGTGTTTCACTGCTGCAGTCATAACCAATGGGTAGATTACCAAAGCTCAGAAAACAGGGGGGAGGAGGAACCAACAGAATCAAGGATTGGAGATAATGCCCTGCAGAACAGCAGTAGCAAACCCTACCCTGGCTTTTGAAAACAAAGGCAAATTATAATGCTTTGTGAAAGTGTGATATGTGGCAGCTTCCAAAATATTTTTAGTAGGGACTCCCCTTAAAAAGTCTGCAGAAGTGGAAGCCGTTCTAGTTGAGTGGGTCCTAACCCACTGAGGAGGAACCTTACCATGAAAGGAATAACAAAAAGTAATACAATGAGCAATCCATTTAGAAATGGTTTGCTTAGAAACAGCCTTGTCCTGGGCTCCAGGGGCAAAGCTGACCAATAGCGGAGCTGAACTCCGAAGGTCTTTAGTCCTGTCCAGGTAAGATCTGAGTTGTCTATGCACATCAAAAGAATATAAGATCCTTTCACCTCTATTTCGAGGATTAGAAAAGAAGGTAGGAAGGTGTATGGACTGATTAAGAGTCAGGCTAGAAACCAGCTTAGGCATAAAGGAGGGGTTGGTTCTCAGAGAAAACCTATCTGCATGGAAAATGAGAAAAGGCTCCAAAGCCATCAAAGCATGCAGCTCCGAAACCCTCCTTGCTGAAGTTATAGCCAAGATGAAGGTAGCCTTCCACGAGAGAAACTTTAAATCTGCAGCGGCAGCTGTCTCAAAAGGAGGAAGAATGAGTTTCCCTAGAACAAAATTAAGATCCCAGGCTGGAGTAGGTGCCCTTTCTGGGAGGTTTTAAGTTGCAAGCACCTCCGAGAAACATTTTCATCAGAGGATGAGAGAAAATGGGTTGTTCAAAAGAACAATGAGCAGAAATGGCTGAAGCATGGATCTTGATAGAGGAAAAAGAAAGACCACCCTGAAGCAAATCAACCAAGTATTCCAGGATCAGAGGAAGGGTAGGCTGAGAAGAAGATTCTCCTCTAGCCTGCATCCAAAGAGAGAATCTTTCCCATTTGCCAGCATAAGACTTCCTGGTGCTAGGCCTCCTGGCCTCCCTCAGCGCATCAACCACCTGCTGGGAAAGGGAAGAAGAAAAGGAAGGAGTCATACAATGAGCCAAGCTGCCAGATGGAGAGACTGAAGAGGAGGATGCAGAACGTTTCCCCCTTCCTGAACCAAAATATCTGGCTTCAGAGGAAGATGCCAAGGAGGAAATTGGGAGAAACTGCGAAGCAGTGGATACCAATGCTGCCTGGGCAAGTCCAGAGCTATGAGAATAGTCCAAGGTCGTTCGTCCCTGATCTTCAATAATACTCTGGAAAGAAGAGGAATAGGAGGAAGGAATAAACTGACAGCTGCGTCCAAGGAAGGACAGAGCATCCACTCTCCAGGCTCTGCTGTGATGCTGTCTGGTGCAAAAAAGAGGTATAAGATGGTTGTCTGGAGGCGAGAAGACGAGGAGTGCCCCAACGTTGAATGATGCTGTAAAAAAAAGTACAGTTTTGTACCTACCATAAATGTAGATGTTAGAGTGCATACCCTGCTGCAGTCATCATGCTTGGGGTTATCCTGCCGTCAGGCTGTCCCCGCAGTCGTCCAGAATTCCAAAGTCTTGGTCAGGCGTCGGTTGCTGCCGCTTCTTCCCTGACATCAGAGCGCCAGGGGTATATCAGAGGCCTCCAACGCCATTTACTTCAGTTTTTCTTGCCCCAGACGTCAGGTGCCCCTAATAGGTAGGCAAAAAAAAAAAATATATATATATATATATATATATATATATATATATATATATAGAGCTATCTTGAAAAAAAAAAAAAACAAAACCCTTACACATAAGCAAAATACACCACAGAGGTTGTATAGAATAGAGATAAGTTCAGCTAGTTTTAGAAGGGATGGATGGAGGGCAACCTGGACTGCAGCAGGGTATACATCGAACATCTACATTTATTGTAGGTACAAAACTGTACTATGTTCATCATGTTACCCTGCTGCAGTCATTACACTTGGGTAGAATCTCAAAGCTAAGGATGGGAGGAGGAGTCAAACAGGGTTAGAGGGGGCTAGAAGGCCCTGCAAAACTGCAGTGGCGAAGCCCGCCCTGGTCTAAGAGTAAAGTGGTAAGTGATAATGTTTGGTGAAGGTGTGTACTGAACTCCAAGTTGCAGCTTCCAGAATATCCTTGGTTGGTACCCCCCTGAGGAAGGCTGTAGATGTAGCTGCTGCCCTGGTAGAGTGTGGCCTTATGGTAGCAGGAAAGTACAGTTTTGTACCTACCATAAATGTAGATGTCCGATAGGAATGCATCTGCAGTCCTTACAAATGGGTTGTCCTGTCGTCAGGCAGCCCTTCGGTCGGCCGGATTCCAAAGTCTGGGTCTGGCTTCGGCTGGTGTCGTACTTCACCTGACGTCATTGCGGCAGTTCTTCGGGTATAAAGGCATCAGCCGACGCCATTTTCCTCAGTGTTTCTTGCCCCAGATGCCAGGTGCCCTCTTGGATGGCTAAATTTGGATAAATGCCAAAGATTCCAAATAGTAGAGAGCAAACACACAAAATAAGCATGTATGTACATATATACAACAAATACACCATAATAGATCCCCCCCAAGCTAGCTGAAGGTTGGCAAATACCCTAGGAGTACCTCAGAGGGGAAGGTGGGAGGGTAATCCTGACTGCAGATGCGTTCCTATCGGACATCTACATTTATGGTAGGTACAAAACTGTACTATGTCCTTCAAGGATGCATCTGCAGTCCTTACAAATGGGTAGAATACCATAGCTAAACTAGGGGAGGAGGAAAAGAGTAGAGATTATGGTGTAGTTAGGATCCCTTGCAAAACAGCAGTGGCAAAACCTGCTCGGGATCAAGAGTATAGAGGTAAATTGTAATGCTTGGCAAATGTATGCACGGAGGTCCAAGTAGCAGCCTCTATAATGTCCTTGGTAGCCACTCCTCGTAAGAAAGCTGTGGTAGTGGCTGTAGCCCTTGAGGAGTGAGGTCAGATGTTCTCTGGAGTTTTCTTTCCATGGTAGGAGTAACAAAATCTAATGCAATTTCCTATCCATTTGGAGATTGTCTGTTTTGAAATTGGTTTTCCTTCCTTTCCTGTTGCATATGCTACCAGAAGCTGGTCAGTTTTTCTATTGGTTTTTGTCCTGTCCAGGTAGTAGCGTAATTGTCTATGTACATCCAAGGTATGCAAGAGCCTTTCTCCCCTGTTCTGTGGGTTGGGGAAGAATGTAGGTAGGTGGATAGCCTGATTTAAAGAGACTCTGGATACCACCTTAGGCATAAATGTAGGATTTGTTCTCATGGACACTATCTTGATGGAAAATCAGGAAGGGTTGCACTGCCATTAATGCCTGTAGTTCAGAGACCCTCCTTGCTGAAGTTATTGCCAGCAGGAAAGCAGTCTTCCAGGATAAGTATTGTAATTCTGCTGTTGATGCTGGTTCGAAAGGGGGAAGTGTCAATTTTTCTAGCACAAAATTCAAGTCCCATGCTGGTAGTGGTGGTTTCCTGGGAGGTTTTACATTTTTAATTCCTCTCAGAAACTGTCTGAGCAGAGGATGAGAGAAGACTGGAGGATACAAGCTGTATTCAGCTGAAATAGCTGATGCATGTATCTTGATGGAAGAATAGGACAGGCCTGTATGGAAGAGCTCTGCCAAGTACTCCAGGATGTTGGCTATGTTCACCAGTGTCACATCTTGCCCCTTTGCAGTACTCCAAATGAGATATCTTTTCCATTTTGCTGCATAATTCTTTCTTGTAGAAGGTCTACGAGCCTCCAGGATTATGTCTTTAACCCTTTGGGATAAATTTGGGTTAATTGTTGTTATGTAATGTTCCAGGCAGTTAGCTGCAGAGTCTTCAGGTTTGGATGCAGGATGTTGTAGTTGTTCTGTGTTAACAACAATGGGATCAGGGGGATTGTCCATATTTGTCCCCGAGACATGCTCCTCAGCAATGGATACCAATGTTGTCTTGGCCAGTCTGGAGCTATCAGAATGATCCTCGGACGTTCCTCTTTGATCTTCAGAAGCACCTTGTGCATCAAAGGAAGTGGTGGGAATGCATATGCTGTCAGGTTTTTCCAACTGAAGGATAGGGAGTCCACCTTCCAAGCAAGTGGGTGGTACGTCCTTGTGCAGAATTTCTTTAGCTGGTGATTGAGTGGGGATACAAACAAGTCTATTTGTGGTAATCCCCATTCTCTTGTGATGGCTTTGAAGATGTCCGGATGCAGCATCCATTCGTGGGCATCTGTGGTAGTTCTGCTTAGTATGTCTGCTAGAATGTTTTCCTTCCCCGGTACAAAAATTGCTTGTAACTGAATGTTGTAGCTCAAAGCCTCATCCCATAGGTCCAGTGCCAGCCGGCATAGGGGATATGAATGTGTGCCTCCCTGTTTGTTGATGTACCACATAACTGTGGTGTTGTCTGTCCTTATCATCAACTGGCCTTCTTGGATAAAAGGTCTGAATGACTGGATTGCCAATTTTACTGCCATCATTTCCTTTAGATTTATGTGCAGGTGTAGCTGGTCTTGAGTCCATAGGCCTTGAATGCACTTGCCCAGCATGTGTGCCCCCCAACCGAGGTCTGAGGCATCTGTCGTAATGGTTTGTCTTGGTTGACTGTTGCAGAAGGGCAATCCTGTGTTTGATTGACAGGCCTGAGCCCACCATAGGAACTCTTGCTTCAGGCATGGGATTATTGGAATTTTGGTCTCTAGGCTGTGCTTGTGTTGGGACCACAAATTCTTTAGGTACCACTGTAGCTTTCTCATATGCAGTCTGGCATGAGGGATCAGAATTATGCAGGATGCCATGAAGCCTAGAGCTTGTAGCACTTTTCTTGCAGTTAGATGGTTCTGCTTTGTTCATGCCAAGAAATAGAGAGGTAGTTGCTCTTTCTTTTCTGCAGTTAGGAATGCCATTTGTTTTGATGTGTCTAGTTCTGCACCCAGAAAATTTATTCTTTGGGATGGAATCAGCCTTGACTTTTTTATATTGACTGTATATCCCAAGGCTTGCAGGAGGTAAATGACTCTTTGTAAGTCTTCTGTTAGCTTGCTTTTGTTGTCCGCTTGTATCAGGCAGTCGTCCAGGTAGGGATAAATTTGAATCCCCTGAAGTCTGCAATGAGCGATTACTGATGCCAGGCATTTCGTGAACACTCTGGGCGCAGTAGATAAGCCAAAGGGCAATGCTGAGAATTGATAATGCTCTGATCCTGCAAGAAATCTGAGGTATCTTCTGCAAATTGGTCATATGGGGACGTGCAGGTATGCCTCCTTGAGATCTAGAGTTACCAGCCAAGACTCCTTGCCCAGCATGGGAAGAAGCTGCTGTAGGGTCAGCATTTTGAATTTTGGAACAATGAGGAATGTGTTTAAGGCGGACAGGTCTAGAATAGGCCTCCATTTGTTTTCTTTTCTTGGTACCAGGAAGAGTCTGGAGTAAAATCCCTTTCCTTGCTCCATAGATGGTACCTTTTCCACGGCTCTCATTCTTAATAATTGAGATATTTGCTTTAGAGCTTCTGACCTTTGAGTAGGTGGTAGGTTTGGCATTCCTCTCTTTCCTGGTAGAGTATGGAAATGGAACCTGTAACCTTGGTCTATAGTCTGCAAAATCCATTTTTCTCTTGTGATGCAATGCCAGTTCTTTGAAGATAAGGTTAGCTTTCCGCCTAAGGGTGCTTCTAGTTGTTCCCTGGTAGGCGGTGTCACCGCCAAGTCACTGAGATTGAGTCGTTGTAGTGGTGGTGGCTGCATCCGTGCCTCGCTGGTTGGTGCCTTGCCACTGGCGTCCCCTGTAGGCACCCCTGGATTGGTTTCTGCCTCTGGAGCACCTATTCCTGCCTCTTTGTGTCTTAGAGGAGTCCGGAAAGGACCAATTCTTGGAGGGCCAGTTCCTGCTAAACCTTGGAGGTTGAACCTGTAAGAAATCTTTCACTGTTTGTACAGATTTTGCCTTCTCTTCCATCTTTTTTAGTACCTGCTGTGCAGGGGAACCAAATAAATTGACCTTGTCCATGGGTGCATCCAAAAGTTTTGATTTGACATGGTCTGGTAATGCCTGTTCTTTCAACCATGCATGCCTCCTGATAACTGTGCCAGTCATGGCTGATCTAAAGGAAGCCTCCAGTGCATCATAGCCACATTTTAAAGAATGGTTACTAACCTGCTGTATGTTATGTACCATTTCTAGAACATACTTTTTATCTAAAGATTCTTCAGAGGACAGCTTTTTAGTTAACTGGTCAAGCATAAACTCTTGATATTGAATCATATGGAATTGGCAGTTCAAAGCTCTAGCTGACAAGGTAGCAGAGGTGTAAACTTTTTTACCCCATCTCTCTAAGGACCTGGATTCCCTTTCAGAGGGGAGGGGTTTTTTAGTAGAAGTAGCTGCTACAGCTTTAGGGCCCTGGGAGATAGTCTCTGGATCTGCAAAAGGAGCCTTGTATAAATGGTGATGAGTGTCCGGGACCCTGTAGAACCTATCGGGCTTAGCAGGAGCCGGAGGTAATGAATCAGGAGCAGTGCAAGCATCATTAAATGCATCATCTACAACAGAAATAACTGGCGGTATAGCTAAAGGCCTATGTTGTGGCAAATGTAGAAAGGTCCTAAGCCTTTTTCTGGAGTCTGAGAAATCTTGGCCCTGCCACTGAAACTGTTCCCTCATAGCATGCAAGGTTTCCCCAAAGGAAAATTCCTCAGGCGGAGAGGCTGAAGGGATGGGATCTTCAGCATCACAGTCTTCGTAAGGAGAATAAGTAGCCTCAGGAGGGTCTGTATGTTCTGAATCATCAGAGGAATCATCTGTGGATACTGGCTCAGGGGGCTCTGCTCTAGGCCTCTTTTCTGGAGGAGGGAGAGAGGCCCTGTCTGGATGAGGCTGGGATCCACGAATTAAGGAGATGAGATCCTCAGCCAAAGAAAGCATATGGGAGCTGGTGCTGGGTCTGTGAGAGGGGGGTTTGGCAGGCACTGTTTTTGATGCTTTGGCTGCTTTAGCCCTGGCAAAGGCCTTAATAGACATTGCTGTAGGAGGCCTAGCAGCTCCACGTGCAGGGGTTGAAATATCCAGGGGAATGGTGTCTGATGATTCCTGTGAAACCGCAACTGAAGGTTGGATTTCAGTAGCCGATTCTACCAGGTTGGAAGAGGTCTCGGTAGAAGGCATGGTTTCGACTGAAGAAAGAACCGCTTGCTCGGTTTCGGCCGAAGCCGAGACACTCGCGGTTTGCTTAACCGCGGTTTCGGCCGAAACCGCGGACCGTGAGTGTCGGTCCTTTTCTTTGCGTTTTTTGGTAATTTGCGTTGTCGGAGGATCCGGCGGCATAATATAGGCAAAATCGGAGCCGAAAATCTGTTCAGCAAACTCCGACCGACGTCTAAGCGTCCGTCGGTTAAAAGAAGCACAGGCTAGACAAGCTGCTACGTCGTGGTCTGGGCCTAAACAATGTATGCAGTAGGAGTGGAAATCTTTATGAGGTATTTGTTTCCCACAAGATAAACAATTATTCACTTTCTCTGACATCGGCTGAGGCAAGAAAGAGTCCCCAGCGGGGTACTTAGCTTTTAGAAGTCTTGAGTAATATTCGGTAGTAGTAAACTCTGGATCTGACCGACCAGCACTTGCGAACAGCTTCTGCTTCGGGCGCCACGTGGCAAGAAAGACTGGGGAAAATGGCGTCGGCTGATGCCTTTATACCCGAAGAACTGCCGCAATGACGTCGGGTGAAGTGCGACACCAGCCGAAGCCAGACCCAGACTTTGGAATCCGGCCGACCGAAGGGCTGCCTGACGACAGGACAACCCATTTGTAAGGACTGCAGATGCATCCTTGAAGGACATCTGGTTTTCCATGGTGGGTGTAGCAAAAACGTATGCAATGTCCTATCCATTTGGAAATGGTTTGTTTTGAGATAGCCTTTCCTTGTGATGCTGTAGCACAGGATACAAGAAGCTGGTCAGATTTTCTGAAAACCTTAGTTTTATCCAAGTAGTAACATAGCTGTCTGTGAATGTCCAAGGAATGCAGGAGTCTTTCTCCTTTGTTCTGTGGATTTGGAAAGAAGGTGGGTAAATGGTAAATGGATGGTTTGATTTAGGGCCACACTGGATACCACCTTAGACATAAAGGAGGGGTTAGTTCGTAGAGAAACCCTGTCTTGATGGAAAATGAGGAAAGGCTCTACTGCCATTAGTGCCTGAAGCTCTGAAACTCTTCTAGTTGAAGTGATTGCTAGCAGCAGGACAGTCTTCCATGATATAAACTTTAGGTTAGCTGAGAAAGCTGGTTCAAAAGGAGGTAGCGTGAGTTTTTCCAGAACAAAATTAAGGTCCCAAGTAGGTGTTGGTGCTCTCCTGGGAGGCCTAATGTTCTTGGCCCCTCTGAGAAACTGCCTTAAGAGTGGATGTGAAAATAAGGGAGGATCCGCGTTGTAGTGAGCAGAAATAGCTGAGGCGTGGATTTTAATAGATGAAAAAGAAAGCCCTTTGTGTAACATCTCAGTTAGATATTGCAGAATCTGAGGTATGTCCGGCTGAAGGGTATTTTGGCCTTTAGCTTGGTTCCAGGCGCAAAACCTTTTCCATGTCTGAGTAGGCTTTCCTGGTGCTGGGCCTCCTGGCCTCCAGAATAACTTCCATAACAGCTTGTGAGAGAGGAGCTGGCTGGTTGCCTAGGTGATTTGCCATGTAGCCAAGTTTAAGGGTTTGAGCTGGCTGTGTACAATCTGATTGTCTTGCTGTGTGAGCAGGTGGGTAATTTGTGGTAGAATCCATGGTGGGCCATGGGCCATATTCCTTAATAGTGGGTACCAGTGCTGGCGTGGCTAGTCTGGAGCAATGAGTATCATTCGGGGTCTCTCCATCCTGACTTTCAGTAGCACCTTTGTGAGAAGGAGTAGTGGAGGAAAGGCATATACTGTTAGCATTTTCCAACTGAATGAGAGTGCGACCACTTTCCAAGCTTGTTGGTGAAAAGTCCTTGTGCAAAACTTTGTTAGCTGATGGTTTTGAGAGCTGGCAAACAAGTCTATGTCTGGGAGCCCCCACTTTTGAGTTATCATTGCGAATACTTGCGGATCCAGTTTCCATTTGTGGGGATCCATGATGTTTCTGCTTAGGTCGTCTGCCAATATGTTATTTTTTCCTGGCAGGAATTGAGCTTGTAATTGAACTTGGTAAGCCAGTGCTTTGTTCCACAAGGTCATTGCTTGCCTGCATAGAGGGTAGGAGTGTGTGCCCCCTTGTTTATGTACCACATTACTGTGGTGTTGTCTGTCCTTATGATAAGCTGTCCTGGATGCAAGCGGTCCTTGAAGGCTGTCAGAGAATTTTGTACAGCTAGCATTTCTTTTTGACTGATGTGCAGATTCCTTTGATCTGCTGTCCATAAGCCTTGAATGCACCGTCCTGCCATGTGTGCCCCCCAGGCACAGTCCGATGCATCTGTTGTCGTAGTTTGCCTGGCTAGGGGTAGGGTGAAAGGCTGACCCTTGTTGAGGTGACAAGCCTGTGACCACCATAGAAACTCCTGTTGAAGGCAGGGAATAAGAGGTATCATTGTTTCCAAGCTGTGACTGCGTTGAGTCCATACGCTTTTTAGGTACCATTGTAATTTCCTCATATGCAGTTTTGCAAATGGTATTAGTAGTGTGCGAGATGCCATGAAGCCCAAGGCCTGCAGAATTTTTCTTGCAGGGAGTTGGGTCTTTATTGCCATTGTTCTGAAGTATTGAGTTAATTGTAGTCGTTTGTCTGGCGTCAGATAAGCCATCTGGGCCGTTGTATTCAAGCTGGCACCCAGGAATGTCATAGTTTGTGAAGGCACAAGTTTTGATTTCTGTTCGTTTACTGTGTACCCTAGGCAACTTAGAAGATGTCTTACAAAAGCCACGTGTTGTAAGAGAATGTCCTTGCTTTCTGCTTGTATGAGACAGTCGTCCAGGTATGGGTATATTTGAATTCCCCCTCTGTCTGCAGTATGCAATTACTGGTGCCAGGCATTTTGTGAAGACCATGGGCGCAGTAGATAAGCCAAAGGGTAGTGCAGAGAATTGGTAATGGGTTGAACCTGCAATGAAACAGAGGTATCTCCTGCAATTTTGTCTGATAGGGACATGAAGGTATGCCTCCTTGAGGTCCAACATTACTAGCCAAGCTTTCTTGCCCAACATGGGAAGAAGCTGCTGTAGTGTTAGCATCTTGAATTTGGGTACTTGCAAGAAAGTGTTTAAAATTGAAAGGTCCAGAATGGGTCTCCAAGCATTGTCCTTTCTAGGGACTAGAAAGAGCCTTGAGTAAAATCCTTGGCCTTGCTCCCAAGTAGGTACCAGTTGGATGGCATTCATGTCCATGACAGCTGTAATTTGTTTTTGTGCCTCTGCCCATTGATTTTGTGGCAGGTTTGACATTCCTTTTATCCTTGGCAAGGTGTGGAACTGGAACCTGTATCCGTGTGAGATAATGTCTAGGACCCATTTGTCCTTTGTGACGATGCGCCAGTTGTCTGCAAAAAGTGTTAATTTTCCTCCCAAGGGAGCTGTCAAGTGGGTTTTGCTTGGCAGTTTGAACTTTAAAGTAATTGTGTTTGCCTTCTAGTGGCTTGGGACCTGTCTTCTCCTCCCTTCTGTGTTGAACTGCCCCATTGGCGAGGTTTGTAAGGGATTTGTGCTTGTCCTCTGCCCCTTGGGCGCCTGTATTTACCCCGCTGTGGCCTGTCAGAAGCTGGAAAGGACCAAGTTTTTGTTGGCCAATTTCTGCTGAAGCGTGGGGGCTGTACCTGTAAGAAATCTTTGACCGTCTGCATAGATTTTGCCTTAT
Organism: Protopterus annectens; assembly: GCF_019279795.1. NCBI lineage: Eukaryota > Metazoa > Chordata > Ceratodontiformes > Protopteridae > Protopterus > Protopterus annectens. The sequence goes on along the minus strand of NC_056747.1, from coordinate 549,363,917 downwards.
CCTCCATTTTCTTTAAAACCTCCTCTGCTTTAACCCCAAATAAAACATCCTGCTGTAAGGGCGCATCCAGTAACTTTGCTTTAACATGATCAGGCAGAGATTGTTCCTTTAACCAAGAATGCCTACGTATAACAGACCCAGTAACAGCTGCTCTGGATGAAGCTTCCAAGGCATCAAAACTACATTGTAAAGTATGTTTGCCCACCTGTTCAGCTGCATGCAACAGATCTTGCATTTCCTTGAGTTCAGACTGTTGAGGGAGCGTGCCCATCTTTTGTTTTATTTGAGACATAAGGAACTGCTGGTATTTAAGCATGTGAAATTGACAATTTAGTGCACTCATAGCTAGAGTAGTAGAGGTGTAAACCTTCTTCACCCACCTGTCTAGTGCTCTGGAGTCCCTTTCCGAAGGTACAGGATTTTTAGCCATAGAAGCCTTAGCCCCTTTGGGACCCTGGGAGATTGTCTCTGGATCAGCAGCAGGGCTTTTGTAAAGAAATTTGAGAGAGTCAGGCACTCTATAGTATCTATCTGGTATGGCTGGAGCAGGAGGCAGAGAATCTGGATTTAAACTAGATTCTAAGAAAACATCATCTACTATGACCAAAACAGGGGGATAGCAAGAGGTCTGTGCTGGGGAAGTAAAAGAAACTCCCGGAGCCTTTTCTTTGAGTCAGAGTAGTCCTGACCTTCCCAGTGGAAATGTTCCCTCATGGTGTGTAAGGTTTCCCCAAAGGAGTAGTCTTCAGGGGGAGAAGCTGAGGGAATGGAGTCTTCAGCATCAGAATCTTCATAAGGGGGAAAGGAGTAATCCTGTTCCTCAGAGGAACCTGAGGAAACAGACACCTGATCAGAGGAGGCATAATCCTCCTCTTGTCTAGGCCTTTTGTCGGGGGTGGGGGGTGGGAACCCCTAATCAAAGAAATCAAATCTTCAGCCATTTTAAGCATCTGTTTCTTAGGCATAGGGCCTTGACCTGGAGACTGAAGTGGAGGCTTTTTTGGTTTTAGAGGAGTCAAGCTTAGCATAAGGTTTAATGGTGAGGGTAGTCGGTCTGAAGACACCTTCAGAAACCAAAAGTGTTTCAGCAGCACCAGCTTCCCCAATACTGCGATGTCGTCCGTTGGGCCTAAGGAAAAAGGGTGCGTTGGCCTAGAAATCTCTACTGGGGGATCCGATGCGGCCTGGGGATCCAATTCAGTGGTAGCCAGGGGCTGCGTAGGTGCCTCACTGAAAACCGGAGAGCCGGTGACCGGGCCAGCCGAGGCCTCGGAGTCCGGCTTGGATCTAGGCTGCCTGTCCCTATCCTTGCATTTTTTATGCACGCCGGTAGTCGGTTGCTCCGACGGCATAGTGTAATTAAATTTTCTACCGAAGTAGTGTCGTGCGAAATCAAAGCGACGCTTTATAGTCCGCTTATTGAACCTAGCACAAAACAGACAACCAGTGACATCGTGATCTGGGCCTAGGCAAGGTATACAAAAAGAATGAAAGTCCTTATGAGGTATTAGCTTCCCACAAGAAATGCAATTGTTAACTTTTTCTGACATCGGACTGAGGCAAGAAAAGGTTCCCCAACGGCGTACTTAGCTTTGAAGACTTCGGACTGAAACTCTATTCGAAAATCTCAGGTGTCGGCCGACCGGCACTTGCGAACTGCTTCTGCTTCAGGCACCGCGCGGCAAGAAAGACTGAAGAAAATGGCGTGGGATGCCTCTGATATACCCCTGGCGCTCTGACGTCAGGGAAGAAGCGACAGCAACAGACGCCGGACCAAGACTTTGGAATTCTGGCCGACTGCGGGACCACCTGACGGCAAGATAACCCCAAGCGTGATGACTGCAGCAGGGTAACACGATGAACATCTGCTCTGTTAAGCTGCCACTTGTGAGGATCCAGGGTCTGTCTGCTCAACTGGTCTGCCAAAACACTGAGCCTTCCTGGAAGAAGCTGAGTTAGGAGATGCAGGCCCAAGGATGCTGCTATGGACCAAAGACTCATGCTCTGTCTGCACAGCAGGTAAGAATGGGTCCCTCCCTACCTGTTGATGTACCACATGACTGTGGTGTTGTCTGTCCTGACAAGGGTCCCTGGAGAAAGAAGAAGCTTGAAAGCTAGTAAAGCCTGCTGGACTGCCATCAACTCCTTTAAATGTATGTGCAGGTGCATCTGCTGGGCATTCCAACTTCCCTGTATGAATCTGCCATCCAGGTGAACTCCCCAGGCATAGTCCGATGCGTCTGTGGTAAGAACTTGCCTTTGTTCTGTAGACAGGCTGTTGCCCACCAAAGAAACTCTGTCCACAGACATGGAAGCAGAGGAATTATCACATCCAGGTCCTGTGTGTGTTGGCACCAAGTGTTCTTGAGGTACCATTGCAATTTCCTCATATGCAGTTTTGCATACGGAATCATGAGAATACAAGAGGCCATGAATCCCAGAGCTTGCAGGTATTTCCTTGCAGGGAGCTGGGACAGGATTGCCAAGTACTTGAAGTAAATTTAAAGAGTTGCCTGCTTCTCCTGGGTGAGATATATCATCTGGACGGCTGTGTTCAGACCCACTCCCAGGAATATAATCTCTTTGGATGGCACCATCTTCGAGTTTTCCATGTTGAGAGTGTAATCCAGGGAAGAGAGAAGATTCTTTACAAATTACAGATCCTTTAGCAGCTGTTCCTGAGAATTTGTTTGATTTAGACAGTCGTCTAACTATGGATAAATCTGAATTTTCTTTTGCCTGCAAAAAACAATGACTGGAGCCAGGCACTTTGGCTTATCTACTGCTTCCAGAGTTTTCACAAAGGGCAGCGCAGAGAATTGATAATGTTGCTTGCCCACCCTGAAACAAAGGTAATGCCTGCAACTTTCCCTGATAGGGATTGTGTAGATAAGCTTCTTTGAGATCCAATGTTACCAGCCAGGAATCCTTTTCTAACATTAGCAGTAACTGATGCACAGTGAGCATTTTGAACTTTGGAATTATCAAGAAAGTATTCAGGATGGATAGATCCAGGATAGGATGCCAGGTGCCTTCTTGTTTGGAACTAGGAAAAGTCTGGAATAGAATTCCTGGTCTACCTGCTGAGCAGGAACAGATTCTATTGCTCCTTGATGTAACAGACAAAATTTGCTTTTCCACTTCTGCCTTTTGGTTTGGAGGAGCATCCAGGAATACTTTGGGCACTGGAAAGGTGTGGAAAGAAAACTTGTGCCTTGGGATACTGTTCTGAGAACCCATTTGTAGTCTGTGATGGTGGCCCATACATTTGTAAACAGGGCCAACCTTCCCCCTAAAGGACTCTCTGGGCAGACAAGAACAGGCAGAAGTTGGACAGAGTCCTTGAGAATGTTTAGATTGAATTGCAGGTTTAGAACTTCCTGCCCTGGAAGAGGAAGCCTGCCACCACTTAGACCTTTGAGGGGTAACCCCCTGCCCCCTGAAGGCTGAAATTGCAGAAAGTCTAACTGTCTACATAGACTTGGCCTGGTCTTCCATCTTCTTGAGCACTTCCTCTGCTCTGCTGCCGAAAAGACTGCCCTTATGCAAAGGTACATCTAAAAGCTTAGCTTTAACAGGCTCTGGCATGGGCTGCTCTCTGAGCCAAGCGTGCCTTCTAATAACAGAGCCAGTAGCTGTAGCCCTACAGGAAGCTTCTAGAATGTCAAATCCACAATGTAAAGAATGCTTATTGACTAGACTGGCAGAATTCAGCAAATCCTGTATATCCTTACTGTCTGCCAACTGAGCACGCCTGCTATCCTAGCTTTAATAGCTTCCAAGGTGTGCTGCTGGTACTTCAGCATATGAAAAAGACAATTAGTAGATCTAATACCAAGAGTGGCAGAGTTCTAAACCTTTTTACCCCACCAGTGGCCTTAACTCCTTTAGGGCCTTGAGAAATAACCTTTGGATCAGCAAATGGACTCCTGAAAAGAAACAAATGAGAATCAGGAACTCAACAGTACCTGTCAGGTTTCCTGGGTGCAGGAGGAACCGAATTTGGAGTCAAGGAATTTTCCAGAAAAACATCAACAACAACTTCCAACACAGGAGGAATAGCCAAAGGCTTATGCTGAGGCAAATCCAAAAACTCCCTAATCCTTTTCTTCGAAAGGAGGTAATCCTGACTTTCGCATTTAAAGTGTTCTCAGAGTATTTAAAGTATCACCAAAAGAGAAATCTTCTGGATGAGAAGCAGAAGGGATGGACTTCTCTGCGTCAGAATCCTCAAAAGGAGAGAAAGCTTGAGAAACGTCTTCGTCATCCACAGAAATACTAGAAGTATCCAAACCTGAAAAGGACAAAGCTTCAAGAGAGACATCCCTACTCCTTTTTGAAGGAGAAGGCTGTGAACCCCTAATAAGAGTTAAAAGGTCATCAGCCATTTTGACCATTTGAGAATGAGGAGACCGAGAGGAAACTGGAGCCTGCTTCTTTACAGGCTTACGACTGGAAGATTTACCTGCAAGCCTAAAGGACTCGAGAGGCCTGGCTACCGCCAAAGTTGCAGCCAAAGTTGTCAGTATGAGCTTGCTGTCTGAATGAAGAACTGAAGTCTCGGACAGCGCAGTCAGTTTCGCGGCTCCGGAGCCAGCTGAAGAGGCAACAGGCGGAAGGTCAGAAGGCAAAATGGACACGGGAGGCCTGGGGACCTCAGAAATGGTCTCAACTGAGGTCTGCGGTTGAAATCTGCAGACTGAAGGGGCTGCAAAGGCGCTTCACTGGCTACTGCATAACTGACAACCAACCTAACATCATCCGAGGACTTGATCTTCGGAAGCCTGTCGCAGTACTTATCCTTACACTTCTTGAGGATATCTGAAGCCTGAAGGCAAGAAAAGAGGATCCCCATCGGGGCACTTAGCTGTAGTTGACTTCAAACTTGTAGTCGGCAACACAAAAGGTAAACTGCTGACCGGCACTCCTGCAAAAAATACTTCTGTTTTGGGCTACGCGGCAAGGAAGACTGAGGAAGTGACATCGGCTGCCTCCTTTTGTATCGGACACCCTGACGTCTTTTACAACCGATGACAGCTGACGTCATTTTTACTTACCTTTGGTATTCTGGCCTATCGAGGCCTACCGGGAGCTAGATAACCCACTGGTTAGGACTGCAATAATGAAACACAAACATCGAAAGTATTCCACTACAAAAATAGCCCAACGAATAATTTGGGCGTTGAACAAGGCACAAAACCGACAGCGAGGGACATCGTGGTCTGGGCCTAAACAGGTGACGCAGTAAGAATGAAAATCTCTATGAGGTATTTGATTTCCACAGGTAAGACAATTAATTTTTTCTGACATCGGTTAGAACAAGAAAAAAAGGATCCCCCAACGGGGTACTTACCATTCTGAAGACTTCAGGTATGAAACTCTAAAACGAAAATTTCAGGAGTCGGCTGACCGGCACCTGTGAACTGCTTCTGCTTTGGGCACCGCACGGCAAGAAAGACTCATGTAATGGCTTCGGCTGCATCTTTTATACCCCCTGATGACCTGACGTCATGAAAGAAGCGACAGCATCCGACGCAGAATTCTGAAGACTATGGTATTCAGGCCGGCTGAGTGCTACCTGCAGGCAGATAACCCAAATGTGATGACTGCAACAGTGAAACACAAAGAACATCTCACATGGAACATTATGGTGAGTACATAACTTCTTAATGTAAAGTTGTTCTATCTCACCATTCATTCTTACAGATGGGTAGTGTCCCAAGCACCATCTTTCTCGGGTGGCTCACTGGAGTATACTTTTCAGGACAGCAGAACCAAAGGAGGCCCTGTCCCTGGCTGCTGCACAAATGTTATCTATAGGGAGCCTAGCAGAAACGGCAGAAGATGTGGACACTGCTCTGGTAGAATCAGCCTTAATTTTGTGTTGTAAAGGTAAATTAGCAGCTGAATAAGTAAATGTGATACAATTAGATAACCATCTAGACAGTGTTTTTGCCACTGGCATACCTTTTCTGGAATCTGAAAAGGAAACGGAAAAACTGTTCCAATTTTCTGAACTCTTTTGTTCTACCCAGGTAAAATCAGAGCTGTCTATGAACATCAAGCTTGTGCAGCATATACTCTAAGCTGTTTGTGTGTTTGGGGAAGAACACTGGTAAATCTATGATCTGGTTAAGGTTAGCTTCAGTACAAACTTTGGGTAAAAATAAAGGATTTGTTCGCAGGGACACTCTTGTCAGCATGGAAAATCAAATAAGGAGGCTTTATGGACAAGGCCTGTAGCTCTGACACTCTACGGGCAGAAGTGATGGCTACTAAAAAGATAGTCTTCCATGAGAAGTATTTCAAATCACATGTGGACTCTGGCTCGAAAGGTGGGAGAATAATGCATGAAAGCATAACATTTAGATTCCATGGGGTATAAGGGGATTACACAGGTGGTCTGAGATGAAAGGTCCCTTTGAGAAAGGCTTTGGATAGCTTGTGTGACACTATGTTTAATCCTTCAAAGCCAAGGTGAAAATTATAGATGGTGGCAAGTTGTACCCGAACTGTTGCTGCTGCAGCTCCTTTACTGAAAAGCATAGTCAAAATCTCTAATATGGAGGAAATGGATCAATGTTATTTTGAGAAGCCCATACAGAAAATCTTCTCCATTTGCTAAGGTATAGCTTCCTAGTAGAGGACTTGTGAGAAGATATCAATGGGAGCGCTACAGAATCCTGAGACCCCCAAATCCTGAAAACACACAGGATACCAACACTTACTATATTCCAGCACAAGTACATACAGAAACAAATAAAACACAAACCATATTACTCTTCATCAAGTATAAAAAAAGGGGTGCAAGCCCCCTGCACCCCCAAGTGCAATCTCAAAGTTGATATACTTAAGTAGCAGGAGGTGTGGGGGGGCTCAGCTCCCCACATGGGGGGTGCAGGGGGGCTTGCCTCCCTGCATATAGTTGAAGGGTAATATGTTTCTGTATGTAATTGTGCTGGAATATAGTAAGTGTTGGTATCCTGAGTGTTTTAAGGATTTTGTAGCGCTTCCATATCAATATATGTTGCGTTTCGTTTGAGAGGTTATGGAACCTGGCTATGTTGGGAAAGTACATTTGTGTACACTTATCATAAATGTAGATGTTCGAGTGTATTCACTGTTGCAGTCATCACATTTGGGTTATCTGCTTGCAGTAGTCCTCAGTCGGCCTGATTATCAGTCTTGGGTCCTGCGTCGGTTGCTGTCTCATCTTCCATGATGCCAGGTAGCCAGGGGTATAAAGCATGCAGCCGACACTATCACATCAGTTTTTCTTGCCCCAGATGTTGCATGCTTTATACCCCCCGACTACCTGACGTCAAGGAAGATGAGACAGCAACAGACGCAGGACCCAAGACTTTGATAATCAGGCCAACTGAGGGCTACTGCAAGCAGAGAACACAAATGTGATGACTTCAACAGTGAAACACAAACAACATTTGGAGCAGCCAAGCTGTCAATTTCAGGGACTGAAGAGAGGGATGAAGAGCCCCCAACGAATGCGTCAGTAGGTCTGGAACCAGGTCCAGAATCCAAGGCTCTTACGACAGATGAAGTCGAAGGAAGGAAAACCAAATCTGATGAGGCCAATGGGGGGCTATTAGAATTATGGTCCTTCCCAGGGCTTTTGCTCTCTACATTACTTTGGGTATCAAGAGAATTAGTGGGATGCATAGAGGAGACCTGGAAGCCAATTGTTTACGAGTGCGTCCCTTGGGGCTTCTCCTAGAAGAGGAAATCAGGGCAAAATAGTTTCTGCATTTTGTGTTCATGTGGTTGGCAAAAAGGTCGCAGCAAGGCTGGACCCACCTGCGGAATATTCTTTCCGCTATCTCTTTTTTGAGGGACCACTCGTGAGGCAACAAAATTGCCCTGCTCAGTTTGTCCGCTATCATGCTGGATTTCCCCAGGATGTGCGTTGCTATCAGAAAGCGCTGGGTGGATGTAGCCAACTGCCATACTCTTCGGGACTTGCAACAAAGGGGATAGGACCTGGTTCCTCCTTGTTTGTTCAAGTACCAGACCGCTGACATGTCCGTCTGAATCGCAATAGTCCCATAGGGAGAGAGTCCTGGAAGTACTGCAACACCAAAAGTACCGCTCTCATCTCCAGGACATTGATATGCAGATGTGTCTCCTGTTCTGTCCATGTGCCTTGGGTTGTTCTTCCATGAAAATGCCCCCCCCCACCCTATCAGGGAAGTGTCCGTGGTCAGTGTGGCCACTGGTGAGGGTAGGATAAAAAGGACGACCTATCGTTACATGAAGAGAGGTCAATCACCTTTTTGCATGTGTGTGTAATAATTATGAGATGAGCCATTGGGAGCTCTTGGGAAGACCACTGAGTGAATAACAGCCAATGTAGAATCCACATGTGCAAGCGACCCAACGGTATCGCTAATATTGCAACTGCCATCATGCCTAACAACTTTAGCACTTCTGATGATGGTGCCTTGTTTTGGATATGATGTTGTGGACCTGCTGACGAAGTAGTAAACTCTTTCTGCTGGAAGTTTTAAAGTGGTGGTGATGTCCAATTATGCTCCGATAAAAACGATATGTTGTGATGGCAACAAGGCAGATTTTTCTTAAATTACTGTAATGCCAAAATGATTGCAGAGAGTAAAAGTGGTGTCCCTGGCTTGTATTAGTTGATGCCTGGTGGTAGCGGTGAGGAGCCAATCATAGTACGGAAAAACCTTGAATCCTAAACGCCTTAGGTGAGCCGTGACGTGACCACTGCCATACATTTGGTGAACACTCTGGGAGCTGTAGTGAGACCAAAGGGCAGGACTTGAAACTGGTAATGATTGGCTCCCAGCCAGAAGAGCAGATGGTCTGGCCATTTTTATATGCAAGTACGCATCCTGTAGATCTATCGAGCACAACCAACTGTCTTTCCCTAAAACAGGAAGTATAGACTGAAGCGTGACCATCCGGAACTCCTCTTTCTTGACAGATCTGTTTAGCCTGCTGAGGTCCAAAATAGGTCTCCAGTCCCCTGTCTTTTTTGGAACTAAAAAGAACCTCGAGTAAGTTCCAGATCTTGTCTGGTCTGTTGGGACTGGTTGGATGACTTTTCTTAGCAACGTTTGGACCTCTACTGTTGCTTTTTCCCTGCAACTGGGTGGAACGTCTGTGATTTTTGTCATCAATGGAGGGGAAGCGGCAAAAGGAATGACATATCCTCTGGAAACTATACTTTGTACCCAGTTGTCATTTGTTACCTTGAGCCAGGCATCTGGATACAAAGATACGTGACCCCTGACTGCCAACAGAGCAGGACAGTCGGGCCTACTTTTAGGAGCAGTGGTAGGGCCTCTGTCTCCCTGTTTTGCAGACCCCCTTTGCCGAGAGGACGGCGTCTTCCATTATTGCCCCCTCCTCTGCCCCTGGAGGGGGGTTCACCACGTGTGTCCAGAAAGGCTCCTTACGAGTTTCGGAACAACATCTTTTCTTCCTTTTGACCCTTGGGGTAGGGTCTGGGAGAGGTGGAAAAACGGACTCCGATGGCAGACCATCTTTCCTTCCTGCTCACACCAGGTCAAAGTTTCCTTAACTTTGGGCCCGAAAAGGGACGAGCCATCAAAAGGGGTGTTGACAAAGGATGATTTAAAGGGCTCCACAAAATAACACAAGTGCATCCAGGAATGTCTCCTGAGAGCAATTCCTGTACCGGCTGCCCTACTCGCTCCATTAGCTGCATATAAAATGAGATGCATGAACGAATTCACAATGGAATTGAGGGTAGCAGGCTGGGAGGCGACTTTGTCTGAAGCTCCTGTAGCTACAATACTCTGAAGAGCATCTCCATGCTCTTTAAGGAGGTCTTTTTGTAGTCTCGTAAAATGAATGAGACAGTTCAGTGAACGCATGGCAAAAGTCAATGAACTGCATGTGCGCTTCCCGCATCTATCCATGAACTTAGAGTCTCTGTTAGGAGGATGGATAGAGGAAGATGTTTCTGACATCTCCTGTTTGGTGGCTGCCGCCACCACCATGGCATCAACTGGCACTCCCCATGGTGAGAAAAGACTTTTCCTGGGGGGTGGAAATGAATTTATTGGGCCTCCTAGGGACAGGCTCCATGGTGTCCGGAGACTCCCATGCCCTTCGTGAGACCAACTCAATGAGCTCATCAAAGGGCAGGGACACCCAAGAGGTGGAGGTTTGAGACCTGAAAGCCTTCAGGAGAACAGACTCATCTTCAGTAGGGTTGGTGGACTTCCAGCCACCCCTCTGCCTAAGGATTTCTAATATCTCAGCAAATGAGATCTTCAGAGGGGGACCGTGGGGACCATTCTGATTCATGAATTGTCACCTACCATGTACATGCACTGACTGCAATGCCTACAGGAAAAAGTCCCTTTCCTTTGAGAGTAGGTCTCCTTTTCTATATCTTCTTCATAACATACTAACTACTCTAAAAGGAAAGGGACTTTTCCTGTAGGCATTGCAATCAATGTATGTACATGGTAGGTGACAATAAATTCATACACCCAGACACTGGACAGGAATACACTTTTAAACATTGTGCTGTCTGCAGGACTAGGGATTTGATATACTTAGCTCAATGCCAGGTATGTAAATCCTTTTATGTGGGCAAGACGAATAGAGCCCTCAGGGAATGTGTCAGAGAAGACATATATGTGATAAACAGAGAGGATGAGGGCAATGCGTTAGCCAGACATGTGATAGGCCATGGCACAAGACAAATTCAAGTTTAGAGCCTTAGAATTGATCAAGAAGACTGGTAGACTAGGGGATGTCAAAAATTATACTGAAGAGCAAGAAAACAGATGGATAATGAGGTTACAAGCGCATAGTTTGAATGACAAAATAACAAACCTTCTTTAGCTGCACGGCCTTATGTACATTAACCACTCTAATATCAAGATTACATTTTATAAAATCAGGTGAACCATAGTGTTTAGTATTTAAGTTAGCAGCTCAGATATGTGTATATTATGACACTTGAGTATTATATGCCTATTTTTAGATGGATAACAGTTTCTTAACACCTGATAATGCACTTTTAAGATAGCCATATGCTATGGTTATGTATTAGTTTATCTGTATGTACATTAGTTTATTTTTATGTATATTAGATACTGGAGTTCTATCTCTAGCTGATGAATTTAGGTAGATGACAGGTTATACAAGTGTTGCATGACATACGGTAGTATAATATATACTTTTTAATAACATTTTTAAATAATACATATGTATTTATGTTGCTATTTTATAATTAGTACTTTTTTATACACATATTAAGTTTTGTCATTAGACTATGTGACATGATAGATTAGACCATGTCTTTTATAGTATTTTCATTTTTTTTGGATTTGATAGTTTACATGTATCTTAAAAAATAGAATAGCATGATATGATTTAAATATATATATATATATATATATATATATATATATATATATATATATATATATACACACACACACACACAAAATATGCAGTAACCCGTGTCTATACACATTTAATTGTCTAGCCTAATTTTTTTACTTTAGACCATGTGGCAGGTTAGAGTAGATTATGTTTTGTATAGTACTTTAGGAACATTAAGTCATGTTAGTTTATATTATGCAACTGAGTTTAGTTCATAGTTTTGTTTTATAGATATAACGATGTTTTAGTAACCGAGTTCATACATATATATGTTCTGATACAGATGATTTTAAGAATTTAATGAAGTTTGATTATTTAATTGCTTCTTTGTGAGGTCACAATCATGTTTAGTAAGGGATTGGATGATGCAACTGTTTAGGTGTTATTTAATTCAGGTGAATGATGACTGCTGTGTTAAAGTCTGAGGAAACGTTTTTGAAACGTGAAAGTGCTTACTACTTCACTTTGTGTTTTGTCTATAATAAATACTTCAAAACAAGCTGTGGTGAGCCTCTTTTGTTGCTTCTTGGATTCATATCGTTTGCCCTGAGGAGGCACTTTATCCAGGACTGGTTGGTTTTGACTTTGGTTTTCTACAATCATCAGGTCCGACTTCTCCGGCTCCGAAGGACAGGTATGGCTCAGAGGAAAAAAGGAAGTTGATGGCAATACAGTCTTCGGTTCCAAAACCACTCTGATCGGAGCCGATAAAAATTTTGCAAACGTCGGTGCCTGTAGCAACTTCTGCACCACACGATCCACATCCAAATCGGATAGGCTGATCGACGACAGAGATGCATGAATGGATGGAGGCACTGACTGAAGAATCGGAAACTTTAGTACTTTGGACATCGGTTCCAGGACTGGGGACCGGCTCCAAAAAGACAAGACGCTCGGCTCCAAGGGCTGTGGAGCCGACGTCGATGGTTTCTTAGATTTTCTTACTTCCAAAGAAGCCTTAGAAGACTTTGACGACTTACTAGACTTATCCTGGTCACTCAAAGCTTCCTGAAAAGATGGTTTCAGAAGTCCTCTATCTATGAGCTTTCTTTTTCTCTCCTGAAGAACTCTGGAGGAAAAAGAATGGCAAATGGAGCAGCTTTCCTGCAAGTGCAAGGCTCCAAGACGATACATGCAATTAATGTGACTGTCACAGACATAATCTGTCCACATTTTGGACACTTTTTAAAGCCTGACTTGGGATGGTCATCTTTCTCCTGGTCAGCCATAATCCAATATACAGTATCAAGAAAAATTTTACTGTACTATAAAAGAGACTAGACACACCCAAACAATTAGAAAGGTTAAACTAGTAAAGCTAAACTAGTGAAATAAGCCCTAAACAACAATGGCTGAATAAAGGAATATTACAGGCCTAAATAAAAAAACGAAGGCCAAAAAGAGAAGGAATATCTATTAACAAGCTATAAAAGCTATAACTATTAAAGACTAACTGTAAATATTTTTAGAAATAACAATTTTTCTAGATAATATCAGAAAAAGAACTATAATGGCCAGAGCTGTGCAAGGAACTTACGATCTACTGCAGCGGCAAACTAGATCTGAGGTAACCCAAGGTGCATCATGGGATAGGGACTTGGCCTCGAGCTGTCTGAAGACCTTGAGCTTTGTAGTAGGCCAACTCAGAGCAGAGGATCAGCTCCGAACCCATCTGTAAGAATGAACGGCGAGACAGAACAACTTCACATCAAGAATTACTCAGAGGGAGTGACAAATGTTAAAGTACAGCGAAAGGGGAATCTCGCAGAACAAGAAGAGAAGCAACTGCAGAATGCTAAAAAGAAAATAAGTCATTACCTCAATAATATGCAGGTGTTCAGAAAGATTGCTGTTAAGCTACTGTTTTTTTTTTTATAACTGGAGCACAAAAACGTTTAGCAGCACGACTCAGGCTACAAAAAGTAGAAAGGGCTGTTGCCAAGCTTAGGGAGTCTATAACAAGTAAGATAACAAGAGATCTTATAGAAGTATTAGAAGTATTTCAAAAATTCTATGAAAGTCTATATAAAGCAGAGAAATATGGAAATCGTGAAAAGATACAAATGTAAATGTTTATGGAATAATTAAATATGCCAAGGGTAGAGGTAGAGGAGGCTCAATTACTAACAGGATAGGAGAAGATGAGATAAAATGGTGACACAACCGATCTACAGGAAAGTCCCCAGTAATAAATGGTATTCCTGTGGAAGTTTGGAAACTAGATGGAAAGAAAACTGATGAAATACTGTTAAAGAAAAAACTTTCCAGATCTTCAAAAAGAGGACTACTAACACCCTGGAAGAAATCAGTGGTAACTATAACACCCAAAGAGGGTAAAGATTCATCAGATCCAGCTTCATACAGGCCAATTTCAATACTAAACCATGACTATAAAGTGTTCCAAGTCTAAAATGGCTAAATGAATGGGAAAAGTGATGCCAACATTGATAGACAAGGATCAATGTGGTTTTGTTGAAGGGAAGAAAACATTTGACAACATTAACTGAGCATTGATGATCTAGAGGGAAGCAGAATGTAAGAAAATACCACTGTTGCTGGTGGGTTTTTGATGAACAGAAAGCATCTGACAGAGTAAGCTGGGACTTTATGAGCAGGGTAATGGAAGCATTTGCATTCTCTGATGAAATTGTAAGGTTAATATGGAGAATATACAAGGGACCAGAGGCAAAAATTAAAGTGGGTGGGTTTCTGTCTGATAATTTCTGCCTGAGCAGGGAAACCAGGCAGGTGTGCCCTCTTTCCCAATGGTTTTAAATATAATGCAACTAGCAAAGAAAATAAGGGACTCAGAAATTCAAGGATATAAATGGTATGGTAGCCAAGAAAAGCTGGCTATTTGCAGATATTATTTTATACCACATACCACCAGAAAAAGGAGATTACAGTGTTGTGGAACATTTTGAAACTCTTCTCAGGTTCCAAAATTAATGAATCTAAAACAAAGGCAATAGCTGTAAATTAAGTACCCCCACACAAATTTTTTCAGTAACATCCATATTTATGGGGGCACGATAAAATGAAGTATGGATTAAAAAGGAATCCTCATTTACCACACCAGAATACGTGGGAAGAGACTAAACAAAAAGCAATACAATCTGAGAATTTGGAAGCTGTTATATGGACATGGATAAGGATGGAAAGATACAAGAAGTTAAAATCCTTTTAGTCTTATACACAGGTCAGGCATATTTTTAGCAACCAGAGGAGAAGTTTTGGAAAGCAATTAATAAAGAGCTGAAGGACTTTATCTGGGCTAGAAAGATGGCAAGAGTCAAGTGGGATAAGCCAATGAGGAAAAACTAGGATTAAAAATGTGAATACACTGATGAAAGAGCAAGACAAATTAAATAAACCAACATCTTTTAAAGAATTAAAGGATCAAATCAAAAATTAAAAAAAATAACAAAGCACCAGGTTTAGATGGATTAATCCCTAGAGATATATAAGTTACTACCAGATAACACATTAAGAATTCTAATAAAAGCGTTTGAAGAATTCAGAAATAACTCGAGTAACTTTCCTTCATGGAAGTACATCGATTTCCCCCATTCTAAAACAAGATAAAGACCCCAAATTATGTTCCTCTTATCGTGCTCCCTCTCTTAAATGTTGATTACAAAATCTTTGTGTCAGTTTTTGAGAACAGACTAAATCAACAGATGTCAAGACTAATACATGATGATCAAACAGGTTTCATTCTAAATAGAAAAGTTCAAAATAATGTCATTAGACTCTCCTCTCTCACTGATATTGCTAACAAGAAAAAAAGGAACTTTCAATCATTACTTTAGACTTAAAAAAAGCATTTGATTCTATAAACTGCACATATCTAAAGTTAAAGAGTATAATTTTTCAACAGGTTTTACTGACCTAATAAATAGATTATATGAAAATCCGGTACCTTGTATGAAAATTGGAGCATTTCTGTCAAGTCCTCTAAAAAAAAAATTTAAAAGGTACAATGCAAGGTTGCCTACTGTCTCCTTTATTTGCCCTATCAAGCAAACCCTTTGCAAACTTTATAAAGGCAAACTCCAAATTAAAAGTTTTAATGTTGACAAAAATTATTGTTCTAAGATGCAGCTCTTCGCGGATATTTTATTGGCAATTGGAGACTCTACTCCCCTGTAGAACATATTATTGACTCAATAAAGCTGAGAAAATTTCATGCTTAATATTTAATCATAACAAAACAAACATTATTGATAAAAAATAAGTTGCACTAAAAAATGTAACAAGTTTAATTGGGAAAATGAACAATTTAAATATTTATGTGCAACTATAAAATCTAATTGGACTGAAACAACGAAAGTAAACTATAAAAGTTTAACAAACAATAAGAAACAGAGGACTGGAATAAAATGTTTTTCACTATGGAAGGTAGACTAATTATAAAGATGATTATTTTGCCAAAAACTGTATTGCTTAAACTACACCTCCTAAAAATTGATTAAAGAAATAAATTCATTATTACTTGAAAGTTTTTATGGCAGCCTCAAAAACTGAAAATAGCCCTTGACTGGCACTGCAGAAGTTGGGAAGGTGGTGGAAAAGTTTTTCCAACTCTCAAATTGTATGCAAAAGCAGCTATTATGGAGTCAGTGACAGAATGCTAGCTATACTTCAAACTAGAAAACTATTCAAAAATCAGTTTTACTCTTACTTAACAATATAAAAATAAATAATAATATACATTAAGATATGGACAGATTATACTTGGCTATAAAGATTTTTACTTTTAACACAACAAAAAACATTAGAATATAATTAATAAAAAGAGGTAGAATTAAACTTTAAGAAAATGATGCACGGTAATTACCTTACTAAAAATGTATTATTCCTAATGCTCCCTACTGCTCCCATTAAAAACTGTCCAGACTCATTTAAAAAAAATAAATAAATAAATAAAAGAAAATGGAAGACAACGGTTTAAAATTCTGGCACCAATTTTTGAACAATAACAATGTACAGGAGTCCAAATTTCTTATGGCTAGATAGAATATAAAAGAAAATAAATGGCTAAAAATAAATACCTACAGAATTTTTACTAATGAGCTAAAATTAATATTAAATACAACTCAAAGACTATTCCTAACATACTGATTTTCTTCACTGGATTAAATGCTTTACATAATAAAACTAAAGCACCTTTATCAACGGTATACAAAATGTTGAGATCTGAATTTTAGAATCATGATGAATCTTTTTGGAATTATTCAACAAAGGGTAAATAACAAGATGTTCTCAGAGACTTAGATTCTAATATTTAAATCCATCAATAATACTTCTTTTTGGAAAAAAATTTACATGATGTTTCTGCACAGAAAGTTTCCCAACTCCACACAAAACTGCTTTAATATGTAAAAAAGACAATGTCAGATGTTGGAAATGTGAGGAAACTTTAGAAACAAATTGGATTCACATGTCCTTAGAGTGCAAAATGATCACTCCATTTTGGATAGATTTCAAAAATTTCACTAAAGCATTGTGGTCGGATAATTGTGAAATAACATTCATTATTATTATTTAATGCACCAATACCAAACTCCATACCGAGAATACGTTTAGTGGATCTCCTCTGGTCTCTTATTGCAATCACAAGGAAAAGTTATTACAATAAATTGGAAAAGGAGAAACTTCCTCTCATTTTCAGAATTCTTTTTTTAGCAAAAAATGTATGCAATAGGGAAATATAAATTGTTTATTCACGAGCATCAAATGTTACACAAATAAATGTCATGGTTAAAACTTAAAGATTTTTTAGATGCATTTTAACAATAATGATTAGAAAGAGGTTTCTGCTATGGACCTTGTATATAGTTTTTCCTTTGTTTATATCACTTGACTAAGTAAATAGGTTATAGTGACTTTTTTATTCAAAATCTAATAAAAATTTAAAAAAATAAAAAAACTGGGATCATATCATAGATGAGCTGAGGGACCCACGCATGGGATAAAGCATTTAGAAGCTGCCTCTGTTCATTAACAGTACAGGTGGCAGTCCTGGGGGTATATAAAGAAGTTATGTACTCACCATAACATTCCATCTATGTAGGTAACTTCATTTGTCAGCAACCTGTGGGGTATCGGATCCGATCCGGCTCAGAGCCGGCAGCTTTCCAAAGCCAGAGATCCGAGCTCCAAGCTCCTCCCCCTTACCCATAATACCCTGCTACCTCCCTCCAGTCCTCAGATCGAGTTTGCCCAATTATCAGACAGCACCAAAACAAACAAAACCTGAACACCTAACCTGATACCTACCAGGAGTGAATCATGTAATCATTCAGGTAACAAACTACAGGTTAGGGGGAAGGAGGAGGGGGTCAGTTGCTGACAAATGAAGTTACCTACTCAGATGGAATGTTATGGTGAGTACATAGCTTCTTTATCTGAAGTAGTTAACTTCATTTGATCAGCAACCTGTGGGACAGAGTCCCCAGATATCAAAGGCTGCCCTCTCTCTGTATATCAGATCTAATTTATAATGCGAAATAAAGGTATGAGAGGAAGCCCAAGTAGCCGCAGAACAAATGTCATCCAAGGGGACCCTTGACCAAAAGGCAGCAGAGGTAGCCATAGAACGGGTAGAATGAGCACGAACCCCCACGGGCTCAGGCCGACCAGAAATTTTGTACGTGAGCAAAATGCAGTGAGATATCCACCTAGCTAGAGTCACCTTTGTTACAACGAACCTTCTCGGCACAAATCTTACCCAATGATGGCTTAGCAAAGGAAACAAAGAGCTGCTCTGACTTGTGAGAGGCAGCTGTTCTGTGCAAATAAAAACGCAACTGTCTATGCACATCTAATGAATGGAGTCTGTACTCCCCTTTGTTCTGGTAGTTAGGGAAGAAAACAGGCAGATTAATGGATTGGTTGTTGCTAGCCTCGGAAGACACTTTAGGTAAAAAAAAAAAAAAAAGAGGGATTAGTCCTGAGGGATACTCTGTCCTTATAGAAGACAAGATATGGAGGTTTAGTACAAAGGGCCTGAAGCTCCGATGCCCTTCTAGCTGAGGTAATAGCAATCAAGAAGGCAGTTTTCCAAGACAAATACTTTAAGTCAACCGAAGCTGCAGGCTTAAAAGGGGGGGGGCCAGTTAGAGCCTGGAGGACTAAGGTTAGGTCCCACGGAGGAACCGCATTCTTGACAGGAGGTCTTAAAAGAAAAGTGCCCTTCAAGAAGGTCTTACAGATCTTAGAAGAAGCTAAGTGACCAAGATGGTCTCCGATGTGGAAGTGAGAAATGGCCGCCATTTGAACCTTCACAGTTGAAAAACTGGCCCCCTGATGAAAAATGTGTGATAAGAACTCAAGTACTGCTGGAGTGGGAGCCGTAAAGTGGTCCAAATTCCTATGCCCGGCCCAGATAGAAAAACGTTTCCATTTACTGTTGTAGACTTTCCTGGTAGAAGGCTTATGTGCCGCCACGAGGATGGATTTAACTACGGACAAGATGCCGGTAGTCCTAGCCACTAACGGAAATGGATCAACCAAGCTGAAAGCTTGAGGTCGTCCAGGTTTGGAGTTTTCAATCCCGAAGGATGAGAAATCAGATCCGGAATGGGATCGAATATCCAATAGGAGCTATGAGATGAGGCCGCAGGTACGGGAACCAGGTTTGACGAAGCCAGAATGGGGCTATGAGGATAACCGTGCTCCTCAACAGACTAGCTTTCTGCAAGAATTTTGTCATTAACGTGAGAGGAGGATAAGCATAAAGATCGGATGGCCAAGCATGAACTAGAGCGTCTCTGGGGCTCTCCCCCGGTGGAGGGATTAGAGCGAAAATCTCACTGCACTTTGCGTTCGAAGGCGATGCGAACAGATCGCAGCAAGGTTGACCCCATTTGAGGAAGATCTGTTTCGCTACTAAGGGGTTCAGAGACCACTCGTAAGGTGAGAGGATAGTTCGACTCAGCTTGTCCGCTAAAATGTTGGACCAACCCGGAATGTGCGTTGCCAGCAGAAAATGGTTGGTGGATATCGCCCACTCCCAAACTCTCATGGCCTCTCGGCAAAGAGGGTAAGACCTGGTCCCCCACTGTATTTTGATGTACCAGACCACTGACATGTCTGTCTAAATTGCAATAGTCCCCAGAGGAAGAAGGGCATGGAGAGCTTGCAACGCTAGAAGCACTGCCCTCCTCTACAGAACATTGATATGCAGAACGGTCTCTGTTGGAGTCCACGTGCCTTGGACGGTTCTGCCCATGCAATGCCCCCCCCAGGCGAGAAGCGTCCGTGGTCACCATGGCTTGGGGTAGAGGCATCAAAAAGGGCCACCCTTCCTGAAGCTCTCGGGAATGGAGCCACCAAAGCAGAGATTCCCTGCACACCCTGCTGAGGGGAATCGGGGAGTACAACGGATGTCGAAGGATGGACCACTGGACCTGCAAGGTCCATTGAAGAACCCTCATATTCAAGAGGGCTAGGGGTGAAAGGTTGGTAGCCGCCACCATAGACCCTAAAGCCCTCAGGACTAATTCCGCTGGTGGGGCCGGAGACTGTAGAAGAGCTAAGACGTGGAGAGTTAGGTTCCGGAGTCTGTCCGACGTCAAGAAAGCCTTGGACTGAAGCGTGTCTATTCTGGCCCTTATGAAGTCCAGGACCTGAGCAGGCTGAAGAGACGATTTTTTTGTAATTTATAGTGAACCCCAAATTGGTGGGCCAAATGCAGGAAATAATCCCTGGCCGAGCATAGTAGATGCCTGGTGGGAGCGGCAAGGAGCCAGTCGTCCAGGTAAGGAAAGACCTGTATTGCCTGAAGCCTCAGGTGTGCCGCTACAACCACCATGACCTTGGTGAACACCCTGGGGGCTGCGGTGAGGCCAAAAGGGAGGACCCTGAACTGATTATGACTGGCCCCAACCGAAAGCGGAGAAACCTCCTGGATCGCCTTGTCCATTAGAATGTGATAGTACGCATCCTTGAGGTCTATGCAGCACATCCAGTTGTTCTCCTGCAGAAGGGGGGAGAATAGATTGAATGGTGACCTTCTGGAATTTTCCCTTGGCAATGAACAGGTTCAATGTAGACAGGTCGGGAATTGGACTTATGTCCCCAGTCTTTTTTGGCACCAAAAAGAACCTGGAGTAACTGCCTGATCCGGACTGGCCTGGGGGGGGGGGACGTGCTGGACAGCTCTTTTTCTTAGCAACTCTTTTATCTCTAAAGCTGCTGCCTCCCTCTGACTGGGTGGGACATCGGGGAGGCGCCCCAACTGAGGGGGAGGATTCATGAAGGGAATAGAGTAACCTCTGGATATTATTCGGAGCACCCAGCGATCTGTCATGATTGACTCCCAATGTGCTAGGTGTTCCGAGAAACGCCCCCCCCGACTGCCACCAGAGAGGAGCAGTTGGGCAACCCCTCAGGGTTGCTGCGCGGGTCAGTCGGAAAAAGGTTCCCTCGACCCAAAATTCTTTGGCCCCCCCCTCTGCCTCTGGGCCGGTGTCCGCCTTGTCCTCCCCTGCCTCTGAAGGATGAAGGGTCCGGAGCATAACAGGATTGTTGAGATTTCTGGAACCACATCTTCTTTTGTCCCGTTTCCTGGAAAAGGACCTTTGAGGAGCCGAGAGGTGGATTCCAACGGCAGACGTCTTCCCGTCTTTCTCGCTCTGGAGTAGCGTATCGCGGATGGTCTTGCCAAACAACGTAGAAACATCAAAGGGAGCGTTCGCGAAGGACGCCTTGAAGGGTTCCGCAAAAACGCAAAGACGGAGCCAGGCGTGATGTCGTAAGGCGATGCCGGCTCTGCTGGCTCTAGCCGCCCCTCCGTGGCATGGGAGAGAAGCCGCATAGATGTATTGGATATCGGTTTTAGAGTGGCCATTCGTGCCAAGAAGGTTCGTTTGTCCTCGGTCGACATGGACTCCGGGGGTGACCCAGTGTACTCTGACTAGATTACGCTGAAGCCGAATCATGTGTACCAAGTAGTTCAGCACCCTTACGGAGATGGTGGCTGAAGCAAACATCCACTTTCCAATGCGGTCTATTGTCCGAGACTCCTTGTCGGGAGGATGTACCGAGGAACTATCCTGTGCCAGTTCCTTCTTGGTGGCAGCCGCCACCACAATTGCATCTACTGGGGAACCTTTGCTCCACGCTGTCCTGTCTGTCGGGGGACTAAGGATCTTATCTGGTCTCCTGGGGATCGGCTCTACAGTGTCCGGCTCCTTCCATGCCCTGGTAGTTATAAGATCTACCAGGGGGTCGGCTGGAGGGGACACCCAAGAGGTAGACGGGCCTGCGTCAAACTACTCCAGAAACACAGACTCATCAGAGGAAGGTTTTTGGGCTGACCACCCCCCCCCCCTAATGCGCAGCATCTCCATGATGTCTGCAAAGGAGACATCCTCAAGGGGTGACCTGGGGGAACCTTCCCCTTCCTCCAAGTCAGTGTCTTCTGTGAGGGACACGGGGGAGTCCAAGTGACTCCTTTTACACTTTCGTTTGTGAGGAACTTCCTCGGGGGAGGCTGTCAGAGGAGGGCTCACCAACCAGGTCCTGTTCCTCTAGAGAAACCATCTGGGACGTAGACGCAGGCTGTCCCTGGGGCCGGATGATGGAAGACGGGCCCGTCTGCGAGGGAATGGCGGGTGGATCCGTAGCACGAGCCTGGGGTCCCGAATCCCTCAAGAGGACCCTCTCCACGACATCGAAGGCAGAGGGTGAATCGCACTCCCTGGGATCAGAGAGCAGCCCCCTCGGATCAGACATGTGGATCGGCGCCGAAGCGATCGGACCCGAAAGAGAAGTGTGCTCCGACCGCATCGGAGCCGAAGACACACTCACCCCTCCCGATCAGAGACTCTGCTCACAGCCCCGAGAGCTCGGATCCGACAAAGGACCCGACAAACTCTAGGGTAAGTCCGGCAAAGTAGCGATTACTATCGGCGCTGACTCCCCGGCTCCAAGGCTACCCGGATCAGACGGCTCCGATACCCGATAATGGATCGGAGAAGGAGCAATGGGAGCGAAGAAGGGGGCCGAGCCCCCCCCCCCCGGAGAGGGCAAGAGCACTCCCATCTGTATCTGGGCCTGGCGGAAGCGACGCATCATCCAGTCCATGTCTGCGTCCGAAAGGCTCCTTGTTGATCTAGAAGCCGCCAAGACTGGGCGGCGGGAAGGCCGCCTCGACGACCTCAAAGGTGGCCGGGTCTCCTCCTCCGGCGAGAAACGTGGAGAACAGAGCTGAGAGGGGGAAGACCCGGAGACCTTCAAGGGAGAGCAGAGCTGCTTAGCTGGCGTGGCCGAGGGGGCAGAATCAGCCCGCCACTTGCGGCTCCTATGCCTCTCCCTGTCCTTGTCTCTTTCCTTCTCTCTATCCCGCCTATCTTTCTTTCTGGGGTCCCCCTCACCCTGGGACGCAGTGGGAGTTCGAGTCCCAGCCAGGGGAGCAGGAACCGCTGGCTGAACAGCCGCAGCTGGTGCCACTGAGGGAGAGGAGGAGGAAGCAGAATCCGTGGGCAAAAGGCCCGCTAGGATTAACTTGGTCCTCCTGTCCCTCAAAGCCCGGGGGTTAAAAGAGGCACAGATCTGGCAGCCTGATGACAAATGCGCCACCCCCAGGGCAAATAATGCATTGAGTGTGGCCATTGGCTGGGGACAGCTTATGGCCACACTCACAGCATTTAGAAAAAATGGCCTTCGGCCACGACAACTCACACACACACCCTCAAACACAGATAAAGGGAAGGTAAAGCTAAGACTAACTGACAACTAAACAAAAAATAAGCTAAATAAACTAAGGGTCGATTAATGCACACACACACACACACACACACACACACACACACACACACACACACACACACACACACACACACACACACACACACACACACACACACACACACACACACACACACACACACGGTTTAGATTGAAAAAAAAAACAGAGCAAAAAACCCTTTGAACAACTCACAAAACTTCCAGGAGCTTGTCACTCTTGCTTCTAGAAGCCACGGCAAACGAGATCTGAGGACTGGAGGGAGGTAGCAGGGTATTACGGGTAAGGGGAGGAGCTTGGAGCTCGGATCTCTAGCTTTGGAAAGCTGCCGGCTCGGATCCAGATCGGATCCGATACCCCACAGGTTGCTGATCAAATGATGTTAACTACTTCAGATTTTCTGTTTCCCATCCATAGAGCTAAGCTAAGCTTGAAAATGGATAGGGATGAACTTCATTTTATGTGGATGGCGAATCTGTTCCACAGCAGTAATATCCTCTGTGAAAAATACCCGTCCTTACACACTATTCTGTTCATGTACAGAAGAGGTTTAGATCTCTAGACAGAGCATTTCTGATGCCATTTGACTTCAGGAAGTTTAGTAAATTCATTAGTCATGTATCAAAGGATGCCTTGTAATGCCAGACAAAGGTCACCTTTTAGCAATCTGTAGGATACAGACTATAGTTACAGGGCTATTGAGGGTTTTCATTAAAACAAATAGTCCAGAAAAATGCAGCAGTTTCAAATGGAGATAAACAATTGTAAAAAAGATCAACCTACCAAACTGTTTGTGCATGTAACATAAAAATTGGAAATGCATTAAAAAAAAGCAGTCATGCATAACAGGTGGGAACAATAACTTCTTATCATAATGGCTACACGATCCAGATTATTTTGGAAAGTAAATGGCCTTGCGGGTGTAGACAAAAAAGTAACCATACTAAAAAATGCAGAGTGCAAGTAGCAATGTGACAGAAATACATTTGGACAGAAATGAGCATATGAATTCGATAAAGAAAGGATTTCAGGATGGATGAGCAACAGAATATAAGGGACAATGGAAAAGGGGAGTAATTATGCCAAGTTCTAGAGGTCCTTCAATGGTGATAGAAAAGGGAAGACGGATAACAATGAAAGATGTGTGGCAATAAGGAGCTAATGGCAAGAAAGTATGATTATGCTGGCATGTATTTAGATTTTGGCCAAAAAATATTATGGAGCTTAAGAAATTTTTATGGAGAAATAATCAGTATTCGGCAAGGAATATTACTTATAGGTGGGACTGGCACTTGATTTCTAACAGTGAGGAAGTATCTGGGTGACCTAAAATGGAAAGTATAACTGAGGGTAGATTTCTGAAGACAATTATGAAAATATTTGAAACTGAAGATGTGAATCAAGTAGTAGGAGATCAAAGAAAGTACATTTTACTGGGCTAAACTAGATAGAAATTAAATTTCTCAGGAACACGTACATTTAATCAAAAGCTTTAACACACATCCAGTAACTATTTCAGATCATGCATCAAGAAAAACTAAGATAAAAATGAAGAGTAACAAAGTAAAAAGACAATGGCACTTTCCCTCCAACCTGTTATGAAGAGGGGAATTCAAGGAATGGGTAGTGGAAATTACTAGAAGAGTTATTAGGGAAGATAGACATTTCTTCATAAATTATAACTACTGAGTGGGATAAAATGAAAAAGGAGTTTAAAAATGAGGTAGACATAAAAGAGATATAGGATTAAAAAGTAATAGAAATTATTTACATGGGCTAACAAAGGATAAAATATTATGGAAAAAGCAGCATCTCACAGAACAAGAAGAGGCGCAACTGCAGAGCCCTACAGATGAAATGAGTATCGGGACAATATGCACAAGTTTAGAAAGACTGCTGTTAAGAAACAGTTTCCAATAATTCCAAAGCACAAAAATATTTAGCACAATGATTTAGGCAACAGAAAGCAGGAAGGGCCATTGCCAAACCTAGATAGTCTATAACAACAAAAATAGCCAGACAGCCTGTAGAGGTATTCGATATATTTTGGAAATTTGTTATGAAAATTTGTATAAAGCAAACAAGTGGGGAATTCAAGAAAAAGCACAAATGGAAATACTTATGGAAGACTCAAGTATGCCAAGGTGATGTATAATCAATTGGCAGGAACAACTCTGGGAACAGATGGTATTCCTGTGGAAGTTTGGAAGTTAGGAGGGAAGAAAGTGAAAAAGATCTGGAAGGTTTTGTTTAACAGTATTTTAAAAGGAAAAGAAGCACCAACATCTTGGAAGAAATTTATGGCGGGTATAATACCCAAAGTTGGTAAAGATTCAGGAGATCCAGCTTCATATAAACTAATTTTAATATTAAACCATGATTACAAAAAAGTGTCAATGTCTATATTAGCTAAAATAAAGGCAAAGGTGTTGCCAAAACTAATAAATATGGATCAATTTGGTTTGTGGAGGAAAGGCATACATTTGACAAAATTACTAGAACAATGATGATCCAGGTGGAAAATACCACTGTTGTTTGTGGGTCTTGAACCAGAGAAAGCATTCGATACAGTAAGCTATGATTTTATGAATTGAGTAATGGAAGTACATGCTTTCCCCAATACAATAATAAAGTTAATAAGGACAATATCACAGGGATTAGCAGGCAAGAATTAAAGTGCAAGGGTTCCACTCTAATAAGTTGTGAATGAACAAAAGAAATAGAGAGGGGTGTCTTCTTTCCCCTTTATTTGGTTTATATTTAGAGCCACTGGCCAGGAAATAAGGGGTCCAGAAATGCAAGGATTTAACTGGTATGTTAAAATCAAGAAAAGTTGGCTTTATTTGTAAACAATATTCTTTTGTATATGATAAATCTAGAAAAGAACATCCCCAGGATACTGAAGACAAAAAAAAAAAAAAAGTTATATACTTACCATAACATTCCATCTGTGTTGTTGCCTCTCATTTGCTCTTCAACCTACAGGTTTTGGATCCGAGCATCAGATTCCAACTCTGCCGCACACCAAAGCTGTAGGTTCCAACATCTGATGTCCTCCCCCTACCCATGATGCTCCTCCTCTCCTCCAAAACCCTCAAATCGCGTTTGTTGCAACATAGTAGATCACATAATCATGATACAAACAGGAAGAATTTACATAAAAATAAAAATCAGCCAAGTATGGATACTTCAGGAGCTCAAAGGAGAACTGAAGTATCTGTCCAAAAATTTTTCTTTAGGTCCTTCAAAAAGCAGGGGGGTGGAGGGACGGAAGGTTGAAGAGCAAACAAGAGAGGTAACAGATGAAAAGTTATGCTAAGTACATAACTTCTTTACCTGATGTTACTGCCTTCATTTGCTCTTCAAACTATGGGACAGAGAAACCAACTTCCAAAAGAATTTTGGAGGCCCTTAAGGAAGGATATTCTGGAGCACAGTGGAACCAAAGGACACCCTGGTCCTAGAAATAATGTCCAGTTTGTAACGGGAAATAAATGTATGATGGTTAGACCAAGTAGCAGCTGCACAAATTTCATATGTGGGAAGTTTTGACCAGAAGACTGAAGGAGAAGAAATAGATCTAGCGGAATAGGTCTTAATATGGCCAGGTAAGGAAATGCCCTTAGAGGAATATGCAAGTCTGATGCAACTAGTTATCTAATGAGCTAGAGTAACCTTGGAAACTGGTTTACCTAATCTGGACTTGGAAAATGTAGGAAGAGTTGGGGAGATTTCCTGAATGTTTTGCTTCTATTCAAATAAAAACAGAGCTGTCTATGTACATCCAACATATGAAGAAGGTACTCTCACTAGTTTTGAAATTTTGGAAAAACAGGAAGATCGATACCTTGATTAAAATTAGCCTCAGAAGCAACCAGGGGAAAAAAGGAAGGATCAGTATGTAAAGTAACTCTGTCCTTGTGAAAAATAAGATATGGAGTCTTGCAAGACAAAGCCTGTAGCTAAGACACCCTCTTGGAGGAAGTAATAGCCACTAGGAAAACAGCTTTCCAACTCAAGAAACTAAGTCTACCTTAGCTGAAGGTTCGAATGGGGGGGGGGGGGGAGACTAAAGTCTGTAGAAAGTACAGTTGTGTACACTTACCATAAATGTAGATGTTCGAGTGTATTCACTGTTGCAGTCATTAGATATGGGTTATCTGCCTGCAGGTAGCCCTCAGCCAGCCTGAATACCAGAGTCTTGGATTCCTACGTCGGATGCGGTCCCTTCTTCCATGATGTCAGGGGTATAAAACATGCAGCCGATGCCATTACATTAGTTTTTCTTGCTCTAGATGTGGTGCCCCCACAATGGGAAGCAATTATATGTTAAGTTACACCTCCAACAAAAAGCAAATACACAACACAAGAAGTAAAGGTAGAGCCAAGAGAAGTCAGGGGGGCTGGAGGGAGGGTAACCAGGACTGCAACAGTGAATACGTTCAAACATCTACATTAATGGTAAGTGTACACAACTGTACTATGTTCTTAGTGTTTCACTGTTCCAGTCATTACATTTGGGTAGATTCCCAAAGATAAGGAAGAGAGGAGGAAGTTAGAGAGTATTAGGACCAGCTATTAGGCCCTGCAATACTGCAGCGTCAAAACCAGCTCTGGATTTAGAAAAAATAGGCATGTGGTAATGCTTGGCGAAGGTATGAACAGAGCTCCAGGTAGCAGCTTCTAGGATGTCCCTGGTAGGGACCCCTCTGAGAAAGCCTGCAGAGGTAAGATGCAGCCTTGGTGGAATGTGATCTTATCCCCTGTAGGGTAGGTTTCCATGGTGCTTATAGCAGAAATGAATGCAATGGGCTATCCATTTAGAAATGGTTTGCTTTGAAATGGCCTTCCCCTCTGCCCCTGCAGCAAAGCCAACAAGCAGCTGTTCAGATTTTCTGAGAGGCTTCGTCCTGTCCAAATAAAATCTAAGTTGTCTGTGCATGTCCAAAGAGAGCAGAATTCATTCTTCTTTGTTTTGTGGATTAGGAAAAAAGGTAGGCAAATGAATGGACTGATTTAGGGCCACACTAGACACCACTTTGGGCATAAAGGAAGGATTGGTCCTGAGGGAAACCCTGTCTGCATGGAAGATAATGAAGGGCTCCACTGCCATGAAGGCCTGTAATTCAGACACTCTTCTTGCTGAAGTGACGGCTACAAGGAAGGCTGTTTTCCAAGAAAGGAATTTCAACTCTGCAGTTGCAGCTGGTTCAAATGGAGGGAGAATGAGCTTTTCCAATACAAAGTTAAGGTCCCAGGCTGGAGTAAGGGCTCACCTGAGGGGGCCTTAAATTTTTAGCCCCTCTGATGAATTGCTTTAACAGGGGGTGAGAGAAGAGGGGTGGGGGTTCAGTATTATAATGTGCTGAAACTGCAACGGCATGAATCTTAATTGATGAGAAGGCTAGGCCCTTGTGGAGCATTTCTGTTGAGTACTGAAGAATGCAAGGTAAACTGGGAACCGTAGTGTCCATTCCTTGGGTCTGGCTCCAGCAAAGTACAGTTGTGTACACTTACCATAAATGTAGATGTTCGAGTGTACTCACTGTTGCAGTCTTACATCTGGGTAATCTGCTGGCAGGTTGCACTCAGTCGGCCTGAATAACAAAGTCTTGAGTCCTGCGTCGGTTGCTTTCTCCTCTTCCATGAAATCAGGTAGTCAGGGGTATAAAACATGCAGCAGACGCCATTTTAATCAGTTTTTTCTTGCCCCAGATGTCAGGTGCCCCCCAAACGGGGAGCAAAAATATATAAATATATATATGCATGTAATTTAGAACACAAATAGTTTACCTCCAACTAAAAGCAAATACACCAAAAAGGCTTTCGAGCATAGTGAAGGAAAGAAGAGGTATAATAATAGAGAAGAAAGGGGGGGCTGGCGGGTAGGTAACCCAGACTGCAACAGTGAATACACTCTAACATCTACATTTATGGTAAGTGTACACAACTGTACTATGTTGTTCGTGTTTCACTGCTGCAGTCATTACATTTGGGTAGAATCCCAAAGCTATGGATGGGAGGATGGAATTATACAGCATTAGGAGCGGCTATAAGGCCCTGCAGGACAGAAGTGGCAAAGCCTGCCCTGGATTTAGAAAAGAGAGGTAAATGGTAATGTTTTGTGAACGTATGAACTGAGCTCCAAGTAGCAGCTTCTAGAATGTCTCTGGTAGGAACCCCTCTGAGAAAAGCTGCAGAAGTAGATGCAGCACTGGTGGGATGGGATCCGATCCCCTTGGGGACAGGTTTACCATGGTGCATGTAGCAGAAATGAATACAATGGCTTACCCATTTTGAAATAGTCTGCTTTGAGACAGCCTTTCCCTCTGCCCCTACAGAAATGCCACCAGTAGTTGCTCAGATTTTCGTATAGATTTTGTCCTGTTTAAGTAGAATCTTAGTTGTCTGTGTACATCCAATGAATGCAGAAGCCGTTCCCCCTTGTTCTACGGATTTGGGGAAAAAGTTGGCACATGAATAGTCTGGTTAAGAGCCACACTGGATACCACCTTAATCATAAAAGAAGGATTAGTCCTGAGGTCCACCCTGTCTGGATAAAAGATAATGAAAGGCTCCACTGCCATGAAAGCCTGTAGTTCTGAAATCCTTCTATCTGAACCGACTGCTAAAAGAAAGGCAGTCTTCCAAGTAAGAAATTTTATGTCTGCAGTAGCAGCTGGTTCAACAGGAGTTAGGGTGAGTTTTTCCAACACAAAATTGAGGTCCCATGCAGGAGTAGGTGCTCTCCTGGGAGGTCTCAAATTTTTGGCCCCTCTGAGGTACTGCTTTAGCAGGGGATGAGAAATGAGAGGAGGCTCTGTGTTGTAATGAGCCGAGATGGCAGAAGCATGGATTTTTATAGAAGAAAAAGATAGGCCCTTGTGAAGCATCTCAGTTAAATATTGCAGAATCCGAGGAATATTGGGCATTGCTGTGTTTATTCCTTGTGCGTGGTTCCAGGCACAATCTCTTCCATTTATCAGCATAAGATTTTCTAGTACTAGGCCTTCTAGCCTCCAAAATGACATCCATCACAGGCTTACTGGGGGATGTGACTGGTGAAATTATTTGATTAGCCATGCTGCAACATTCAGAGTTTGGAGCTGTGTGTGCAGAATTTGATAGTTCTGCTGAGACAATAGATGAGGAGTCTGAGGCAAGTATCACGGAGGAAGGGGTGACATATTCCTTAGAAGTGGGAACCAGTGTTGGCGAGGCCAGTCTGGAGCACTCAGAATTACTTTTAGTTTTCTCTGTGTGACTTTTAGTAAAACCTTGGAGAGCAGAGACAGAGGGGGAAAGGCACAGACTGATATGTTTTTCCAGCTGAAGGATAGAGCATCCACTTTCCAAGCTTTTTTGTGATGAATTCTTGTGCATAATTTGTCTGGTAGTTTTGGGGAGAGGCAAAAAGATCTATGTCTGGGCTCCCCCATTTTCGTGTCAACATGCTGAAGATTTGCGGATCCAGTTTCCATTCATGTGGGTCCATAAGATTTCTGCTTAGGTGTGGGTCCATAAGATTTCTGCTTAGGTAGTCTGCCAGAGTATTTTGCTTTCCTGGCAAGAACTGAGCTTGTAGATGCATTTGGTAATTCAAGGCTGTGTTCCACAAGGCCATGGCTAGTCTGCAAGGGGGGTAGGAGTGGGTACCCCCCCCCCCTGCTTGTTTATGTACAACACAACTGTGGTGTTGTCCATCTTTATCAGTAGTTGTCCTGGATGAAGGAAGTCCTTGAAGGCTGTCAGAGCATTCTGTACAGTTAGCATTTCTTTCTGGTTGATATGCAGGTGCATTTGAGTTGGGCTCCATTTGCCCTGAATGCATCTCCCTGCCAGATGGGCCCCCAAGCATAGTCTGATGAGTCTGTAGTCAGGGTTTGGGTGGCAGGGGTAGAATGAATGACAGTCCCTTGTTTTGGTGACAGGCCTCTGCCTACCAAAGGAACTCCTGCTGCAGGCAAGGAATTAGAGGAATCATTGTTTCCAGGCTGTGACAATGTTGACTCCATAAGCTTTTTAGGTGCCATTGAAGTTTCCTCATATGCAGTCTTGCATATGGAATTAGGGAATGCAGGATGCCATGAACCCCAAAGCCTGCAGAGTTTGTCTTGCAGCTAGCTGGGTTTTTGTGGCCACTTGTTTGAAATATGTTATCAATTGAACTTGTTTGTCTGGCGTGAGGTAAGCCATCTGGGCAGTTGTATTCAAGCTTGCACCCAGGAATGTAATTATATGAGAGGGTACCAGTTGTGATTTCTTTTTGTTTATGGTGTACCCTAGGCATGTTAGAAGCCTTTTTACAAACGCTAGATTTAGAAGAAGAGTGTCCTCTGCCTGAATTAGACAATCGTCCAGATAAGGATAAATTTGAATGTTTCTTTGTCTGCAAAATGTAATCACTGGTGCCAGGCACTTTGTGAAGACCCTGGGCATAGTGCATAAGCCAAAGGCAGTGCAGAGAACAGGTAATGCAAATAGCCTGCTTTGAAGCGGAGGTATCTTCTGCAAGATTCCCTGATTTGGGATATGCAGGTAAGCCTCTTTTAAGTCTAGACTTATCAACCAGGCATTCTTGCCTAGCATAGGCAGTAGATGTTGTAGAGTCAGCATCTTGAATTTTGGAATGTCCAGGAAAGTATTTAGAATGGATAAGTCCGGAATTGGATGCCATGATTTGTCTTTTCTGGGTACCAGGAAAAGTCTTGATAAAAACCTTGCCCCTTTTCCTTTTCTGGCACTGGTTGAATAGCCCCCATATCAATGAGGGACATGACTTGTTTCTGGGCCTCTGTCCACTGATTTGGAGGCAGATCTGGCCATCCGTTTGGAGGTGGTAATGTGTGGAAATGAAATCTGTACCCCTGGGTTACTATATTTAAGACCCACTTGTCCTGGGTAATTCAATGCCAGTTTTGAGCATGAAGTGCTAGTTTCCCCCCCAAAGGGGCTGCCAAAAGATAAGTGCTTGGAGATGGCAGAGGAAAGTCATTGAGACTGTTTACCGTGGGGTGGTGCTTTGCTACTTCCTGATTTGGAGGTGGAGGCACCCCATTGTTTTGTCCTGTAAGATCCTTGTGACTGAAACCTGGAGCCCTTGGGGTGTCTGGTTTTGACCCAAGCGGCTCTGTTGTGTACTGGAAAGGAACAGTTCTTAGTAGGCCAGTGCCTACTGAACCTGGGTGGCTGCACTTGCAAGAAATCTTTTACAGTTTGCACAGATTTAGCTTTGTCTTCCATCTTTTTCAAAACTTTTTCTGCCTTATTACTAAACAGACTGTCCTGCTGTAAAGGAGCATCCAGCAATTTAGCTTTAACATGATCAGGCAGATTTTGCTCCTTAAGCCAAGCATGCCTTCTTATCACAGATCCAGTTACGGCGGCCCTGCAAGAGGCCTCCAAAGAATCAAAACCACATTGCAAAGTATGCTTCCAAACTTGTTCAGCTGAATGCAATAAATCCTGTAAAACTCTATTTTCCACACAATCAGAAATCAACATAATTTTCTATTTCAGTAAGCCCATGACATGCTGTTTACATTTAAGCATATGAAACTGACAGTTTAAAGCCCTGATTGCCAGGGTTGCAGACATATAAACCTTCTTACCCAATCTATCCAGTGCCCTGGAATCACTATCAGAAGAAGTAGGATTTTTAGCAGTAGAAGCCTCATCACCCTTGGGATCCTGAGGAATTGTTTCAGGGACAGCAGCAGGAATTTTGAAAACAAACTTGTGGGAGTCAGGAACCCTGTTATATCTGTCTGGCTTACTAGGAGCCGGCGGCAGGGAATCAGGAGCCATGCTGGATTCTGAGAAAACATCAACAACAATGTCTAAAACAAGAGGTATAGCCAAAGGCCTATGCTGAGGAAGAAGAAAATCCCCAAGCCTTTTTTTGGATTCTGAAAAATCCTGACTCTCCCAATGAAAATGTTCCCTTAAGGTATGCAAAGTCTCTCCAAAAGAAAAATCCTCAGGAGGAGAAGCAGAAGGGATGGATTCTTCTGCATCAGAGTCCTCATAAGGGGGAATAGAAAATTCCTGATCAGAAGAAATGGAAACCTGATCTGAAGATTCATAATCAGTGCCTTGCCTAGGCCTCTTAGCAGGAGGACTTTGGGAACCCCTGATCAAGGTAATTAAATCCTCAGCCATTTTGATCATTTGTTTTTTTTAGTCATAGGGGCCAGAGCACGTGGCTCATGCGTCGTTTTTTTTAGACAGAGAAGTTGGTTTTGGCCTTGTTTTTGATGATGGCGTTGATTTAATATATAAATCTTTAGGCCTGAAAACACCCTCAGAAGCCGGGTGCCTGCTCAGCTGCTCCAGATCCATCCAAGAGAGAGACATCCGCGGGTTTAATACTTGGGAGAATCTTGCAGCATACCGGACTCTGAATGGGTCTCGGTAGAGGCCTGCGGCTCAAAAGTAGCGGGCATCAGGGGCTGTGAAAGCGCCTCACTGAGTACCAGCAAACCGGCGATTGGCTTAGGAGAAGCTTCGTCATTGGTTTTGGACCTAGACTGTCTGTCTTTTTCTTTGCGTTTTTTGTGAATGGTTTGCCAACCGACGACATTTCAGGATAGTTAAATCTTGAACCAAAGTATTTAGAAGCAAAAATGTACAGACGCTTAATAGTGCGTTGGTTAAATCTAGCACAAAACCGACAGCAAGGCACATTGTGGTCAGGGCCTAGGCAAGGAATACAGTACAAATGAAAATCTTTATGAGGTATTTGCTTCCCACAAGTAATACAATTATTAACTTTTACGGACATCGGTAAGGATCAAGAAAAAGTTTTCCAAATGGGGTACTTGGCTTTAGTTTGAAGACTTCGGTTCTGAAACACGAAAACGTAAATTTCAGGAGTCGGCCGACCGGCACTTGCGAACTGCTTCTGCTTCTGGCACCGCACAGCAAGAAAGACAGACTAAAATAGCATCGGCTACATGTTTTATACCCCTGATGACCTGACGTCATGGAAGAGGAGACAGCAACCGACGCAGCACCCAAGACTTTGTTATTCAGGCCGACTGAGGGCAACCTGCCAGCAGATTACCCAGATGTAATGACTGCAACAGTGAAACATGAAGAACATCAATATCCTTTCCACTTTTAAGCATAGGATTTTCTAGTACTGGGTCTCCTTGCTTCCAGAATGACCTCTAGCACCTGCTTACTGAGGGATGCTATTGGAGAGCTCAAGGAATCAGCCAGGGTACAATGTTCAGGGTTTGAAGCTAAGGGTGCAGAATCTCGCCCGCCTGCTGGGACAGCAGGGAAGGTGTCGGAGGTAGGTGCCATGGATCCAGCAGTATCATGCTGCACAAGAGGGGGTACACCAGTGTTGGCGAGGACAGTCTGGAGCAATAAGAATTGTCCTTGGTTTGTCCTGTTTGATCTTTAGCAGAACCTTCGAGAGGAGAGGCAGAGGGGGAAAGGCATAAACTGAGAGGCTTTCCCAGGTGAAGGACAGGGCATTCACTTTCCAAGCTTGACTGTGGGGAGTACTTGTGCAGAATTTGTCCAATTGGTAGTTCTGGGGGGAGGCAAACAGGTCTATCTCTGGAGTCCCCATTTGTTCCTCAAGTGGTTGAATATTTTTGGTTCCAGTTTCCATTCGTGTGGGCCCATGAGATTTCTGCTTAGGTAGTCTGCCAGTGAATTTAGCTTGTCTGGCAGGAATTGAGCTTATAGGTGCACTTGGTAGCTCAAGGATGTGTTCCATAGAACCATGGTACGTCTGCAGAGAGGGTACGAGTGGGATCCCCCCTGCTTGTTTATGTACCACATAACTGTGGTGTTGTCTGTCTTTACCAATAATTGTCCTGGAAGAAAGTGGTCCTTGAAGGCGGCCAGGGAATTCTGTACAGCTAACATCTCCTTTTGGTCGACATGCAGGTGCATCTGACTTGGGCTCCAACTGCCCTGAATGCACTGTCCTGCAAAGTGAGCCGCCCATGCATAGTCTGATGCGTCTGTAGTCAGGGTTTGGGCGGCAGGGGGTACATTGAAAGGGAGCCCCTTGAGGTGGCAGGCCTCTGCCCACCAAAGGAACTCTGTCTTTGTACAAGGAATGATAGGAATAATCGATTCAAAGTCCTGAGAATGTTGACACCATAGGCTTTTCAGATACCATTGTAGTTTCCTCATATGCAGTCTTGCATACAGAATTAGAAGAATGCAAGAGACCAGGAACCCCACGGCTTGCAAAATCTTCCTTGCAGATAGCTGGGTTTTTGTGGCCAGTAGTTTGACGTAGGCTGTCAAATAAACTTGTTTCTCTGGCGTGAAGTAAACTATCTGGGAAGTTCTGTTCAAGCTTGCTCCCAGGAATACAATCTGTTGGGCAGGGTACCAGATGAGATTTCTTTTCGTTTATGGTGTACCCCAGCAAGGTTAGAAGTTTCTTTACAAATACCAAATGTTTTAATAGCATGTCCTGGCTTTCTGCCTGAATTAGACAACCATCCAGGTATGGGTACATTTGAATATTTCTCTGCCTGAAAAATGCAATGGCTGGAGCTAGACACTGTGAATACCCTGGGCACAGTAGATAAGCCAAAGGGAAGTGCAAAGAACTGAAAGTGCATGGAGCCTGCTCTGAAGCGTAGGTATTTCCTGCAATATTTCCTTATTGGAATATGCAGGTAAGCTTTCTTTAAGTCTAAGGTTGCCAACCAGGCATCTCTGCCTAGCATAGGAAGCAGCTGTTGAAGTGTTAACATTTTGAATTTTGATATTACCAAAAATGTGTTTAGAATAGAGAGGTCCAGGATAGGACACCAGGAGTGGCCTTTTCTGGGTACCAGGAAAACTCTTTAGTAAAAACCTTGTCCCCTTTCTTCTGCTGGGACAGGTCGAATAGCCCTGATACTTAGAAGACTGAGAACCTGCTGTTGAGCCTCTGCCCACGGATTTGGGGCTAGGTCTGGCCAACCGTTTGGGGTTGTTAAGGTGTGGAAGTGGAATCTGTATCCTTGGAAAACTATATTTTAAACCAATTTGTCCTGGGTAAAAGAGTTCCTGTTTTTTTTGCATGTAGGGTGAGCTTTCCTCCTAAGGGAGCAGGCAGTTGAGCAGGGCTTGGAATGGTTAAGGTTAAGTCATATTTTTCCATAGGGGGGTGTCTTACTACTTCCATCTTTGGAAGTGGGAGCCCCCCACTGCTTCGGCCTGTGCGTAGCCTGAGACTGTAACCTAGGTGGTCTGCTGTTCCTGGGTTTGGACTGAGAAGGCCTACAAGAGGCTAGAAAGGACCATTTCTTAGAAGGCCAATGCCTACTAAATCTGGGAGGCTCTACTTGCAGGAAATCTTTAAGAGTTTGCATAGATTTAGCTTTTTAAGGACCTCTTCTGCCTTGTTGCTAAGCAGGCGGTCTTGGTTTAAGGGAGCATCCAGTAATTTGGCTTTAACACGATCTGGCAAGTTTTTCTCCTTAAGTCAAGCATGCCTTCTAAGTACAGACCCAGTGACAGCAGCCCTGCAAGATGCTTCTAAAGAGTCAAAACAACATTGCAAATTAGGTTTACCAACTTGTTCAGCAGAGTGCATTAAATCCTGTAATTGTGTATGTTCAGCACAGTCAGGAATCAACATCATTTTCCGTTTAAGTAGTCCCATAATATGCTGCTGATACTTTAGCATATGAAACTGGTAAATTAAGGCCCTAATGGTCAAAGAAGCAGAAGTGTATACCTTCTTACCCCATCTGTCCAAGGCCCAAGAATCTCTAACAGAGAGGGTATGTTTTTTGGCAGCAGTAGCCGTAATGCCCTTTTGTCCTTGGGAAATGGTCTCTGGAACCGCAGTAGGATTCCTGAAGAGGAACTTGTGAGAGTCAGGTACTCGGTAATATCTGTCAGGTTTTCTCGGAGCTGGAGGTAAAGTGTCTGGGACCAGGCTAGATTCCAAGAAGGCATCATTTACAATGTCAAGAACAGGAGGGATAGCTAAAGGCCTGTGTTGAAGGAGGAGTAAGAATTCCTTCTTTTTGGAGTAGAGTAATCCTGGCTTTCCCAGCAGAAATGCTCCCTAAGAGTGTGCAAGGTTTCACCAAAAGAAAAATCTTCAGGAGGGGAAGCAGAGGGAATGGAATCTTCTGCATCAGAATCCTCATAGGTAAATAAGGGTAAATCCTGGAAATCACAAGAAACAGAATGATCAGAAGAAATGGAAGAAAAATTTGTTCTAGGTCTCGGAGAGGGGAAGGCTGGCTTCCCCTAATTAAAGTGATAATGTCTTCAACCATTCTAAGAACTTTTTTTTTTTTTAGGTATATAGGCCTGACCATGTGGTTTGGACGTCTGTTTTCTAGGAGTGGGTCGAGTTTCAGGCCTTGATGAAAAAGATGGCATTGGTTTAAAATGCAATTCTGTAGGCCTGAATACACCCTCAGAAGCCAGTGCCTGCACAGTGGCTCCGGACCCTTCCAAGGTTATACCCATTTGAAGTAGTAATTGATAAATGGCTTATTTATGCCAAAGTGGACTACTTACTAATAGACTCCTGGGACTTTTTAAGTACGTTAAAAAACAGATATTTGAAGTAGAGATCTGATATTTTTAACTACTGATATTGTGGACTTGTATACCTGTTTCCCTACAGAATTAGGACTTGAGATGTTTTTCGACAGGTACAGGTTGTAGCTATCCGAGTCTCGTATGCTCCCATATTTCCTAATCTAGTGTTATTAGAATGGGAACACAAATATGTGCTGAACAGTATATTTAAGAACATGTTAAGCTTTATTTACGATTTCTGGATGACATATTTGTGTTGTGGAAAGGACCCCAGGAAGATATCAAACTGTTTATAGAATTTTTGAACAGTAGTACCTCCTTTTTGAAATTTACTTACCAGTTTAGTCTTAATAGCATTAATTACTTGGATACAGTTATATCACATACAGAGGCTGGGTTTAAATCGAATATTTATAGGAAACCCACATTCTGCAATTCCTAGTTGGAGTATTCCAGCTGCCAGTCCCAATAACAGAAGAATATTATTAATGGACAACTGATAATAGCAGCAAGGATTGCATCTGTACAAGAGGATGCTGTTAAGGAAGTGGAGTTGATTGAAGGTATGTTTTTGGATAGAGGATATCCAGAGTCCCTTATTCAGGATACAAAGGACTAGGTAATGTTCAGATGGGGTGAACAATATAGACCCTTACTAAGTAATGGTACAGTTAAAAGTAAACAATGGACAGGAAAGGAGGAACTTTTAGAGAGCATTAATTTTAAAATATAGCAAGCATATTAATTTAGTTAAGGACATTTTTAGTACTAACTGGAATACTTTTAGAGCCAATGGTTTATACAGTCTTGTGGGCCCCAACCCTAGGTTTGTACAAAAGGTTGGATCTAGTTTTAAAGTAAGATTTAAACGACAAGCAGGGGGTGGGCCATATAATAAGGATGAGAAGACAATGACAAGAAAAATGTGGGGTTGCAAATAATGTTCATTCATACTGGATGTAGACCACTTAATACTTAAGGAACATTATTAGGAATAATGTATGTTTTAGGAAAGAGAGTCGTTTACCTGGCTAAATGCCATGATTGGCTGGCATTTTATATTGTCAAGACGGATAGGTCACTAAAATGTTGTATTTATGAACATTTGTATAATATTTCTAAAAATGTGTGAACAATGCTTTGAGTAAATATTTGTTGCAGAGCTCCAATTGCACTGAATTTAGTTTTGCTATTATTAACCAGGTGAATGCTAACCCTGGGGGGAGGGGATGAGACTACAGTTCTAAAAGAAAGAGACATGAAATGGCATTTTAAATTGAATGCAACTAAATCACTAGGATTAAATGATTATGAAACTATACTGCCCATGCTTAAGCGCAGAGCTATTTCCAATAATTAATATGTTCTCTTAAGATGGTCATGGTCAAGTTTTAATAGGTTTTGTAAATGTTGTGCAGACAACGAAAGTTTTTATTTTTCATTACCAAACTGTTACTGTTTTTTTGAGCAGAGAATATTATTATTATATATTTATACAAATGAGTGTATTTTGTGGAGTGTTTTTAGGTGGTGCATCTTTAAATTCATGGTGTTCAATTACGTAATTAACTGAATAACTGATGGATTAAGTTAGCTGAGTAATATACAAATGAGGTATGACGTACTGTCTTTTGTTCTGATGAAGTCTACTTTTAGTAGATGAAAGCGTTTAACTATTAAAGATGTTTTAAACTAGCAGTTCCATGTATTGTGGCAACTGGCATTTATTTACAGTTTAGATGAGGCTACAGAGAAATAATTCTCCCCTATATGAAAATTGGAGATGGCGGCAAGCTGCACTTTCACTGTACAAAAACTTGCATCTTTATTAAACAGATAAGCCAAGAAGTCTAAAACTGCCGAGATTGGAGCAAAAAAGGGGTCTAAATTGTTCTGATGAGCCCAGACAGAAAACCTCTTTCCACTTAATGTTGTACAGCTTTCTAGTGGACAGTTTGTGTGCTGCAATCAAAATCCTTCTGACTGGGAAAGAAAGTCCGGGAGTTCTATCCATCACTGGAAGTTGAGAAACCGAGATACTTGTTTCAGGTTCAGAAGATCAGGACTGGAGTGCCCCAGGGGATGGGACAAGAGATCTGAAGAGGCATCCAGAGTCCAAGGTGGACAAACCAGGTGAGACCAAAGGAAGGGGAACTACACTTAATGGGGCCAAAAGGGGACAATGAGGATAACTTGGCACTTCAACCTCTGTGCTTTGTGCAGAAATTTGGGAATGAGCAGAAAGGGAGGGAAGGCATAAGAGTAGACAAAGGGGCCAAGCATGGACTAGAGCATCTCTGTGATTGTCCCAGAGGAGGAATCAGGCCAAAAAAATCACTGCACTTCGTGTTGGAGGGAGGGAGAAGCAAACAGGTTGCAGCAAGGTTGACCCCATCTCTGGAAGATCATATTCACCAATGCATGGTTGAGAAACCAACTGTGAGGCATTAGAATGGCCCTACTGAGCCTGTCAGTTAGGATGTTAAACTTCCACGGAACGCGAGTCACTATGAGAAAGTGGTTGGAAGAAATCACCCATTCCCACAACCTCATGGCCTCTCGACACAAGGGATAAGATCTGGCTCCTCCTTACTTGTTGATGTACCGGAGTCCCTCAAGGTTGGGGTGTATGTTGCTGTGACTTCTGACATTGACACTTAGGGTTGGGAGGGTGGCCTAATGGTTAAGGTGTTTGCCTTACAAGGGCAACATGCAGGGTTTGAGTCTCACAAGGGATAACTGGCTAGGCTTAAAATGGCTCGCAAGGGCAGTTAGCTTCGAACTAATCTATGAACCTATGAACCTACCAAACAACGGACATGTTGCCTGTCTGAACCATAACAGTTCCAGTAGGAAGAAAGGAATGGAAGGCATGCAACACGAGACACACTGCTCTCATCTCCAGAACGTTTACATGCAAACTGGTCTCTAGGGAGGACAACGTGCCTCTGTCAGTCTGCCCTAGACAATGCCCCCCAACCGAGTTTGGACGTCACAATGGCCAAGGGGAAGAATGAATGGCCAACCACGGAGAAGATAATCAGATTGAATCTACCAGATGACAGACTTTGCAGGCAAGTGAGATCCTAATTCGATAGTTCAATGGATAGTAAAGAAGAGACCATTTACAGCTACCGTCCATTGAAAAAGTCT
Organism: Protopterus annectens; assembly: GCF_019279795.1. Lineage (NCBI taxonomy): Eukaryota > Metazoa > Chordata > Ceratodontiformes > Protopteridae > Protopterus > Protopterus annectens. The sequence continues at coordinate 549,323,074 of NC_056747.1, read as the reverse complement.
CATGTAAAAGTGAGCTAAGGGTACTATGTTATAGCCACTGATCCCAAGGCCCGAAAGATTAGACTTGCTTGAGGGGGGTGTCCATTACCTGTGCGACACGAGTTCTCAGACTGGAAATCCTGTCAGGAGAAAGAAGGGCCAGAGAACGAGTGGTGTCCAAACAAGCTCTGATATGTGGAGCTTTTCTCCCCGGGCCTCTGCTGAAAATGGACATAAATCCAGTTGGACCAGCCCGGTCAACAAATGTAAAATAAATAAAATAAATAAATACTGGAAGAAGATGGGGCTTGTTTAGGATGATAGAGATGTCAAAGGTCAAAGCTAGGTAAAATAGTTATTCTCTGGCTTGAAGGAGTTGATGCCTGGTGGGAGCAGTCAAGAGCCAACCTCCTAGGTACGGAAACACCTGGAATCCTTGCAGTCTCAGGTGAGCTCATACCACTGCCATGCATTTGGTAAACACCCTAAGGGCTGTGGTGAGACCAAAGGGCAGTGCTCGGAACTGATAATGATTGGCTCTCAGCCTGAAGAGGAGATAACTTCTGCAGCGCCTGTTATCTTGACGTGATAGTGTGCGTCCTGAAGGTCAACAGAGCACATCCAGTCGTCCTTCTGCAGGAAAGGCAAAATGGACAGCAACATAACCATTCGGAACTTTGAACTGACAATCGACTTGTTAGGGAGGTGAAACCCAGAATGGGTCTGAGGTCCTCCCATGTTTTTGAGCACTAAAAAAAATCTTAAGTAAAAGCCTGATTTGAGGTGTCTGGGGGGTTTTGAGAGCAGCTTTGCAATTTCCAATGCTGACACCTCCCATTAAATTGGGTGGAACATCAGGGAGAATTTTACTTGAGGGTTTTTTTAGAAAAAGGGTATAGAACAATCTCTGGATATGATTTTTAACACCAAACTATTTTTTGTGATGGCTTGCCAGGCTGTTTGGGTGTAAAGACAAGCGTCCCCTGACTGTCTCCAGAGTACAGCAGCTGAGCAGCCATTCAGGACCTCTGACTGGGTCTGTCTGGGAAAGAATCATGAAACCCTTGGTTGGTTCATCAGACACCCCCCCTCTGCCATGAGGTCGGTGTCTGTTTACAACTATTTCCCCCTCTGCCTCTGGGAGGAAGGTCCCTTTGTGAATCCTGAAAAGGACCTTGCAATTTACAGAACGATCTTACCTTCATGCTGGTTCCTGGAAAAAAAGAAGTTATGTACTCACCATAACGTTCCATCTTAGTAGTTGTACTTAATTTGTCTTCAACAGTTGCATAACCAGCATCTGATCCGAGCTCTCTGCTCCTCCCCTTACTCATAATGCCCCCTGTCACCTCCTTCCCTTCAGATTGAGTTTGCTGCCCTATACCTAGCATATACCTGACCCAACATGATCTTAGCACAACTGGCACTGCACAAACCTAAGCCAAAGCATGGCCTAAGGTATCCCTGATGAGAAAATCTTCCACTCATATAGCCAGTATCACTGTAACAAGGTAGGGGGAAGGAGGGGGCGTTGGTTGAATCCAAATGAAATACAACTACTCAGATGGAACGTTATGGTGAGTACATGAAGTAGTTTACTTCATTTGGTCTTCAATGTATGGGGCAGAGTCCCCAGCTACTTTTCACCTCGGAGGCCCTCATGGAAGTATATTCCGGAGCACGGCGGAGCCAAAAGATGCCCTGTTCCTGGAAATGATGTCCAAATTGTAATAAATAATGAAGGTATGAGATGAGGACCACGTATCCGCTGAACAAATATCATCCAATGATACCCTAGACCAGAAGGCCACTGAAGTAGTCATGGATCTGGTAGAATGAGCATTTACTTGACCTAGAGGGGAAAGTCCCCTAACAAGAGTATGCCCGAAAAATGCACTGGGTGATCTATCAGGCAATTGTAACCTTAGATATCAGTTTGCGTAGGAAGGGTCTTAAGAGTAAGAAAAACAACTGGTCAGATTTTTGAAAGGCTTCTGTTCTGTGCACATAGAACCATAATTGTCTATGCACATCTAGTAAGTGTAACTTATATTCTCTTTTGTTTTGGAAATTTGGAAAGAAGACTGGGAGATTGATCATCTGTTTTATATTTGCTTCCGATGCCACCTTCGGAAGAAAGGAGGGATTGGTATGCAAAGATGCATGACCGTTCACAAAGATAGGGTAAGGAACCATGATAGAGCTTAGAGTTCCAATACTCTCCTGGCAAAGATGATGACAACTAAAAAAGCAGTTTTCTAAGACAGATAATGCAAATCTACTGAAACTGCAGGTTCCGAAAGGGGGTGAGACTGAACCCTGCAGCACTAAAGTAAGGTCCCACTGTGGTGTAGCATCCTTCACCAGGGGTCTCAGGAGAAAGGTACCTTTAAGAAGGTCTTGCAAAGTTTACCTGAGGCCAAGGAATTCAAGTTTCCCCCAAATGAAAATTCGAGATAGAGGGCAGTTGGGCTGACAATCAAAGAACTGGCACCCTGCTGAAAAATACATGCCAAGAACTCCAATGCCACAGATACTGGAGTGGTAAAACGATCAAATGCTTGCTGCGAAGCTCAGATTGCAAAACATTTCCATTTACTACAGTATACTCTTCCGGTTGAAGACTTGTGAGCCGCCACCAGAATATTTTTAACTGGGAAAGATAAACAGAGTGTCCTAATATAATCATGGGAAAAGGAGCAGCCAAGCTGTGAGCTTCAGACAGACCAGGTCTGGATGAAAGATCCCTGAGGGATGGGAAATAAGATCTGGAACTAGATCCAGAGTCCAAGGTGGAACTACAAGGCGAGACCAAAATGATAGGAACCAGACTTGGCCAGGCCAGAATGGGGCAATGAGGATCACCAAGCTGCCCAGCCTGCATGCTTTCTGAAGAAACTTTGACATCAAAGGCAGAGGTGGATAAACATAAAATAGACCAGGAGGCCAAGCATGAACCAGAGCATCTCTGGGGGCTTCCCCCAAGGGGGATCAGAGGGAAGAACTCGCTGCATTTCGCATTGGAAGGAGATGCGAAGAGATCGCAGCAAGGCCGAACCCACTTTAGAAAGATCTGCTCTGCCACTGAAGGATACAGAGACCACTCATAAGGCATCAGGACAGACCTGATGAGCCTGTCCACCAAAATGTTGGACCATCCTGGAATGTGCAGTACCACCAGAAAACAAATGGTGGAAATCGCCCATTCCCACACTCTCATGGTTTCGTGACAAAGGGGGTGTGATCTGGCCCCCCCCGCTTGTTGACATACCAGACCACTGATATGTCTGTCTGAATAGCAATCGTCCCGAGAGAAAGATGGGCATGAAGTGCCTGCAATGCCAAAAGCACCGTTGTCATCTCCAGGACACTGATATGCAAATTGGTCTTGGATGGGGAACACGTGCCTTGGACCGTCCTGTCCGAGCAATGCCCCCCCCACCCTAGCTGGGAGGCATCGGTGGTCACCGTGGCCTTGGGAATGGGTGAAAGAAAGGGACATCCCCTGACTAAATCTGGGGAATGAATCCACCACCAAAGAGAGTCTTTGCACACTCAGGAGATTCGTACCAGTTGAAACAAAGGCAGATCTAAGAGAGACGATTGAACAGCAAGAGTACACTGAAGAATCCTCATATGAAGGCGCGCCAAGGGTAGAAGACTGATCATGGCCATCGACCCTAGTGCCCTCAGAACTGTTTCTGCTGTTGGAAATTGGACTTGCAAAACGTACAGCAAGTGTAGCCTCAGACTGTGTATCCTGTCTGGAGTAAGGAACACTCATCTGGGTAGTGTTCAACCAAGCTTCAATGAAATCTAAGGTCTGAACTGGGCTCGGCGATGATTTGTTCAGATTGATGGTAATGCCCAGTCTTCGAGCTAAAGATAGGAAATAACCCCTGGCCTAGCAAAGTTGATACTTGGAGGGGGCAGCAAGGAGCCAATCATCCAGGTAAGGAAATAACCTCAATGCCCTAAAGCCTCAGGGGAGCCACTACTACTGCCATCACCTTGGTGAACACACTGGGGGCCTGTGGTGAGACCAAACAGAAGGGCCCTGAACTGATGAAGATTGGCTCCTAGCCAGAAGCAGAGGAACCTCTGAGAGCACCTGTCCATCTTGATATGGTAGTACGCGTTCTGAAGGTCTATCGAGCACATCCAATCGTTTGCCTGCAGGTATGGCAGGATGGATTGAATGAAGAGTGACAATCTGGAATTTGCCTTGGCTATAAACAGGTTTAAGGTGGACAGATCTAGAATGGGTCTTAGATCCCCTGTTTTCTCTGGCACTAAAAAGAAAGTACAGTTTTGTACCTACCATAAATGTAGATGTTCGAGTGTTCACCCTGCTGCACTCATCACACTTGGGTTATCCTATCGTCAGGCGGTCCCGCAGTCGGTCTGAGTTCCAAAGTCTTGGTCCGGCATCGGTTGCTGTCGCTTCTTCCCTGACATCAGTGCACCAGGGGTATACAAGAGGCATCCAACGCCATTTTCTTCAGTTTTTCTTGCCCCAGATGTCAGGTGACCCCTAATAGGAGATCACTACATAGTACCAATAATAAAAGTGAAGCACAAACAAAACATACCTCCAGCTATAAGCAAATACACCACAAAGGTTGTATCAGATATAAAGGCATAGAAAGGTTTCAGTTAGATCAGAGGGGATGGAGGGAGGGTAACCTGGACTGCAGCAGGGTGAACATTTGAACAGCTACATTTATGGTAGGTACAAAACTGTACTATGTTCATCGTGCTACCCTGCTGCAGTCATCACACTTGGGTTGAATCCCAAAGCTAAGGATGGGAAGTGGAATCAAACAGGGTTAGAAGAGGCTAGTAGGCCCTGCAAAACTGCAATGGCGAAGCCAGCTCTAGTCTTAGAGTATAGTAGTAGGTGATAGCGTTTGGTGAAGGTGTGTACTGAACTCCAAGTTGCAGCTTCCAGAATATCCTTGGTTGGCACCCCCCTGAGGAAGGCTGTAGATGTAACTGCTGCCCTGCTGGAGTGGGGCCTTATGCTAGCAGGAACTGGTTTTCCATGATGGGTGTAGCAAAAACGTATGCAATGTCCTATCCATTTTGAAATTGTCTGTTTTGAGATGGCCTTTCCTTGTGATGCTGTAGCGTAGAATACAAAGAGCTGGTCTGATTTTCTGAAAGCCTTAGTTTTATCCAAGTAGTAACGTAGTTGCCTGTGAATGTCCAAGGAGTGCAGGAGTCTTTCTCCTTTGTTCTGTGGATTCGGGAAAAAGGTGGGTAAATGGATGGTTTGATTTAGAGCCACACTGGATACCACCTTTGGCATAAAGGAGGGGTTAGTCCGTAGAGAGACTCTGTCTTGATGAAAAATGAGGAAAGACTCCACTGCCTTTAGTGCCTGTAGCTCGAGACTCTTCTGGCTGAAGTGATTGCTAGCAGCAGGGCAGTTTTCCATGATATAAACTTTAAATCAGCTGAGAAAGCTGGCTCAAAAGGTGGTTGCGTAAGCTTTTCCAGAACAAAGTTGAGGTCCCAAGTTGGCGGTGGTGCACTCCTGGGAGGCCTTATGTTTTTGGCCCCTCTGAGGTACTGCCTTAGAAGTGGATGTGAAAATAAGGGAGGATCTGTGCTGTAGCGAGCTGAAACAGCTGAGGCGTGGATTTTAATAGATGAAAAGGAAAGTCCTTTGTTTAACATCTCAGTTAAATATTGTAGAATCTGAGGTATGTCCGGCTCAACGGGATTTTGGCCTTTAGCTTGGTTCCAGGCACAAAATCTTTTCCATTTGTCCGAGTAGGCTTTCCTGGTGCTGGGCCTCCTGGCCTCCAGAATGACATCCATAACAGCTTGTGATAGAGGAGCTGGCTGGTTGTTTAGGTGATTTGCCATGCAGCCAGATTTAGGGTCTTGAGCTGACTATGTAGAATCGGACTGTCTTGCTGTGTGAGCAGATGAGGAATTTGTGGTAAAATCCATGGTGAGCCGTGGGCCATGTTCTTTAGTAGTGGGTACCAGTGCTGGCATGGCCAGTCTGGGGCAATGAGCATCTTTTGTGGTCTCTCCATTCTGACTTTCAGCAGCACCTTTATTAGAAGGGGCAGAGGAGGGAAGGCATATGCTGTCAACATTTTCCAACTGAATGAGAGTGCGTCCACTTTCCAAACTTGATGGTGGAATGTCCTTGTGCAAAATTTTGGTAGCTGATAGTTTTCAAACAGGTCTATGTCTGGGCGCCCCCATTTTTGAGTTGTCATTGCAAATACTTGTGGATCCAGTTTCCAATCGTGGGGATCCATGATGTTCCTGCTTAGGTCGTCTGCCAATGTGTTGTTTCTTCCTGGCAGGAATTGTGCTTGTAATTGAACTTGGTAAGTCAGTGCTGTGTTCCTCAAGGTCATTGCTTGTCTGCATAGAGGATAGGAGTGTGTACCCCCTTGCTTGTGTACGCACCACATTACTGTGGTATGGTCTGTCCTTATTATAAGTTGTCCTAGATGTAAGAGGTCATTGAAGGCTGTCAGAGCATTCTGTACAGCTAGCATTTCTTTTTGGTTGATGTGCAGATATCTTCTATCTGTAGTCCATTTGCCTTGAATGCACTGTCCTGCCATGTGTGCCCCCCCAGGCATAGCCCGATGCATCAGTTGTCATAGTTTGCCTGGCTGGGGGTAAGGTGAAAGGCTGACCCTTGTTGAGGTGACATGTCTGTGACCACCACAGAAACCCCTGTTGAAGGCAGGGAACGAGAGGTATCGTTGTTTCCAAGCTGTGGCTGTGCTGAGTCCATACCCTTTTCAGGTACCATTATAATTTCCTCAAATACAGTTTTGCAAATGGTATTAGTAGTATGCAAGATGCCATGAATCCCAAGGCCTGCAGAATTTTTCTTGCAGGGAGTTGGGTCTTTGTTGCCATTATTTTGAAGTATTGAGTTAGTTGTAGTTGCTTGTCTGGCGTGAGATAAGCCATCTGGACCGTTGTATACAAGCTGGAACCCATGAATGTCATGTTCTGTGAGGGCACTAGTTTTGATTTCTTTTCATTTACTGTGTAGCCTAGGCAACTTAGAAGGTGTTTGACAAATGCCAGATGTTGTAAGAGAATGTCCTTGCTTTCTGCTTGGATGAGGCAGTCGTCCAGGTATGGGTATATTTGAATTCCTCTTTGTCTGCAGTATGCAATTACTGCTGCCAGGCATTTTGTGAAGACCCTGGGCGCAGTAGATAAGCCAAAGCGCAGTGCAGAGAATTGGTAATGGGTTGAACCTGCAATGAAACAGAGGTATCACCTGCAATTTTGTCTGATAGGGACATGCAGGTATGCCTCCTTGAGGTCCAACGTTACTAGCCAAGCCTTCTTGCCCAACATGGGAAGAAGCTGCTGTAGTGTTAGCATCTTGAATTTGGGTACTTACAAGTAGGTGTTTAGAATTGAAAGGTCCAGAATGGGTCTCCATGCATTGTCCCTTCTGGGACTAGAAAGAGCCTTGAGTAAAATCCTTGGCCTCGCTCCTGTGTAGGTACCAGTTGAATGGCTCTCATGTCCATGAGAGCTGCAATTTGTTTTTGTGCCTCTGCCCATTGATTTTGTGGCAGGTTTGGCATTCCTTTTATCCTTGGCAAGGTGTAAAAATGGAATCTGTATCCTTGTGAGATAATGTCTAGGACCCATTTGTCCTTTGCGATGATGCGCCAGTTGTCTGCAAAAAGTGCTAATTTTCCTCCCAAGGGAGCTGCCAAGAGTTTTGCTTGGCAGTTTGAGGGTTAAGTCATTGTGTTTGTCTTCTAGTAGTTTGGAGCCTGTCTTATCCTCCCTTCTGTGTTGCAGTGCTCCATTGGCGAGGTTTGTAAGGTATTTGTGCTTGACCTCTGCCCCTTGGGCATCTGTATTTACCCCTCTGTGGTCTGTCAGAAGCTGGAAAGGACCAATTTTTGTTGGCCAATTTCTGCTGAAGCGAGGGAGTTGTACCTGTAAGAAATCTTTGACAGTCTGCATAGACTTTGCCTTGTCCTCCATTTTCTTTACTTTCTCTGCTTTGACACCAAATAAGACATCCTGTTGTAAAGGTGCATCTAGTAATTTTGCTTTAACATGACCAGGCAGAGTTTGTTCCTTTAACCAAGCATGTCTACGTATGACAGACCCAGTAACAGCTGCTCTACAGGAAGCTTCCAAGGAATCAAATCCACATTGTAAAGTAAGTTTGCCCACCTGTTCAGCTGCATGCAACAGATCCTGCATTTCCTTGAATTCAGACTGTTGAGAGTGTGTGCTCATCTTTTGTTTTAATTGAGACATTAGGAATTGCTGATCTTTCAGCATGTGAAATTGACAATTTAGTGTTCTCATAGCTAGAGTAGCTGAGGTGTAAACCTTCTTCCCCCACATATCTAGTGCTCTGGAGTCCCTTTCAGAGGTCACAGGATTTTTAGCCATAGAAGCCTTAGCCCCTTTGGGACCCTGGGAGATTGTTTCTGGGTCAGCAACAGGACTTTTGTAAAGGAATTTGTGTGAGTCAGGCACTCTATAATATCTGTCTGGTTTGGCTGGAGCAGGAGGCAGAGAATCTGGATTTAGACTAGATTCTAGGTAAACATCATCCACAATGTCTAAAACTGGAGGGATAGCAAGTGGTCTGTGCTGGGGAAGTAAAAGAAACTCTCTGAGCCTTTTCTTCAAGTCGGAGTAGTCCTGACCTTCCCAGTGGAAATGTTCCCTCATGGTACATAAGGTTTCCCCAAAAGAATAGTCCTCAGGGGGAGATGCTGAGGGAATGGAATCTTCAGCATCAGAATCTTCATAAGGGGGAAAGGAGTAATCCTGCTCCTCAGAGGAGTCTGAGGAAAGAGAAACTTGATCAAAGGAGGCATAATCCTCCTCCTTGTCTTGGCCTTTTGTCTGGGGGGGGGGGGGTTGGGAGCCCCTGATCAGAGTAATCAAATCTTCAGCCATCTTAAGCATCTGTTTCTTAGGCATGGGGCCTTGAACTGGAGACTGATGTACAGTCTTTTTAGGTTTTAAAGGAGTCTTAAGCTTAGCATAAGATTTAATGGTGAGAGTAGTCTGTCTAAAAGACACCTTCTGCAACCGAAGGCGTTTCCACAGCACCGGCTTCTCCTTCTGCAATGCTGTCGGTAGGGCCTAAAGAAAATGGCTGCGTCGTCCTAGTACTCTCTGCTTGAGAATCCAAAGCGGTCTGGAGTTCCAATTCTGCGGTAGTCAGGGGCTGCGTAGGCGCCTCACTGAAAACCGGAGAACCGGCGACAGGCCCAGCAGAGGCCTCTGAGTCTGGCTTGGATCTAGGCTGCCTGTCCTTATCTTTGTGTTTTTTATGCACGCCGGTAGTCGGTTGCTCTGACGGCATAGTATAACTAAATTTCCTACCGAAGTAGTGTCGAGTGAAATCAAAGCGTCGCTTTATAGTTCGCTTATTGAACCTAGCACAAAACTGACAACCAGTGAAGTTGTGGTCTGGGCCTAGGCAAGGTATACAATAAGAATGAAAGTCCTTCTGAGGTATTTGCTACCCACAAGAAATGCAGTTGTTAACTTTTTCTGACATCGGACTGAGGCAAGCAAAGGTTCCCCAATGGGGTACTTAGCTTTGAAGACTTCGGACTGAAATTCGATTCGAAAATCTCAGGTGTTGGCCGACCGGCATTTGCGAACTGCTTCTGCTTCAGGCACCACGCGGCAAGAAAGACTGAAGAAAATGGCGTTGGATGCCTCTTATATACCCCTAGTGCACTGACGTCAGGGAAGAAACGACAGCAACAGACGCCGGACCAAGACTTTGGAACTCAGGCCGACTGCAGGACCGCCTGACGACAGGATAACCCAAGTGTGATGACTGCAGCAGGGTAACACGATGAACATCCTGGAATAATTGCCTTATCTGGATTGGTCTAGGGGACAGGTTGGATGACTTGTTTTCTTAGCAGCTTTTCTATCTCTAGTGATGGTTCCTCCCTTTGTGCGGGTGGGACATCTGGGAGGTCCTTCAGTGGTAGCAGTGGGTCATTAAACGGGATGGAATAACCTCTGGATAGGATTTGTAATACCCAATGGTCTGTTGTTACGGGCACTCATGTCGCTAGGTGTAGTGATACAGGATGACTGTGCGGGGAGGTGAAAGAACAGTAAGAAAGAAACAGGAGAACAAAGTGAAAAGTACCCCAAAAAACACAACCACCAACGATTAGCTGAGAACCCAGACCACAATGTTAGCTTTCCAGCGTCAAACAAGATCTGAAGGAAGGAAGGAGACAGAGGGCATTATCGGTAAGGGGAGGAGCCGAGAGCTCGGATCAAATGCTGGTGATAGGGCCATGTCGGATCCAGTACACATCCATAACCCACAGATTGAAGACCAAATAAAGTAAACTACTTCAGATGATCCGTTGTGGGGTAGAGAAGAGTATCCCAATGGTAGACAAGGTCTTTCCATCCTTTCCACTTCAGGAGTGAGCGTCTAACTGATGAACCGAGAAGTGCCTTCCATTGAAGGGAGCACTGACAAAGGACGTCTTTTAGGGTACTGATATCACACGGGCGCATCCAGGATTGGCGTCTAAAGGCAATGTCTGATCCGGTCACCCATGAGGCACCCTCTGCAGCATGAGAGATAAACCTCATGGGTATACATGAAATAGACTGGAGGATGGCCATTCTTGAGGAGTAGGTCTTCTGTTCCTCGGCAGACATGGACCCTGGGACAAAGCTAGAGAATTCCTTAACCAAGTCCCTCTGTAGCCTAGTTATGTGTACCAGGTAGTACAGAGCTCACAATCCAAAGGTTTTCAAACCTGTCCAAAGCCCTAGACTCCCTATTAGGAGGGATGGACAGTGGAGCTCCGCTGGAACAGCTCCTTATTGGTGGTGGCTGCAACCACCATGGCATGCATGAACAGGAATCCCTTTAATCTAGTGTGGTTGATCAAAAGAGGGCACTAAGGATCTTATCAGGCCACTTAGGAACAGGTTCCACTGCGTCTGGTTCCTTCCATGCCCTGTGGGAACCAGGTCAATAAGATGGTCCGCCCGGGGGGGGTCACCCAACAAGTACATGGGCCTGACCCAAAGGCTTCCAAAAACACCACCTCTTGCTTAGGGAGTTTGGAAGGCCAACCACCCTTCTGGTGGAGGATTTACATGATGGTGATCTGGGGTAACCTTCCCATTAATCAAGATTGGTGACCTCGATGAGGAATTCCAAGGGAGAATCCAGCTGTCTCCTTTTATTCAGGTACTTCCAAGGGACCTCCTTGGTGGGGTGTTCCTGGGAGGTATCAAAAGACTCCGGGGGTTCCAAATGGGAAGCAGACTGGAAGTCCTTCTGGGCAGGCTGTCCTAGAGGAGAAATATTGGAAGTCTCAGACACAAAGGCTGCTGGGGGAGGACCAGTCCGAAACAAGTATAGCTGAGGCTCATCTGGGTGCAGAGAGAACCCTCTCCACTTTGAAAGATGACGGAGATCGGGATAAAGCAGGCACCCCCGCCGGAGCGGTCAATGAGAAAGCGCTACGAACCCCAAATGCCCCCGGATAAGAGTGGGGAGTTGAGGCCAAGATGTCAAACACCGAAGCCCTGAGAGGAAGAGACCGCTCCGAAAATGTTGTAGCCAATGTCAACCCCTCAGAACAGACACCGAAGCTATGGCTTCGAGAACTGCTAGGTTCTGAAAGAGCTGGAGCTGGGCAAGACAGGGATACCATCAGAGTAGAGGTAACCATACTTGTCAGCTCCGGCTCAGCTCCAGGAAGGCTTGGACCCGATAACTCCAAAATACGGATTTGGATCGAAGGAGGAGAAATAGGGATGAAGGCCGAAATGTTGCTCATGGATCCTGGAAGGGGACAGAGCAGGCAAGATCTCCACATGGATTTGTGCCTTGAGAAATTTCGCCATCATACTATCCACTTCTGCTTTGGTAGCTTCTTCTGTTAGGTCCTCCTAAACCCTTTCCAAAACTGGCCTGGAAGAGGGCCTCGGCTGCTTCAGAACAAGGGATTTCAGTCTAGAGGACACTGGCTCTCGGGAGAGGCTTCGGCTCTGGCAAGGAGAGGACGCTTGTATGACTATTGGAACAGAAGCAGTCTCCTCGGAGGGTCTTGGAATTTTGGCGGGTGGTTCCACCCCGAGTGGCAAGTTCTGTTGGCAGATCTCTTCCTCTCACTGTGCATCTTGGCCGGGGTTTGAGCCCCTGAAGTGGAAAGGGTGGCCAAAAAAAAAGAGGAACTAGGGAGAAGTCCATTCAAAATAAGATTACGGTGGTCAATGGGTACTCACTGATTAAATCCGGCACAAATGGTAGAGGCAGAATCAAGCTGAGCCACACCCAAACAAACTACACATTCAGAGTGTGCATCTGATAGTAGGATTTTGTGCCCACAAGTGCTGCACTTTTTAAACCCAGCAGGTTTTGATTTGGCCATGCTAGAGGAAAAACAACACAAAAAGTGTACACAGGCACAGGCACAGGCACAGGCACAGGCACACACACACACACACACACACACACACACACACACACACACACACACACACACACACACACACACACACACACACACACACACACACACACACACACACACACACACCAAGCAGTTAGAAAGAAATAACTTTGTAGAAAGTACAGTTTTGTACCTACCATAAATGTAGATGTCCGAGAGGAATGCATCTGCAGTCTTAACAAATGGGTTGTCCTGTCGTCAGGCAGCCCTTCGGTCGGCCGGATTCCAAAGTCTGGGTCTGGCTTCGCTGGTGTCGCTCCACCCGACGCCATTGGCAGTTTTCGGTATAAAGGCATCAGCCCACGCCATTTTCCCCAGTCTTTCTTGCCGCGTGGCGCCCGAAGCAGAAGCTGTTCGCAAGTGCCGGTCGGTCAGATCCAGAGATTACTACTACCGAATACTACTTCGAAGACTTCTATAAAGCTAAGTACCCGTAGACTATTTCTTGCCTCAGCCGATGTCAGAGAAAGTTAATAACTGTTTATCTTGTGGGAAACAAATACCTCATAAAGATTTCCACTCCTACTGCATACATTGTTTAGGCCCAGACCACGACGTAGCAGCTTGCCTAGCCTGTGCTTCTTTTAACCGACGGACGCTTAGACGCCGTTCTGACTTTGCTGAACAGATTTTCGGCTCCGATTTTGCCTACATTATGCCGTAGGATCCTCAGACTACGCAAATAACCAAAAAACGCAAAGAAAAGGACCAAAAAACGCAAAGAAAAGGACAACCCATTTGTTAAGACTGCAGATGCATCCTTGAAGGACATCTAGAAGCAAATAATGAGACCACAATAAATCATTTCAAAACTTTTCCCACCTTTAATGTGTCCTATAACTTGTACAATTCAATTGAGAAACAAGCAAATCTGTTAGGGGAAAATATAAAAAATGTACAATACGCTGGTTGCATAAGTGTACACACCCTTAAACTAATACTTTGTTGAAGCACCTTTTGATTTAATTACAGCATTCAGTCTTCTTGAGTAGGAGTCTATCAGCATGGCACATCTTGACTTGGCAATATTTATCTACTCTCCCTTGCAAACGTGCATGGGCATCTCTTGTGCACAGCCCTCTTCAGATCACCCCACAGATTTTCTACTGGATTTAGGTCTGGGCTCTGGCTGGGCCATTCCAAAACTTTAATTTTCTTCTGGTGAAGCCATTCTTTTGTTGATATGGATTGTATGCCTGGGGTCACTGTCGTGCTGAAAGGTGAAATTCCTCTTCATCTTCAGCTTTCTAGCAGACGACTGAATGTTTTGGGCCAAAAGTGACTGGTATCTGGAAATGTTCGCAATTCTCTCCACCTTGACTAAAGCCCCAGTTCCAGCTGAACAACCCCAAAGCATGACACCGCCACCGCCATGCTTCACCGAGGGGATGGTGTTTTTTTGATGTGAAGTGTTGTTTCTGCACCAAACGTACCTTTTGGCATTGTGGTCAAAAGATTCAACCTTGGTCTCATCAGACCAGAACACATTTTCCCACATGTTTTTGGTATACCTGATGTATTGTTGTGCAAATTTTAGCCAGGCCTAGATGTTTGTGTAAGAAAATGCTTCTATCTTGCAACCTTAACCCATAGTCCAGACATATGGGGAATAAGGGAGATTGTTGTCACAAGTAATATACAACCAGTACTTGCCAGAAATTCCTGCAACTCCTTCAGTGTTGCTGCAGGCCTCTTGGCAGTCTCCCTGACCATTTTTCGTCTGGTCTTTTCATCAATTTTGGAGGGGCGTCCAGTTCACATCACTGTTGTCCCATATTTTCTCCACTTTTTGACGACCGTCTTCACTGTGTTCCATTATATATCCAATGCTGTGGACATTTTTTTGTACTCTTCTCTTGACTGATACCTTTCAACAATGAGATCCCTTTGATGTTTTGTAAGCTCTCTGCAAATCATGGCTTTTGCTGTAGCAGGCAACTGAGTAAATGTCAGGAAAATCCTACTAGGACAGCTGAACTTTATTTGAAGTTACTCAGAGTCTCTCTAATTGATGGCAGGCGTGTACCCAAGAAGACAGAATGCTGTAATTAAATCAAAAGGTGCTTCAACAAAGCATTAGTTTAAGGGTGTGCACACTTATGCAACCAGCGTATTGTACGTTTTTTATTTTTTTATACTTTTTCCCCTAACAGATTTGTTTTTCAAATGACTTGTACAGTTTATAGGTCACATTAAAAGGTGGGAAAAGTTTTGAAATAATTTGTGGTCTAATTTTTTTAATCACAAAAACCTGGCATTTTAACAGTGGGTGTGTAAACTTTTTATATAAATGTAAAATATGAATGAAAGTATATATATATATATATATATATATATATATATATATATCTATATATATACATATACATATATATATATATACACATATACATCTATATATATATATATATATATATATATATATATATATATATATATATATATATATATATATATATATATATACACATATATACACACACATACATATATACATGTAAATCTATTAAAGCTGAACAACTGTAAAGGAAGGAAACAGACCGAAAAAAAGCTCTTTCCTGACACAGAACTAAGACCGAGATAAAGGAGATAAAGGAGATACTAGAAAAGTTAACACTAACAATAAATCATATAAATTGCAAGAAATACCACTCTCAGACTGAATAAAGCCCTGAGGAGCTCAGTGTGTTGAGAAGCCAATGCTTAGCGAAGCACGGAAAAAGAGATCTGAGGGATTTGAAGAAGAGGAGCATCATGGGTAGGGGAGGAGCTCAGATGTTGCAGCCTACAGCTTTGGTACGCGGCAGAGTCTGATCCGATGCTCAATCTGAAACCCATAGGTTGAAGAGCAAATGAAGGCACCATCAGATCAAAGGTTATAGTCATAAATTATGTAACCACACATGAATTGTTTCAGCAAAACCCACAAACACAGGGACACAATAAGATGGAAGTACTTAGAGTATGGATTAAAAAGGCTTCTGTTATAACAGCCAAGGATATGTGGGAAGAGCTCAAACAAAAAGTAACAAAAAATGAGAACCTGGAAGCTCTTAATTATGGCTATGGATAGTAAAATACAAGCAGTAAAAATTATTTTAGTCCCTTGAGCTTTACGTACATGTCTGGCATATTTTTTAATCAATCATGGTTTAAGTTGTGTACAATAAGAGTTGAACAAATGTATACGAGATGAAGAAAAGGGCAAGGGTTAAGTTGGATAAGTTGATCTTTCCAACAAAAAGGTGGTGGTTTAGGATTACCTGTTAACTAAAATTAAAACACAGGGCAATGAAATAAAAATGAGACATGGCACTTTCCCACCTATCTGTTAAAAAGAAAGAATTTAAGGAAAGGGTAATGGAAATTATTCAGGAGCTATTACAGAAGATAGACATTTCTTCTAAAAATAGCTAGGGAGTGGGATAAAATTAAAGTGGAGTTTAAAAATAGGGTAGGAAAAAAAAAGAGACAGAGGTATGGTTAAGGAATAATAAGAATTACTCAGAGGGACTAACAAATATTGCAGAGTAGGAGGAATCTCACAGAACAAGAGGAGGAGCAACAGCAGAATGCTAAACAGAAAATAAGGGATTACCTCGATAATATGCCCGAGTTTAAAAAGACTGCTGTTAAGCAACTATTTTTTGATAACTCTAGACCACAAAAACTTTTGGCACGACTCAAGCAAAAAAGTAGAAAGGTCTGTTGCCAAGTTTAGAGAGCCTATGACAAGATAACAAGAGATTCTGTAGAGGTACTAGAAATATTTCGGAAATTCTATGAGTCTGTAAAAAGCAGAGAAATATGGAAATCAAGAAAAGGTACAAATGGAAATGTTTATGGAGGAATTAAATAAGCCACGGTGAAAGGCAGAATAGTTAGGATAGGAGGAGAGGAGATAAAAATGCTGATATACAACCAATCCACAAGAATGTCCCCAGGAATAGACAGTATTTCTTTGGAAGCTAGGAGGGAAAAAAACGATAAAGATGTTTAAGGTTTTAACAGAATTTACAGGAGAAGTACTAACATCCTGGAAGAAAGCGGAGGTGGATGGTAAAGTCCCATCAGAACCAGCTTCATACAGGCCCATTTCAATACTAAACCATGACTATAAAGTGTCTGTCTCTAATGGCAAAAGTGATGCCAAAATTGACAGATATGGATCAATGCGACATTATGGAGAAGAGGCAAACATTTGACATTAACAGAACATTGATGCAGAATGTAATAAAATGCCACTGCTGTGGTGGGTCCCGATACACAGAAAACAACTGACTGAGTAAGCTGGGACTTTATGAGTAGGGCAACAGAAGCATTTACATTCCCTGATAAAATTATAAGGTTGATTAGGAGGATATACGAGGGATCAGAGGTGAAATTAAAGTAGGTGGGTTTCTCTCCGATAATTTCTGCTTGAGCAGAGAAACCAGGCAAAGATGCCTTCTTTCCCCTTTCCCAACGGTTCTAAATATAATGCAAACAAAGAAAATAAGGGACTCAGAAATGCAAGGATAAAATTGGCATGGTAGTCAAGAAAATCTGACTCAATTTGCATAAGACATTATTTTACACTGGATAATACCAGAAAAGGATTACAGTGTTGTGGAACATTTTGAGAGTTTCAAATCTTCTCAGGATACAAAATTATCGAAGCTAAAACAAAAGGCAATTGATGTAAATTATGCATCCACACAAGAATTGGTTCAGCAATATCCATATTTATGGGGACATGACAAAATGAAGTATGAACTAAAAATTATTCCAATTTGGCAAACTCGTCAAACTAAGGGATCGACCCCTATATCACTTGATGGGTTGCAAATTGGCTCACAGATAAAACACACAGTGTAAAAGTAGCGGCGAACTCAAAGTCAAACTGCCGACCAGTCACAAGTGGAATCTCACAGGGATCGTTCCTGGGTCCTCTTCGACATCTACTTCTTAAAAGTCCAGGCCAACACAAAAGGACTCTGGCTGACCAAGTTCGCAGACAACTGCAAGCTGGGAGCCATTAACTCCCCAAGTGATGCAGACATTCTACACTACAGAAAAGCCTCACGGAGACCAATGACTGGTGTCGAAACCATGGCCTTAAGCTTAACACCAAAAACTGCAGAGTCATCCCCTTTGGTAAAAACTCAGTTCCCACTAATTACCACATTGATGGGAGCCCACTGAACACTGAAGGCGTCATAAGAGATCTGGGGATGCAAGTTGATAGCAACCTCTCCTTCAACCACCACATTGCCACTGTGGTCAGAAAGTCCTTCTATACGGCACATCTCATTACCAAGGGTTTTGCATTCAGGAAGAAAGAGGTCAGTCTCTCTCTCTCTTCCCTCATTAGACCAATCCTAGAGTATAATGGGCCCATTTGGCAGGTACCTCACTAGACACCTGCAACAGTTGGAGAGGCCACAGATGTACCTCACAAAGAGGATCCTAGGCATTCAACACATGTCCTACAAGGACAGACTCAAAAGACTCAAGCTATTCTCTGTCTCATATCACCTTAGACACAATCTCTGCTTGACTTACAAATTCATGCCTGACCCAGCTCTGTTAGAAATGCTACATCTAAATAAATACCAATCTCTCAGCACCACATGCTCCAGAGACCTCAACCTCATTACCACAGTCAACAGAACATGCTTGAGGGACAGATTCCTCACCCAGAGACTGCCCATGCTCTGGAACAGACTTCTAACACAAAGTCAAGCAGAGCACCTCACTGACCATCTTCAAAAGAAATCTTGATGAGTGGATGGGTAATAGAAAGTTCACCCTGGGGATCAATCCAGTGGCTCTACTTGATACAGGCACTGTGAACTAATGTCAGTCAGCATGATGCCAAGGCACTTCTATGGACTAAGCTTATAAAGGCTCCAGGGCCATTAGCCTAGTACACACCTATGAACCTATAAGGATACGTGGGAAAAGACTAAACAAAAGATAAAATAAAAACTGAGAAATTGGAAGCTCTGTTATATGGATAGAGATAGTAAGATACAAGCAGTTCAAGTGTTTTTAAGTCTCTTTAGTCTTATACACAGGTCATCCATATTTTTATCAACCACAGGAGAAGTTGCGGATAGCAATTAATAAAAGAGTTGAAGGATTTTACCTGGGAGGGGAAGATGGCAAGACTCAAGTGGGATAAACTGCTTCTTCCAGTAGAACAAGGTGGACTGGGATTACAGATTTAAAGGGTTCTTTCAGAGATGCACAGTTAAGGTTCCTATACATAAGACAACCAGAAAGCTACAATTCAAAGTGGAAAGGGATTATGAGGAAACAGGGGAAGCTCAAGAAACATGGAAAGACTGGGATTTTACATACAGATCTTTAAGGTAGATTAACAAAAATCATGCAGTATATTATATTAAAAGTAAAGGGAAAACTTCAAAACCAACACAAATCCAGCAGTGGAAAACAGGAAATCTACAGTGTAGTAAAGCACCCGACTCCACGGCAATAAATTGACACTTTATTCACAAGAAACAAAACAGATTGAGCGCTTTCGTCTCCTCCCTGGAGACCTCTTCAGAATCAATTATATCAAACCACAAAGACATATATATATTATAAGCAATGCAATTAAAGTAATGATGCTCAATTAATCAATAAAACAATAATACAATAAAATGAAGATAGTATTAAGAAAAATGGTAATGGTAAAGGTTTAAATGATTGTATTTCTATTGCACCAGCGTTAAAAGTTTTAGCTTTGGACCCTAAAAAACACTATTTAAGTGGAAAATAGTGTCTAAATCTTGTAGTTTCACATTCTATACAATTCATTTATATTATTTTTTATACATTTTTATATATATTTGTTTTTTATATACATTTCAGAATCTTAGATGTTTTGTATTATATTATTTAGATATATTTATATATTCATGTATAAATTTATATTTATATTTATATCTTTATAGAGTTTTTTATACATTTATACATATATTTAATATTTATATATATATATGTACATCAATACAGTTCCATACAGTTATTTATTTATTTATTTACTTACTTGATATTTATATTTATATCTACATTTATATTTATATGTCCACATATTAATATCCATATACTTATACATTTATACAATTACATATATATTTAGACTTTGTATTTTTACAAATTCATTCAGTCTACATACAATTTTAATACGTCATTAATTTTAACTAATATATACATATTTTGAAACACAAGTAGTAATACACTTTTTTAATAATTTTTCCTAGCAACCAGACACAAGAACTAAATAACAGTTATATAGAATATAGTTAGTTGATATTATTAGGTTTTACTTAATTCATTTTTGACTACATATTTTACTT
Organism: Protopterus annectens; assembly: GCF_019279795.1. Taxonomy (NCBI): domain Eukaryota; kingdom Metazoa; phylum Chordata; order Ceratodontiformes; family Protopteridae; genus Protopterus; species Protopterus annectens. The sequence continues at coordinate 549,303,246 of NC_056747.1, read as the reverse complement.
ATTTTTCATTCATATGCATATACTATCTTTCATACATCTTAATTTTAACTACATGTTAAGTGCAAAGTTCAACACAATATAAATCTTGTAGAAGTGTAGGTGTAGGAAAATTATCCAGCTCATTACTGACTGACTTTTTTCTTAATACCATCTTCATTTTATCTTATTATTGTTTTATTGATTAATTGAGCATTATTACTTTAATTAATTGCATTGCTTGTAGTATATATATGGCTTTGTTGTTTGATATAATTGATTCTGAAGAGGTCTCCAGGGTGGAGACGAAAGCGCTCAATCTGTTTTGTTTCTTGTGAATAAAGTGTCAAGTTATTGCCGTGAAGTCGGGTGCCTTACTACACTGTAGATTTCCTGTTTTCCACTGCTGGATTTGTGTCAGTATATTATATTCATAACAAAGCAGAACGTATTCTTAGAACTAAACCAACACAGGAATGGAGAAAGGAGATTTTGGCAACAGGAATAACTGCAATTAGGGATACAGACAACAGGCAAGAGGGGCTGGAATTTATTGGAGAAAACAAGCAAAGGAACCAAGGTATTGGGATAAAATAACTAGACAGGGAAAGGTAACAGAATAGGAAAACACCAAGAATTTACTTGGACTGTGGGTTAGAGATTGCCTTCCCCATGAAGGAATGATATCAGAGAATAGGCAAAGAGAAAGAAATAAGGGGGTCTAAACGAAAAGCGAGCACTGGTAGAGTTTTTAGAAAAATCTAGTACAGAAGATGCTGCTAAAAAGGAATAATTAGTATAACATATAAAACACTGTATGACAACTATAAGAATCAGATGAGATAAGAAAGGATTGGGAAGAGACTGGATAAGTGATTCACTAAGAAACAGTGGGGATATATGCACGTCTTCCAAATATATAAGATCTACAAGATTTGGGAGTTTTGCTTAGAAATGTTTACACAGGTATTTTTATACCCAAAGTAGACTCCAGAGAATTGTTCCTTGGGTACACAGCAAATGCTGGAGGTGCAATGGGGGTAGAAATAGATAACTGGGAACATACGTCTGAGTTGCCAGACTTGAATGATTCTCTGCAGACTACTAGATCAGAAGATACTGATTGAGCACATTGGTGTATCTAGGGAAATTATTTTTCAGAGCTATGACACTATGTTTAGGCAATTCTGATTCTGTAATGCCTTGCTGAGTAATTATGGTGGCTACCAAAAAGGCAATTACTAGAAAATGGAAATTCAAGTCTAAATCAACTGTACTAGTAGTGAATACAGTAAACAGAGGTAAAACAACTGGAACTTGGGACTTTAGAAAAGGGTAGGAGCACATTACATAGAAAAAATGGGAATTGTGGGAACAATACAAAGGGGAGGAATGAGGTTTAAAAGAAGGCAGGATTTGAATTCCATATGTCTGGCAATGATTGTGTACAAGTGATGTAGAAAGTTTTACAACTAAAATTATGTAAATAGAAGTTATGTTCTTACCATAACGTTCCATGTTAGTTGTCTTCTTCTCGCCTTCTTCTTGCTGGATGGGTTCGGAGCCGACCTTGTCTCCGACTCGGCCACTCTAAAAGCTCGAGAGTTGGTTCCACCGGCTCGAGGCTCCCCTTATATCCCACAATGCTAGGCGTGAGTTACCTCAGATCTCGTTTGTAAGCTAGGCCAAGCTTATAATAGTAACAGAATAACTATAAACAAAGTCCACCTCTATAAACCAGGGAGAAGAGAAGGGTGACCTACATCCTGACCTAGGAAAATATGCACAGCAGCATATACCTAAAGTAAGAGGTGGTAGAAAGAGAGGTCACAATCAAAACTCCTCTAGGTCTGTCCAGGCCAGGGGGAAGGAGGGTGGGACGCAAGAAGAAGGCGAGAAGAAGACAACTAACATGGAACGTTATGGTAAGAGCATAACTTCTATATGTTAAGTTGTCTATCTCGCATTCATTCTTGCTGGATGGGACCGCATCCCTAGCACCTTGTCCCGGGTGGCCTAACGGAACAGACTCTTGAGAACAGTGGAACCAAAGTTAGCTCTATGCCTAGAAGCTAAATCCAACTTATAATGAGAAATGAAAGTGTGAGGAGTAGCCCAAGTAGCCGCTGCACAAATGGTGTCAATAGGCAGTCTGTCTTGGAAGGCTATAGAAGTAGCCAAAGCTCTGGTAGAATGGGCTTTGGGTTTGTTAGGCAGCTTTTGGTGTCTAATTTCATAAACAAGGGAAATCAGAGATGTTAGCCATCTAGATAATGATACCTTTGAAACTGAAAGTCCCTTTCTGCCTTCTGCATAAGAGACAAACAGCTGGTCAGATTTTCTGAATTGTTTGGTTCTATCCAAATAGTACCTTAACTGACGATGAACATCTAGCCAATGCAATTTCTGTTCAGACCTGTTAGAATATTCTGGAAAAACACAGGAAGGTCAATGCTTTGATTTAGGTTAGACGCCGAGGCTATCTTAGGTAAAAAGGACGGGTTGGTTCAGAAGATACCCTGTCCTTATGGAACAACAGATAAGGAGGTCGACAGCTGAGTGCATGAAGTTCAAACTCTTCTAGCTGAAGTAATAGCTACCAGAAAGAGTGTCTTCCATGATAGCAATTTTAAAGAACAGGAGGCTGCAGGTTCGAAGGGGAAAGAATCAAAGAACTAAGATCTAAATTTAGGTCCCATGGCGGAGGAGGATTTCTTATAGGAGGTCTGAGAAGAAATACTCCCTTCAAAATGCTTTGCAAAGCATGTGGGACATTATGGCAGACTCTGAAATGCCCACATGAAAGTTAGAAATAGCTGCCAATTGAACTTTAAGAGTAGATGGAGATGAACCTGCATGGAAGAGTTCAGCTAGAAAATCAAGGACCATTTGGATGGAAGCAGTGAAAGGATCTATGTCCCTTCCTTGAGCCCAATAGGCTAAACGCTTCCACTTACTCAAATAAATCTTTCGAGTGGAAGATTTATGGAAGCTATCAAAATATCTCGGACAGAGTGAGATATTTGAGGAAGCCTGGCTAAGGTTGGAACTGGAGGAACCAAGCAGTGAGGTTCAGAGAGGGAAGGGAGCGATGAAACTGACCCGACTGATGGATCAAAAGATCTGGAACTAGGTCCAGATGCCAAGGTTGCTCCAACAGAAAATGATGAAGAAAGGGGAACCAAACCTGTCGAGGCCAGTAAGGAGCAATGAGGATCAACGAGGCCTTCTGAGCGATAGCTTTCTGTATCACTTGAGAGATTAGTGGGAAGGGAGGAAATGCATACAGAAGTCCCGGGCCAAACTTGGACTAGAGCGTCTCTGCTGGGTTGGCCTGGTAAAGGGAATAGGGTGAAATAATCTCTGCACTTGCTGTTTTGGGAGTAGCAAAAAGGTCGCAGCAAGGCTGACCCCATTTGAGAAAAATTTCTCTCACAACAGAGTCTTTCAGAGACCACTCGTGAGGCATGAGGATAGCTCTGCTCAATTTGTCCGCGATTTGATTGGACTTCCCGGGATGTGCGTTGCTATCAGAAACCGCTGAGAAGAAATCGCCCATTGCCACAGTCTGAGTGCTTCTCAACACAGGGGGTAGGACCTGGTTCCGCCTTGTTTGTTGATATACCACACTACAGACATATTGTCCGTCTGGATTGCTATCGCTCCCAAGGGAAGAGAGTCTTGAAGGGCTTGCAACGCTAAAAGCACCGCTCCCATCTCTAGAACATTTATGTGCAAGTGGCATTCGCCTGGTTGCCATGTGCCCTGGACAGTTCTGCCCTGATAATGCCCCCACCCGATCAGGGAGGCGTCCGTTGTCAGAGTAGCAACTGGGGGGAGGGACAAAGGGTCTTCCCAACAAGAGCTGAGGGAAGACATCCACCACAGAAGATGATTTTTGCATGTTTGCGTAATCATGATGGTGTGGGACATCGGAAGTTGCTGGTATGACCATTGCGTGAAGAGCATCCATTGAAGGATTCTCATGTGGAATCTGGCTAATGGAAGCAGAGGTATGGCAGCCGCCATAATCCCCAACACTTTCAGAACTAACCTGGCTTTGATTCTGTTGCTGTTGAAGAGGAGCGAGACCAGTTTGTGTATGTCTGTTATTCTCTGATCTGTTAGTCTCGCAGACATGTTGACTGTGTCTAGATTTGCGCCTATGAAGGTAATAGTACGACAAGGCGACAAAACAGACTTTTCGCAATTTATTGAAATGCCTAAATTTTGACAAATGCGAAAGGTGTAGTCCCTGGCCAATAGAAGAAGATGCTTGGTGGGAGCTGTGAGGAGCCAGTCGTCCAAATATGGAAACACCTGGAATCCTTGACGTCTCAGGTGAGAAGCTACCACTGCCATGCATTTGGTAAACACCGGGGCAGTGGTGAGACCAAAGGGCAGGGCCCTGAATTGAAAATGACTGGTTCCCAGCCTGAAGCGGAGGAATCTTCTGGAGCGTCTGTTCATTTTATGTGATAGTACGCATCCTGAAGGTCTATAGAGCACATCCAGTTTCCTTTCCCAAAAGGGAAGGATGGACTGCAACGTGACCATCCGAAATCTTGTTTTCTTGACTGACTTGTTCAAGATACTGAGATCCAAAATTGGTCTCCAGTCCCTGTTTTCTTTGGAACTAAAAGAACCTGGAGTAGATTCCGGATCCTTGCTGGTCTGCTGGAACTGGCTGTATTGTTTTTGCAAGCAGCTTTGAAATTTCCAAAGCTGCAAGATCCCTTTGAGCGGTGGAACATCTGGAAGGGATTTTTGATTGGTTTGGAATGCGAAGAGGGAATGGAATAGCCTTCGAAATGATGGACTGTACCCATTTGTCTTGAGTCAGGGATAGCCAGGCTTCTGGGTACAGTGACAATCTTCCCCGACTGCCTCGAAGGTGGGCAGTCGGGCAACACCTCAGGGATGCTGAAAGCGCTTATCAGAGAAGGCTTCTCGATTGCCCTGGTTCTGCGGACGGCCCGTGCCTCTAAAGCGGCGTCTACCGTTGTTTGTTCCCCCCTCTGCCTCTGGCGGGAACCGACTCTGTCGCCAGGCGAAGTCCCTTGAGATTGTTTATGGAACCACATTTTTCCACTTTTCTGGCCTTTGGGGTAAGGCCTAGAAGGAGTGGAGAAACGGACTCGACGGCAGAAAGAGTCTTGCCATCTGTCTCGCACCTTGTCAAGGTTTCTTTCACTTGAGGACCAAAAGAGATGATCCATCAAACGGGAATTAGTGAATGACGTTTTAAAGGGGTCCGCAGTTGCATAGCCGCATCCAGGCATGCCTGCGTAAGGCCACACCTGTCCCTGCGCCCTGCTCGCTCCATCAGCCGCATAAGAGAGGAGGCATGGAGGAGTTAGCTATGGAGTTCAGGGTAGCCAGCTGAGTGTTCATCTTGTCCTGAAAACCCGCAGCCGTAGGATCCTTCAACATGTCACTCGCTTCTTTGATCAAGTCCCTTTGAAGACGAGTAAAATGGCATAGGCAATTCAGCGAACGATAGCAAAGGTCGCTGACGAGAACATCCGCTTCCGCACCTGTCCATAGACCTAGATTCTTTGTTAGGGGATGAACAGGCACTGAAGGATCAGCTAGTTCCTTCTTGGTGGCAGCAGCTACCACCATAGCATCCACAGAAACACCTTTTGTGAGAAATTGCTTGTCAGTTGGTGCTGTTATAAATTTGGAAGGTCTCCTGGTAGTAGGGTCCACTGAATCAGGAGCCGTCCAGGCCTTCTTTGCAACCACCTGCATGAGGGGATCAAAGGGGGGGACACCCAGGAGGTGGAAGGGCGAGAGCCAAACGCCTCAAGATACACAGATTCATCCTCCGAAGGGTTAAGGGCTGGCCAATTTCCCCTCTGTTTCAGGATCTCTAGAATGTCTGCAAAAGAGACATCTTCAGAAGGGGAACGTGGGGAACCCTCGGAATCCTCTAAATCTGTGTCAGAGGTGACAGACTCAGGTGAGTCTATGTGCTTCCTCTTGCACTTTCTCTTCCTAGGGGGCTCCCCTGCCAATTCAGGGGAGGCCTCGGAAGAGGATGAGATCCCCACAGGGGATTCTTGAGGAGCTAGCTCTCTGCGGTCTGGGATGAGGGAGTGAGTCGACATAACCAAAGGCACTGAAGAGGGAGGGGCGGACGGAGCCGACTGTGGAGTCGAACAAGGTTCCAACACACTCCGCATGACCTCGAATGCACCCCTGTCCGGCAGAGCCAGAGGTCCCCGCTCCGAGAAGCTGAGAACCTCCCTCGGCACCGACAGAGATGGCTCCGAGGCCGATGTCGGAGCCGAACTCACCAGCGCCGAAGCACCGAGAGGGAGAGGGGGGTCGGACAAGGGTCCGATGCCACTCACCCCCTCAAAGCCGACGAGGAGAGCCCGGCGCAGAGATTCTTCAAAAGAAGAAATCGGAGCCGACGACGGAGCCGAAGACAATTGTATCGGCTCCGACGCTACCACAGTCTCGGTCCCAGCCCGGCTCCGAGCTCAAAGGAGTCGGAGGAGGAATATTTATTGGAATTAGTTGAGGCATCGACTGATGAGTCGGACTCTGGAGCATTTGGGCCAGTGCCTCGGACTTCAAAAGTCTACTCACTACCCTCTGGAGGTCGTGATCTGAGAGCCTCGATGACCTGGAGGAGTGAGATCTGTGGCTCCGTTCAGACAGCAAGGGAGACGCTGGAGCCGAATGAACGGAGCCAAGGGACAGTGACCTCGATCTCTTTCTAGATGTCGGCTCCGATGGTCTGATCGGAGCCGACCCAGGAATCTCTAATGCCTCGGCTCCAGCCGGAGCCGAGGAAACCACAGATACTGCAGTCAAAGACTCATCGGCTCCAGCCGGAGCCGATGAAGCAGTAGGCTTCGAAGCCTTAGGCCTCGACTCTGAAGCTGGAGCAGAGGTCTTGGAAGCCTTAGAAGGTTTCCCCGAGGACACAGAGAGGGAACCTTCGGACTTGATTAAACCCCTCAAAATGAGTTTATTTTTTCTCTCCTGCAGGACTCTAGGGCTGAAGCCATGGCATACAGCACAAGAGTCCTGCAGGTGTAAAGGTCCCAGACAATACACACAAGAAGTGTGACCGCCTGTCAGAGACATTTTCTGACAGCACGAGTCACACTTCTTAAAGCCTGAGACCTTTGTATCCTTGGACATACTCAAGGACCCTAAGTGTAATCACACACAGAAAAATCACACACACACAGATTACACTGATAGGGATTCAAAGGGAATATTTAAACTAAAGGTAATTAAGTTAAACTTCCCTAGAAAACAGGGAGGTTAATGGATTGATTGACATACACACCCTAAGGATAGGGAAGGAGGCCGAAGGCCTTAGGAAGGGAACCAGATCTGCAGAGGCCAGAATGGAGCAATGAAGAGATTCTGCAACCCACCAGCTTTCTGAAGAAGAAGCACAGCATCAGAGGCAAGGGTGGATAGGGTGCACAGAGAAGATCAAGGCCAAGTGCACAAGGCGTCTCTTGGGGTACCTCCTCGGGGAGGTATTATGAAAAAAAACAAAACTATCGTTTGTGGAGTTTGAGGAGAAACAAAAGTCGGTTCCCCACCGTCCCACCATGGCTCGTTCGTTCCGCTACTTGACAATTGAGAGACCACTCGTGGGGTCCAAATGGGTGCGACTGGTCTTGTCCGCTAGGATGTTGGACCCGACCCGGAGCGTTGCTATGAGATAGATGGCGGGAAGTGGAATTGCCCATTCCCAAACTCTCATCGCCTCGACAAAGAGGTAGAACCTTGTTCCCCCTTTGATGTGCCAGACAGACATATTGTCCCATATTGAATCATTGAATCGCAGGGAAGAAAAGCCCGAGAAAGTCGAAGCTAGAGCAGCAGCATCATCTCTAGAACCTATAAATTCTTTAGAAAAAAGGGCTGGATAAAGGATATGAAGGGATAATATCCACTACACTAAGGGGAAAGAAAAATACACTAAGCTAGCTTAAGTCTAAAGAATTTAAACTAGTCTAACTTTCACTAACCTGGAGCCGGTAGAAAACACACCTCGATCGCTGTAGCGGCAAACGAGATCTGGGGTAACTCACGCCTAGCATTGTGGGATATAAGGGGAGCCTCGAGCCGGTGGAACCAACTCTCGAGCTTTTAGAGTGGCCGAGTCGGAGCCGAGGTCGGCTCCGAACCCATCCAGCAAGAATGAAGGCGAGATAGACAACTTAACATCTATGGTTTGCAATGTATAATGCTAGCAACTAAGATTTATGTCAATGTGGACTTATTTTCATTTATGTAAATGTATGATTCTCTATATCATAAGTGACATTTTAATAAAAATGCTTCTTGTTTAAAAATATCATGTGGTTGTTCATACCAGTGAATTATTTTTTTTGCAGGAAGCTAGAAGGTTCTGGGACAGATAAGGATTTCCGGGAAGCTACCTGGCAGGGTTTGCTGCCTGGGAAAATTAAATGCACCAAGCAGTCCCAACCATCACATTTGCAGTCAAAATTGTTGATACCAGTTCCAGTTCACTCAGACAGCAGGGTAACAAAAGAACAAAAATAATCTTAAAGGGAACAATTAGAATTTACAATTATGGAAGGCTGCAGAAGTAAACAATAAAACATTACTCGGTCAGTCACAGAACCTACCCACCAGTTAAGCGAATGGTCTGATGTTAGTTTTGAAGACAAACTAGCACTCCAAACACAAAGACAAAAATTAGTTCAGGAAAGAAAACAATTGGAGAAGGTGCACACTATAAGATGACAGTCACAGCTTAGTCAGTAATTTAACCTGTAGAGATTCACAGAATACTCCAACATCTACAGAAGGAAGACAATCATGAAAAGTCAACAGTTGTACTATAAAGTACAGTTTTGTACCTACCATAAATGTAGATGTCCGATAGATATGCAACTGCAGTCATAACATATGGGTTGTCCTGCCTCAGGCAGCCCTCGGTCGGCCGGATTCCAAAGTCTGGGTCCGACGTCGGCTGATGTCGCATTTCTCTCCAACGTCAGGGCGGCTGGAGTATATAAGCATCAGCCGACGCAATCTTCTTCAGTGTTTCTTGCCCCAGATGCCAGGTGCCCTCCAAGGAAGGCTGTAATCAAATTGGAAGACAAAAATAGGTTTCCAGACAACAAATAAGCAATCAACAGATACACCATAACAGATACCCCCAGCTAAGGATAACAGGGAGAGGAGTGGACCCAAGGCATAGAGGGGATGGAGGGAGGGAAAACCCGACTGCAGTTGCATATCTATCGGACATCTACATTTATGGTAGGTACAAAACTGTACTATGTCCTTCAAGAATGCAACTGCAGTCATAACATATGGGTTGAATACCAAAGCGTAGCTGGGGGAGGTGGTATGCTCTAAGAAAGGGATGGTGTAGCTATCAGTCCCTGCAGGACTGCCGAAGCAAAGCCTGCCCTGGATCTGGAATATAGAGGGAGGTTGTTGTGCTTGGAAAATGTATGCACGGAGCTCCATGTAGCAGCTTCTAGAATGTCCTTTGTAAGCACCCCTCTTAAAAAAGGCTGTAGAGGTGGCTGTAGCTTTGGTGGAGTGTGGTCTGACATTGGCTGGCACACTCTTTCCATGGAAGGAATAACAGAATCTGATGCAATGTCCAATCCATTTTGAAATTGTCTGTTTAGAAATTGCTTTTCCTTGTACTGCAGGGGCGTAAGCTATAAAAAGCTGGTCAGACTTCCTACTGGTCTTGGGTCTGTCTAGGTAGTAGCGAAGTTGTCTGTGTATGTCCAAGGTATGCAACAGTCTTTCCCCTTTGTTCTCAGGATTAGGAAAGAAAGTAGGCAGGTGAATTGCTTGATTTAAGGCAACCCTAGATACCACTTTTGGCAGAAAGGTAGGGTTGGTTCGTAAGGAGACCCTGTCTCTGTGAAAGGTTATGAACGGTGGTATTGCCATTAAGGCCTGTAATTCTGAAACCCTTCTTGCTGAGGTAATGGCCAACAGGAAAGCTGTCTTCCAGGAAAGAAACTGTAAATCCACAGAAGCTGCTGGCTCGAAGGGAGGTAAAGTCAATTTTTCTAGGACAAAATTGAGGTCCCAAGCTGGTACTGGTGCCTTTCTTGGGGGCTTTATATTCTTGATTCCTCTAAGAAATTGCCTTAACAAAGGATGTGAAAACACAGGTGGGTCAGTGCTGTATCTAGCTGAGACAGCTGAAGCATGAATTTTTATGGAAGAGAATGAAAGTCCTTTATGCAGCATATCTGCCAAGTATTCCAGGATGAGAGGAATGCTCAAAAATGAGGCATCATGACCCTTGTTGGTATTCCAAATGCTGAATCTCTTCCATTTGGCTGAGTAAACTTTTCTGGTGGATGGTCTGCGGGCTTCTGTTAGTATCCGCTGAACTTCCTTGGAGAGAGGTAAATCAAGGTTATTTATGGGATTTCCCAAGCTGTTAGCTGTAGCGTCTGGATGTTGGGATGAACTGTCCTGAAGTTGTGTTGAGTCAGAAGTTGGGGCCATTGTGGAAGGGCCCACGTTTTGTTGTGACATATGCTCCGTAGTAGTGGGTACCAGTGTTGTCTTGGCCAGTTTGGAGCTATTAGGATCCCCTTCGGCTTGTCTGCTTTGATCTTTAATAACACTGTGGTCATCAGTGGCAGAGGTGGGAATGCATAAATTATCAGGGTGCTCCAGATGAATGAGAGGGCATCTATTTTCCATGCTTGTGGATGATATGTCCTTGAGCAGAACTTTTGTAAATGATGATTGAGGTGGGAGGCAAATAGGTCTACGTCCGACCTGCCCCATGTCAAGGTGAGTCGTAGGAAGATGTCTGGATGTAGCCTCCATTCGTGGGGGTCTAGGAAATTCCTGCTTACACTGTCCACCAGAACACTGTCTTTGCCTGGAACAAACTGGGATTGTAATTGTATGTTTAGGCCCAGTGATTTTTCCCAAAGCTTCATTGTCAGTCTGCCAAGGGGGTAAGAATGAGTGCCCCCCTGCTTGTTTATGTACCACATCACTGTGGTGTGGTCTGTCCGTAATAATAGGTGGCCTTGTTGAAGTTGTTGCCCAAAGGCCTCGATGGCATGCATTACTGCTAACATTTCTTTTTGATTGATATGCAGATGTGTTTCCTTTGGAGACCATTGTCCTTGAATACATCTGCCTTCCATGTGCGCCCCCCCCCATCCAAGGTCTGAGGCGTCTGTGGTCATGGTCTGTGTTATCTGAGGTTTTTTGAATGACATACCTATGTTTGACTGGCTTGCTGAGGCCCACCATAGAAATTCCTTTTGAAGACATGGAATGAGTGGGATATTTGCTTCTAGGTTGTTGCTGTGTTGAGACCATAAGCTTTTTAAGTACCATTGAAGCTTTCTCATGTGTAGTCTTGCTAGTGGAACCAGGAGAATGCAGGATGCCATGTAACCCAGGGCCTGTAGGAAACTCCTTGCAGTCATCTGGGTGAGCTTTGCTAAACTTTTGAAGTAATGGGTTAAACGTCTTTTGCTCGTCTTCTGTCAGGTAAGCCATTTGAGAGGCTGTGTCTAGTTTGGCTCCTAAGAAGGTTATTTGCTGGGATGGCTGAAGTCTTGACTTTTGAAAGTTGACTGTGTATCCCAGAGCCTGTAGCAAGTGTATGACATAATTCAAGTTTTTTGTCAAAGTTAGTTTGTTGTCCGCTTGTATGAGGCAATCGTCCAGGTACGGGTAGATTTTCATCCCCTGGAGCCTGCAATGAGCAATTACTGATGCCAGGCATTTCGTGAATACTCTGGGCACAGTAGATAAGCCAAATGGCAATGCTGAGAATTGATAATGCTCTGGCCCTGCAAGAAATCTGAGGTATCTTCTGCAGCTGTGTCTGATAGAGACATGCAGGTATGCCTCCTTGAGGTCCAGAGTAATCAGCCAAGACCCCTTGCCCAGCATGGGAAGGAGTTGCTGTAGAGTCAGCATTTTGAACTTTGGTACTATGAGGAAAGTGTTTAAAGCGGACAAGTCCAGTATTGGTCTCCATTGACTTTCTTTTCTTGGAACAAGGAACAGTCTTGAATAAAACCCCTGGCCTTGTTCTTGTTGTGGAACTTTTTCTAATGCTTTTATCTGTGCAAGCAGAGAAATTTGCTTTATAGCCTCTGCCCTCTGATTTTGTGGAAGGTTTGGCATGCCTTGTTTTCTTGGCAAAGTGTGGAAGTGGAACCTGTAACCGTGGTCTATAATGTCCAAAATCCATTTGTCTGTTGTCAGTTTGTGCCAATTTTTTGAAAACAGAGATAACGTTCCGCCCAAAGGAGCCTCTGTCTGCTCCTTGGTTAGCGGAACTAGAGGAAAGTCATTGAGATTGTCCCTGCGGGGCAGGAGAAACCCCTGTGTCACTTCTTTGGTTTGGTGGCTGCCATTGTCGTCCCCTGTAGGATCCTCTGTATTGGCCTCTTCCTCGGCCACGCCTGTTTTTGCCCCTTTGTGATCTTTCAGGATTAGGAAAGGACCAGTTTTTAGAAGGCCAGTTCCTGCTAAATCTGGGCGGCTGGACCTGAAGGAAATCTTTTACTGTCTGAACTGACTTGGCTTTTTCCTCAATGGACTTTAACACATCTTTAGCATTAGCACCAAAAAGCTTGTTCTTTTTCAAGGGTGCGTCAAGAAGTTTTGCCTTAACATGATCTGGTAAGGGTTGTTCTTTCAACCATGCATGTCTACGAATGACCGCCCCTGTCATAGCTGCCCTACATGAAGCCTCCAATGCATCATATCCACACTGTAGAAAGTGATTGCTAACTTGTTGAGCATTATGCACAGTCTCCTGCAAAGACTTCCTATCTAAGGGTTCAGGGGAGGCCAAAGTTTTCTGTAAATCATCTAACAGGAAATCCTGATATTGAAACATGTGAAAGAGACAATTGAGAGCTCTCATAGATAAAGTAGTGGAGGTGTAAACCTTCTGCCCCATCTCTCTAAGGACCTTGCTTCCCTGTTAGAAGGCAAAGGATTTTTGGAGGTGGTAGCTGAAACCCCTTTAGGCCCCTGGGAAATTGTTTCTAAATCAACAGCATGGGCCTTAAAGAAATGAGAATGGGTTTCTGGAACCCTATAGTATCTGTCAGGCTTGGCAGGGCAGGTGGAAGAGTATCAGGGGTAACACTGGAGTCAGAATACAAATCATCCAAAACATCAAGCACAGGAGGTATAGCTAAGGGTCTGTGCTGGGGCTTTTTAAGGAAGGTTCGAAGGCGCTTTCTGGAATCAGAATATTCCTGGCCTTGCCACTTGAAATGCTCCCTCATGGAATGCAGAACTTCCCCAAAAGAAATATCCTCAGGAGGGAGGCTGAGGAATGGAGTCCTCTGCATCTGAATCCTCATAGGTCTGGAAGGGCTCTTCCTGGCTTTCGGAGTGAACAGAGTCCTCAGAATCTTCATCTGAAGGGAGAGGGTCAGGGGGTTCAACCCTGGGCCTTTTGTCAGGAGGAGGCTGGGATCCTCTCTCAGGATGGTCCTGGGAACCTCTGATCAGGGAAATTAAATCTGCTGCCATAGACATGATTTGTGTTTCAGGAGTAGGCTGAGGTAAGGTTTTAGCAGTAAGATGCTTGGACTTGCTGGCTGCCTTAGCACATGTGTAGGCCTTGATAGACATGGGAGGCCTAGCTGCTCCACGTGCAGGAGTGACCTTATCAACAGCAATGGTCTCGGGCATTTCCTCAGTTTCGGTATCTGGAGGAAAATCAATAACTGGCGGAGTGGCCTCCGGTATCGGAGGCATCGGTAAAGCGGTGTCTTCGGTTCGGAGCGGTGGAATAACCGACTCAGAGGGAACCGGGGCAGTCGCGGTAAGTTTTGTCGTGGTGTCGGTGGAAGACGTGGGCAGAGGATGTCGGTCCCGGTCTTTTTGTTTCTTAGGAGTCTGCATTGTCGGTTGTTCCGACGGCATTGTATAATGAAAGCTGTCGCCGAAGAAATCTTCTGCGAACTCCGCCCGGCGCCTGAGAGTGCGCTTACTGAAGCGAGCACAGGCGACACAGGCCGAGACGTCATGGTCTGGGCCAAGGCAAGGGAGGCAGTAAGAGTGGAAATCCTTATGAGGTATTTGTTTACCACAAGACAAACAATTATTTACTTTTTCAGTAATTTCTGACATAGGCTGAGGCAAGAAAAGGTCCCCAACGGGGTACTTAGCTTTTTTGATGACTTCGGTTTCGAAGAATACAGGAGCTGACCGACCAGCACTTGCGAACTGCTTCTGCTTCGGGCACCGCGCGGCAAGAAAGAAAGACTGAAGATGGCGTCGGCTGATGCTTATATACTCCAGCCGCCCTGACGTTGGAGAGAAATGCGACATCAGCCGACGTCGGACCCAGACTTTGGAATCCGGCCGACCGAGGGCTGCCTGAGGCAGGACAACCCATATGTTATGACTGCAGTTGCATTCTTGAAGGACATCAGCAGGGACAGGACATTCAACAGCATAAACACAAACTAGCTAAACCTCTAACATTAATTAATGTGTAACCTTTAAAATGCTGACCTTGTATAACATTAATGGCATCTTAATACTTATGCAGAACTACAACTTCACAGGACAGATTACTGAAAGTCAGCCATTCTTTCTCACCATGCTCTCCCTCCTCCTAGACTCCATGTCCCACAGAAACTAAGAATGCAATTAATAACTTAATTTTAGAAACCTTCAAGTAATGCATAATTGGCCCTGACAAGATACTGCAAACGGAGCAAGACTGCAGAGCATACCTTTAAATTTGTCTGTTTCTTTGTCTCTGACTAGCCGGACACTCCGTACATTAAGCTCTTTAAAGATAGTGTCTATATCTCCTTGAACAGTGTTAAATGGTAAATTTCCTACATAAGCTGTGTAAGGGGGATCTGAAGGCAATTCTTTCTGCTTACGAGGACCTCCAGGACCACTGCCACCACCTCGAGATCTCCTAACAAAAAAAGGAGAGAAAAATACTTAAATACAATATATACAAAAATACCTAGCTGCCTCCAACAAGTTAATCTTATTTACATTTCATGTACACATGGTACATGCTGCAACACAGCAAAGTACTCTGGGCATAAAGTCTTACAAGGACAAAAGGAAAATAAACAGATGACCAACAGCTGACAATTTACTCATTTGTTTAGGCTACAAGAATGTCCAGCAGAGTTGCCTCCTCATTTACAAAGGAAGCCCAAAGAGAAAAACTCCTTTACAGAATTACAAAGCAACCAAACACAACTATATACATTACATCAAAGCTGCAACACTTTTTCTAGACGTCACATTTTTACAAACACCCAAGTCTTTATTTATAGCCTACATTCTGCTCACTGTAATTACTAACAGCTTAGTTTCAACAAATGTACCTCCAATACAGCTAGTTATAAATCAACAATGCATCTCAAAAACAGGTGAATTACACAAACATTACTCTAGCAGCATACCTCTCAAGTAAACCCAATTATGGGTAACATTCCCCCTTTTGCAGTATTAAAACGTGCACATTCCATGCAGTTCCTCATTGTAAGGCTCTGCCAAACATTGAGTGTTAAGATATTTTTTAACAAATACCCATGGTGAATAATACTGAATCATGTTAATTCATTAAAAGGTTTATAAATATTTAATGCATTTTACTCATCCTGTGAGCTTCTTAGTTGAAGATGTCAGTAAACGGTTAAACATTTTGCCTGTTTGTTCCACATTATGAGGGGGAAGATTATTATGAGAAGGTTAAGAACCATGTCTAGCAGGAACAAAATGCAACATTCTTCTGTAGCACTGAATATCACATCTAGAAAATTTACCATAAAATTAAATTCGTCAGAGCAGGTCCATCCTAACTGAACTCTAGGGTTAAAACCACATGCATAAGGACTGCTCAGCAAGCCAAAGCTTTCAAGGCTGGGTACCTCCATCCATAAAAACACTGCAATACTACAGTGAAGAGCACACACTACATAAAACCTTGACCAAGGCAGGGTTGTTACAGAGACTGGACCTGCTCTTACATATGTGTGTTGGAAACTACATGGCAAAATTTGATGCCCAGTGAGAATAGGCCCATCATCTTGCCTATAGAGCCATATGGTAACTTTACATACACAGCTTTCATGAGTAATAACAGAAGGTACATGTTCAGCAACTTGCAACACATAGTCCAGAGCTCTTCTCCTACTGAGGGGACCCATAAGACAGCAGAACAGTGACACAAAAAGAACACCGGACTCAAGAAATGAGATCCATCTTGCAATGTTTCTCAGATGTACTATTGGAATACCATGTAGCCACTACACAAATGTCATACAGAACACCATTTCTGAAAAATGCTACCAAGGTAAAATTCTAAAAGAATGAGCCTTAGTGAATTGAGGCAAAGGCTTAACATATACATATAGCAAAATTAAAAATCAGAAAGCCGCCTACCAAGGGTAGGTTTATACATTTATGAACCAAAGTTTTGTAAAAATGAAATTGTAGTAAGAATCTTTGTGTTCAACATCTTTGTATCATGTATAGTAAGGGTTAAAATGTGAAATTGCATTGCAAGCAAAGAAGCAAGTTAAAATAAGCTGTTTTTCTTGTAAAGAATTTGCTGACCAAAGAGGAATGCACAGATGTTACCTTGGTCCAGGCACAAGCTTATCTTGTGACTGACCTCTGACCATCTAAGGCTCCAGTATGTGAATTTATAGCCTTGACTGAAATTCCTTGTCTGGTAACCAGTTACTGTGTACGTGCTGAGAAGGGTATAAAAACCCATGTGAAGTGTACAGAAATTAGACTGCTGACATACCATGTACTTTGTAGCATGTCTCCATGCATGTAAAATAAACCTTTTTGCTTATTTTTATCTGCGTGATTCTTCCAGTATGTTAAGAGTATTAAAATCTTTTAACAGAAATAAATATATATATATATATATATATATATATATATATATATATATATATATATATATATATATATATATGTGTGTGTGTGTGTGTGTACAGACTAGTTCCATTTTTACAATATCAACTGCTGGTGAAGGTGAATCTCTGTGCAGTGTAGCAGGTACTCTCTGCAATTAAAATGAGAAAAAAAAAACGTAAATTACATACTGATCTAATTTTAATTCTGTTGCAAATCTAGGCATAAAGTTAGACTAGTTATAACAGAAATTTCCTGAATGTCAGAGAGCAGTTATAACATTCAGACAGCTGTTATGAAGAAGGGTAGGTGCTCTATTAGTGAGGGGAGAGAAATCAGCTGATGTGGCACCCTGGGGCAGGAACAAATGGGAAAAGAATCCTCATTAGAGATCAAGGCTGCCCAACTCTCATTTCCCAACAGAATGAATGGGCTAAAGGGATAAAGGTACTGCAGCCATCCAGCAGGTCAGGTGATGGATGAAGGCAAAAAAAGTGTTATCCTCTCGATTTATTTGGTTGGTTTGAAGCTTGACATTATGCTGGACTCTGCCTCAATTTATGGCTTCATTAAAGCACTAAAGATGCAGTGGACCATTCTTCAGTATTTACACTCTAATAGATTACAGCACTGTGAATACTTAGACAATGTGGATGCACAAGACGCTTCAGCAACAAACTGTGCTACTACTCCTGAAATTAATCAACACTCTGTTCTCCAGTATTGGCCTTTTTAAATCTTCAAACACTTTACATATTAAAGAAAATACACGCACCACAATGTTGGTCAAATACACTTTACCCCTACAAGACTTGGGATTGAAAAGTTACCATCTAATAGCAAGCACCTGTGGCAGACAGAGATAAAGACCCAATTATGGCCCAGGCAACAAGTTAATTTAACACCTTGGGTGTTTGACACACCTGGCAGAGAAGATGGCAGCCCTACCCTAATAAAGAGGATGGGGTGAAGCAGGGCACAGCCACAATTCCACAAAGCGGAGAAGCATTTTTATATACATCTGAAGGGCAGGTTTTTGGCACACCAAGAAACTGCCTAGCCTTCATTTACAAGTGTACTGGAGTATGCACTTACAAGGGGAAGTTCTGCTAGTCCCTGTGGTAATGCAGGTAGCTCATTCCCTCACCCAGATGGTATACAAATGCCCTCAGTGCCAAGTCGCCATCAAGTACACAAGCAACCTGGCATCCTGGCACTAACAGCATGACACCAGCAAGGAAACAAGCAACCCTCATGACTACCTGTACGACTGCTTCTCTGCATGGCTCTTGTCTGTTCATTCCCTCCGTACAGTACATGAACAAGAGTCCCAATGGAGGAAAGACTGACTGGCAGGCACTGGGGCATAAAGTACCTGAAGTGGAAGTAAAATTAACATCCAGTGATGTTTTTGAAAAAAATGGACTTAAAACACAAATATCAGCAGCTGCACCAGAAATGCATTACAGTCTGGCTAAGAGTCCTTACTAAAAGCATGAGAAACAGGTATCCCAAATTAAAACCTTGTAATATCTCAAAAAAAAATCACACGGATTTTTCAAGGAATGAGTAGAAAATATAGTTCCCTTGAGAAGAGTTCTGATTTTTTTTTTCAAACACTGCTGTGTGACACTGAATACAGGTGTGCATAATCCTCACTTCAACTGGAGACAGAGTTCTTGTTACAGTAGCAGGTAAAGACATCCTGGAACAATAACAGGAACACCCAAGAGAGGTAAACACTTCAATTTTATAAGACTGATATGAGCAGATATCTAGACAAGTTAAAATTCAAGTTAAGTACAGCTGTGTAACAATTTACCATAACTGTAGATGTCCTACTGATCAGTACTGCAGCATTACTGACAGACGGTATATCCTGCCAAGGATAGACTATTATCTAGACATCATACCAAAGCCTTAGTGGCTTCCTCTTGAAATATATGTCTGGTCGATGTGATCACAAGCAGAAAAAGTTTTCAAAGACAAAATTTCAAATCTACCTTGGCAGCTGGTTCAAATAGGGATTGAGCCAGGGCTTGAAGTGTAATTTCAATCCCAGGGAAGTGTCGGGCCCTTAATGTGGGGTCGGAGTAAAAAGGCACTTTAAGAAAAGCTTTACATAAGGCCAAAGAGGAATGGTTATGTCCTACATAAAAATTGGAGATCGCTGCAAGTTGAATTTTTGCAAGAGAAAAACTAGGAAAATTGTTAAATATGGAAGAAAGAAAATCTAGAATAGCCAGAATGGGTGCCAAAAAGTATTTAGTTGTTTCTGGACAGCTCAATGGGAAAATCTTTTCCATTTACTCATACACTTTTCAAAGCCTGCATCTTGCGTCTGTAAACACCTTAATCATTATACCAACCCCCGCAATAGGTTCCTTCTGAAAGGACATGAGGATGTGTTCAACCACGGATGAAAACCTGGACTGTCTAGCCATCACTGGAAGTGGAGAAACTATGTTGTCAATTTCAGGGTCCGACTGTCCAGACGAGTTATTCCTGATGGGTGAAAGAAGATCTTGGTTCAGATCCAACACCCAAGGAGGATGCACAAGAGGAGGCCACAGAAAGGGGAACTACAAATGTCGAAGCCAGAATGGGGCAGTCAGGATTACTTTGCATTTCCAGTAAGATGCTTTCCATAGAAACTTGGGAATCAGAGGAGTTGGAGGTAAAGCATACAGGAGCCCAGGGGGCCAATCGTGGACAAGAGAGTCTCTCTGTGACTCCCCCTCTAGTGGGATTAGGACAAAGTACCTGCTGCTCTTGGAGTTGTGAGGAGAAGCAAAAAGATCACACTGTGGTTGGCCCCACTGATGGAAAAACATTCCACCACCACAGGGTTGAGAGACCACTTGTAAGGGAGTAAAGATGGACCAGCTCGATTTGTCTGATGGACTTACCTGGGACATAGGTTGCCAAAAGAAATTGGCTGGAAGAGAGCACCCATTGCCAAATTCTCATCTCCTCTCGACATAAGCGAGAAGACCTGGTTCACCCCTGCTTGTTGATGTACCAGACAACTGACATAACTTGTCTGAAAGGCCATCATCCCCAGAGGGAAAGCATCTTGAAACTCCTGCAACACTACTACTGCTGCTCTCAATTCCAGGACATTGATGTGAAGGATTAACCTTCAACTGGGACCAAGTGCCTCAGACAGTCCTTTACAAGAAATGCTCCTCCCCACCCTAGTTGGGAGGCATTCACAGTCACTGTGGTTGTGGGTGGTGGAAGGATAAATGAGCAGCCCCAAACTTCTCTTGTGGTGATGCACCACGTAAAATGTGTGCCCTTTGCAAACTGTCGTAATCTGTATTGGAGCAGACAAGGTGTGTCATCTTACAGACCACTGTACTCCAAACGTCCACTGTAGTACTCTCATGTAATGTCTTGCTAGGGCTTTACAGTTATGGAAACTGCCATAGATCCCAGGAGTTGTAAAACCAACTTTGCCGAACAGGAAAAAAGAGATTAGGATGTGAGATGCTTAACTCTAAAGTATTTATTCTTGAGTGAAGTTGGCTTGAGATTTGTGTCACTGTGTTCAGTTGAGCATCAACGAACTCCAGGACTTAATTAGGGAAGAGTTGAGACTTGGCAAAGGTCACTATAATGCTAAGTTCAAGACATAGTTGAAGCTTGGTGGGAGCAAAGAAGAGCCAGCTGTCGAGGTATAGAAACACCTGGAATCCTAGCAATCTCAGATGAGCTGTGACCACTGCCAAGCAGATGGTGAACACTCTGGTGGCTGTGGCGAGACCAAAGGGCAGGGCTCTAACTTGGTAATGACTGACTCCCTGCCGAAAGAGAAGAAACCTCCTGGAACACCGGTTTATTTTGATGTGATAGTACACATCCTGGAGATCTAATGAGCACATCCAATCGTCATTATGCAAAAGCAGCAGAATGGATTGAAACATGATCATTCAGAACTTGGAGTGTTTAACATACTGGTTTAAGTTGCTGAGACCCAAGATAGGTTTCAGATCTTCAATTTTCTTTGGCACCATAAAGAACCTTGGACTAACTTCCAAATCCTTGTTGGGGAACAATCTGGATGACTCCTTTGGCCAGCAGTTTTTGTATTTCTATGGCTGATGCTTTTATCCGACTATGTGGAACATTGAGAAATTTTGTAGTCAATGGGGGGGGGGGCTGTGGGGGGGGTGTATGCAATAACCTCTGGAAATAATCCTCTGCACCCAAGGGTCTTTGGTGATGGCTGTCCAGATTTATGGATGTAGGGATAAGAGCCCCCCCGACTGCCTTCAGAGTGCAGCAGTCTGGCAACTCTTCAGAAACACTGGTAGGGTTTCTCAGAAAAGGAACCTCAAACCCTGATTTTGTTGGCATCATCTGCCACAAGGACATTGGAGTTCCCTCCTCTGCCACACGGGGACTTGTCCCCATAGGAGTCCTGGGAAGAGCCTTGTGACTTCCAGAAACACATTTTCCTGCCACCTCTCTAGTTCCAGGAAAAGGTCCTTTGAGGTGTAGAAAAACAGATCCCTCTGGGATACAAGGTATTCCTGTCTTGTTCACTCCTGAATTTTTTTTTTTTCGTAACCTTGGGGCCAACCAAGGTAGAGCCACCAAAGAAAGCACGGATGGATGATGTCTTGAAAGGCTCCTCAAAGTCACAGAGGCACATCCAGGCATGCCGTCTCACAGCTATTCCTGAACCTGCAGCTCTCAAAGCACCTTCAGAGTCATGGATAATGAGACTCGGAGGCATTCAATATAGGCTGTAGGGTGGCCAGTTGCACAGAAACGGTCTTCTTTCCTCTGCAGACATGGACCCAGAGAAGGCATTGGAAAACTCTCTGCTCAAATCCCTCTGAAATTTTATGACATGTGCCACATAGTTCAGCAACCTTAAAGCAAAGTTCGCCGACACTTAGACATGCTTCCCAAACCTGCCCAACAGCCTGGACTCTCTACTGGGGGGGTGGACAGTACAATTCTGTTCAGCAAGTTCTTTTTTAGTGACATCTGCTACCGCCATAATACCTACTGGGGGACTCTTGCTCTACCAATGTTGATGAGGAGGATCCTGAGTGGGATGCTCCAGAGAGGACTCCAAAATGTGAGCACAGTCCTGAATGGAGGACCGTCTCAAGACTTACGTATTGCCCACTCCAGTGTGACAAAATTTAGAGGCTCTGAGACCACAGTTGATAGTTATGGGTGGTGGACCAGAGGGGAACAACTATGTCTTAACAGTGGTGGAGAAGGCTCTCTCTCTATTACTTCAAAGTCAGAAGACATAACAGTAGCAAGGGCCGTCCTGGCTGGCGCCAAAGACAACTGTCCAGGACGGCTCACAGCATCACCCTGACTGTACCTCAAGGCAGTTTCCAGCACTGAGGATCTGAGAGGGAAAAGACACTGGTGGCAACAGAGTTGAACCCAACTCCCCCACCCACCCAAGATCCAGAGCGAACGCTTTGGCTCCGAGAAGATTCCAGATTGTATCAGAAATGGAGTAGCAGAAAGCCAAACTTTCAGATCCAACACAGACAGACTCTGGACTCTCAAATCCAGTGGCTCCAAAACTAAAGGCTGGATCAGAGAAGGAGTAACCAACTGGGTAGGAATTGATGGCAGACTCACAGGTCCGATGAGACTCTCAATTGAATCTGGACCTGGAGAAACCATCTTACTGTCCACATCTGTTTTGGTTAACCTCCTAGATGACCTGAGAGATGATGAGATAGAGGGAGGCCTGGAATTCCTTCTTGGGGTCTCCTGTAAGAATGGTGAATGGAACACAGAAGGAATCCGCTCTGGAGTAATGGTGGAGGAGCAGTGAGCCAGACTGATCAGACGGTTTGGCAATCTTCTTGGGTGGAGGTGAAACCGAAACAAAGGAGGGAGAATAATTAGGAGATAGTTTCTTACCCTCTTTGCCCGTGGTCAAGAAATCCCCCTTAGCCTTATCCGGAGGATTTTTTGAAGGAAGGGGAGCTCCAACAGAAAAAGTAGGTAATAAACCCTTAGGGACTAACTTGTGGCATTCACCCTAGGCACAGCAGTTGAGCGCCTGCACAGACCTCACACTCAGTGTCCAAACAAGCAGATTCCAAATAATATACACACTCCTGGTGGACACTGGAAATAGGGATCTTGTGCCTACAGGAGATGCATTTTCTTAAATCCTGCCAGCTTATCGGACGTGGTGGAGAAACCTAAAGAAAACGAAAAGGAAGGAAAAATAACAGAAACTACCAATTATTGTAATTAAAAGGGATAACTACCAGCAATGGTAAAAAGAGGAGTACCTGTACAGAAAGGTAGCAGTAGGAGAAAAAGATGTTCAGCTGTGGCAAGGAGACACAAGGCTTATGAAAGGAATACTACAAAACAAAGTCAGACTTTTTTTTAGGCTAGTGACAGTACAAGGGGAGGAGGAACAAGAATAAAAGTAATAATATATTATAAACAATAGCACTTACCTTATACACTCTGAAATGCCAGAGCTACAAAAGACTGTGTCGCAGCAAAGGAGATGCAAAGTAATTCTGACTAGAAGGAAAGCTTATGGTTAAGAAGTTTAACTCAAGCTACGGAACCAAGACTTTAGAAATGGCCAAAGTCTGATCCGACATTGGATCAGAGACCTGTCGGTTGAGGAATGGACAAAAAAGACATCAGATCTTTTACAAGTACATTTCTAGATTTATAAAAAACTTTGAAGTGAAGAACTATGTGGGAAACTTATGGAAATTTAAAATACAAGAGGAAGAAAATATGTCAAATACGACAAAAGATCAATGCTGTGGTCTACAGACAGGGCATTTTAGTCCAATATTAGAAAGTCTTTACACAGAGATGTTTCCACAAGTCTTTAACATCTGATTGGTAATAAGAAAGACAGCAGAATGAACTGTGGAAATAGAACTTTATGAATGTACTACATTGAATTGTTTTTGGAAAAATATTTGTTATGATCTTTGTAAACAAAAATTTTACATCTCAGGATGCTTGGTCCCCTACCTCAAAATATGAGAAACAATCACTGAAGTATCCCATAGACCATTCAAGCCAATGCAAAACAAAAATCATTACAAGAAAATGGAAGAGCAATTCATTTCTTCAATTTAAAGATTTTCCACTTTCTTCAGCCAGAATTAACAAAGCTACAGAAGCTAGGAAAATGAGATCAACGATTCTGGACAGTCTCGATCAAGAATATAAAATTAAATGACCATTATAAAAGCTAAAATTAAATAAAGATAAAAATCACAGAATCAGAATAAAAGTTTAAAGTCTATTCAACTAGACTGACAAAAACAAGATATTTGGCATACATTTTATCAGTCTCAGGCATTCTTGAAAATAGTAAACCACAGGCAAATGTGTTTTATTAGTAATAACTATTGATGTATTTAGACAGTGTTAATTATGAAAGTATGAGCTATCACTCTAAACACTCATGACACTTCTGTTACAATTACACGAATATCATATAAAATACTTAAAATAGTTTGAGCCTGGTGAGATGGAGTTCTAGTTTTTCAAGGGCATAAAAAGACAAGAATGAGCACATTGAAAGGGAGAAGAGTGAAGAATAAAGGAGATGGATAATATTTCCTTTAATTCTATAAATGCTAACAGCATGAGAAGTGAAGTACGAAGGCTGCCGACTTATAAATGGTGCAAGAAAAATTCAACATGCTGTCTGTTGCAAGATAAAAGTTGTATGCAAAAAAGGAAACCATGAATTTTATGGGATGGTAGGACTACAAGGACAGGTAGAACAGAAACATGTTCAGGCTTAGCAGACTTATTTAGGGACAAGAAAGTTAATATTTTAGATGTCTTATACACTGTCTAATGGTTAAAGATTTTAAAATTAAAAGTAAAGCTGGTAAACTAAGTGCTACTTACACATGTAAACACTGAAGGAAACGGACTTTGAAAATATTAGACAGTTTTTTAATGTTATGTTCACTACAATGGTTGGAGACCGTTTACTACTATATCACAGAAATTAACAACAGAGAAAAGTTATGCCGAACCAGAAACACGAAAATCAAAATGCAGAATACAAAATACTTCAAAAGAACTGTTCGTAAATGTCGAAAATCTGACATTTACGAACAGTTACCATGCTTCCGGGAACGGCATCATTGTGCGCTGCACAGTAAAGAACGTGTTTGCAGGGGGGCATGCCCCCCCCCCACACCACCTGCTACTTATATGTACAAACTCTGAGATCGCACTACAGTGAAAGAAAGGGTACATTTCCCGATCCCCACTATAGTGCAACCTGCATCCCAATGTTGACACTCATAACAGTGAATGCTGGCATTCGCTGCTGTGGGTTTCGACATTGTAGCATTCGTCTTTTCGTACTGCGAAACTGCCATTTTGCACTAATGAAAATCGCACAAACTGGAATCAACTAAATAACAGTAAACTTTGAAGACAACTACAATGTGTGAAACTGGGAAGGAGAGAAGTGCCGGATGTGAAAAGTGTGTAAAGAATTTATGAAAATGGACAATATGCAGTTAAGTACAGAAAGTACTTGCATATTTTGGGAAAAGCAAAGACATACTACTACTTTGTGTTTAAGAACTTCGGAAGAAAACAGGAGGAGGGGTAAGATTGGATTTTACTGACCGTTGTGCAATACTTGGGCTTCAGGCCAGTTATTTTACATTAAGAGGGTTCGTGGTCTGCACTCTTGTGGGAGGAGAGGCTGGACTCTGCCTTTCTGAGCTGGGAATTTCTGGTTAAAAATTTATAGTGCCTGCATATTTGAACTGCTTCTTACTGAAATTGGAACACCTTGTTTGCTGTAGCATAGACTAGATCCAGGCCTGCTGAATCTAGCTTTGTTTGTATAACTTGAGCACTAATCCAGGCATTCTTTAAAGCATTCAATTGTATTTATTACTGCTTGGTAGTAACTTGATTAAAGTGTAGCTATAATTCTAAATCCTTTGGATTAAGCACTTGGGCTTCAGACCAGTTTTACATTAAGAAGGTTTGTGGCCTGCACTGTGGTGGCAGGACAGGTAGCTTACATCCTTCTAAGTTGGGAACTGCTGATTGAGGGCTCAGTGTCTTATTCTAAAAGTGTACTAGTTCTGGTTTAAGCACTTGGGCTTCAGGCCAGTTATTTTACGTTAAGAAGGTTTGTGGTCTGCTGAATCTAGTTTTGTTTGCATGCTTGTTGTTTGTTTGCTTGTTATTTCCCTGAAACGCTAATTCCACCTACAACGCGGCTTTTCAGTGCTTCTGTGGATCCTTAGTGATATCTGCATTGCTTACTGTACTTATTTCCTTGTTTCACTTGAATGAAAGTTACAGTTTAACTTTCATTCAAGTTACCTGTAGCACACTGCATTTAAGTTACCTGGCACTTGCTCACTAAAGCAATTATATAAGTCAACACTAAAAAATTAAAAGCACTACATCCTCACAAACTCCCCTTGAGTACCTTGTTCCCCATTTGGCCCTTTTTTTCAATTATAAAGGAATTCCCAATACTATTCTAGCATGCCCAAAGGTCAGCTGTCAATCTCCTCTCCGGTCCAGCTGGTGAATCTGGGAATCTTGAGGCAATGTTACAACTGTCTCATGTACACAGAGAACCCTCTCCTCCTCCCAACAAATTCCAACACGTGAGAGATGCAACCATATAGCCAAACTGGAGGCTAAGCTCTCTCAACTCAGTACTGGCGTAACCAGTCAGGAGGAAAAGGAAACCACACTCACTACAATTCCAATCTCACATAGACCTACCACGACAGCAAACCAAACACAAACACACAAAAACATACTCGGAGGCTCTAAATAAAAATCTGCCTAAGCAGCAGAGACTACCAAAGCAGACACCCAAGCAACCACACACCCAAAACAAAACACGTGCAACACATAGCTCACAAAGCCAGTGTGCCGAACAGTCACAGCCCTTAAGGCTAAACAACACACCTGATACACTTGTAATAGGTGACTATCGTCAGGCACACTGACGTCCTGCTCACCAGGATGAACAAGGAGAAGGTCACGGTGAGCTGCCTGTCGGGCGCTAGGAGACATAGAGGAGCTCTCTGAGCATGTAGCCCAGGCCGGTATGACCCTGACCTTGAGTAGCATCTTACCCTCACCAAGAATGATGCCACAATATGAAGACAAGAGGATTAATTTCAACAATTGGCTTAAGTATTGGTGTCATTCAAAGGGGATCCAATGCCTGTCAGCCTGGGATGACATGCTCGACAAGCCACGATGCTTCGCTAGGGACGGCTTGCACCTATCACCCCTGGGCTTTCGAATATTGGCAAAGGCTCTTGCTACCCCCATAGTGCCTTTTTTAGGCAAGGCTCAAAAGACAAACCCACCTCCATAGGTATCACAAGGGATAAGAAACTAAGAGTAGTGCTACTCAACGCCAGAAGTCTAAACCTCAAGATGCATGCACTCAAAACTCTCCTTAACATGCAGAACATCGATATCTGTGCAGTAACAGAAACCTGGTTCAAGGCTCCCGAGAGCACCCCAGCACTACCAGGTTATACCTCATACCATGCTTTTCGGCCCCAAAACTTGGACCGAACCACAAAAGGAGGGGGAGTATCAATATTCGTCAAAGATACCCACACCTCCAGGTTGGTGGCACAGCACGAAGCATCAGAGACTATCCATGTGCAACTAACAGTGGGTAAAACTGCCTTCCAGTTTATAGCCTGCTACAGACCACCCTCACAAACCCAGGAACTCCACTCGGCCTTCCTGAGAACACTGGAAAATATGAAGGTCTCTCCAAACACCATTATATTGGGCGACTTCAACTACCCAAACATAGACTGGGAGCATTATTCTAGCTCCAACACCCTAGCCAAAAGGTTCCTAGAATTTATAAACTCAAATGCTATGGAACAACTCGTTACCACTCCCACAAGAGGGGAAAACATACTGGACCTGATCATCACCAACATGGGGACTCTATGCTCTAGACCAGAAGTGTATCCCTCACTGGTAAGATCAGACCATAAACTAATCTCACTGGATATTCACATCCCGACCCCACCCCCTGCCCAGAAAACCACAGTGAAAAACTTCTCTAAAGCAAATTTCACACTCCTCAAAACCGAGGTGGAATCCTTCAAAGCCCCCAGGCCTGTGGAAAATACAGCCCAGACCGCAGAATCCTTTATAAACGCATTCTATGAACACCTTCAGGAATGCATGGATCACGCAATCCCAAATAAAACCAAGACCCAATCCTCCAAAGGCAGACGTCCTGTCTGGTGGACCCAGCCATAAACAAACTATACAATAGAAGGAGGAAGCTACTACATGATAGAGCAAAATCCCAAAAAGGGAAGGCATCTCTGATCAGTATTAGCAAAAAACTATGGGCACTCATAAAATAGTCTAAGGCCAGCTTTGAGAGAAAAATTGCATAGGATACAAAGGATAATCAACAAGGCTTTCTTTAGTTATGTTAGAAACCTGGGTGGTAATTCCCAGATATGCTCAGAATTAGTCCATAATGACAAAAAATACACCAAACCCACAGACATTGCCAACATCCTAGCTGACAGGTTCAGCACAACCCCCCCCACCACCAAAAAGGCAAATATCTATCCCAGCACAGTGCTGCCCCCGACATCTCAGATGCTCAGGTAAGAGCCGCCCTCTCCAAAGCAAAAAACACTGCATCAATGTGACCAGCCTGTGTCCCGGGCTGCGTCCTACATGAACTCCAAGAAGAGCTAAACCCAAACATAAAACTACTGTTCAATCTGAGCCTTACTACAGGATATGTACCCAAAGAGTGACGTACAGCAACAGTGGTCCCTCTCCACAAAGGTGGTGCCTCAACGGATCCTGGAAACTATCGCCCCATAAGCCTGACTAGCTTGGTCTGCAAAGCTATGGAAAGGATCATCATGGACCTTATAAATAAAGATATTGGGGACCTACAGACACTGGATCCTACCCAGTTTGGCTTTGTTAAGGGCAGATCCTGCCTCTTAAACCTGGTTGAATTCTTTGAAACAGTCACCAAGGCCATTGACGAGGAGAAGGTGGTCCACACAGCCTACCTTGTCCTCGCAAAAGCCTTCGATACAATACCCCACTCGGGCATTATAGATAAGCTCACCAGCTTAAATATAAACCCCTATGTCACTAGATGGGTTGAAAACTGGCTCAAGGACAGAACCCACATGGTTAGAATTGCTGGAGCCATGTCAGACTCCAAACCAGTTACAAGTGGCGTCCCACAAGGCTCAGTCCTGGGACCGCTCTTGTTCGGTATATATTTCTCAGAGGTACAGGCCAACACGGAAGGACTGTGGCTGACCAAGTTCGCAGATGACTGCAAACTGGGTGCCATAATCGACTCTCCAGCCGACACAAGCATCCTCCAAAAGGGCCTCATAGAAACAGACAACTGGTGCCAGAGCCATGGCCTCAAGCTAAACGCCAAAAAGTGTATGGTCCTCCCCTTTGGCAAAAACAAAGTGCCCACAAATTACCACATAAGTGGTAATCCATTAAGTACGGAAGAAGTAATTAGGGACCTGGGGACCCAAGTTGATAGCAATCTCTCATTTGACAACCACGTGGCCAAAGTGGTTAGAAAAACATTTTATATAGCCCACCTAATCATGAAGGGATTCACATCTAGATCAGGGGAGGTCATTGTGCCCCTCTACTCATCCCTCATCAGGCCCATAATGGAGTACAATGCCCCTTTTGGGATGTACCTTACCAGACACCTGCAGCAACTGGAAAGACCCCAAAAGTACCTCACCAAGAGGATCAAAGGGCTCAAACAGATGCCATATGTTGCCCGGTTAAAGAAACTCCAGCTCTACTCAGTGGCATAGCGCCTGCTCAGAGGCGATCTGTGCCTGACGTATAAAGCCATGTCCAACCCGGAATTAATAGACATGCTGCACCTCAGAAAATCCAAATCCCATCGAGCTACGCGATCGAGAGACTTGAACCTCAGCACTGAAATAAATAGGACATGCTGGAGGGACAGATTCATAACCCAAAGGCTCCCTTCACTCTGGAATAAAATCCCAGTCCAGGTTAGGCAGAGTCCCTCACTGACTCTCTTCAAGAGGAATCTTGATGAGTGGATGGGGGATCGTAGGTTTACCCCGGGTATCACTTCTGTGTCACTGTTAGACAGAGGCACAGTATACTAACCTCGAAAAAGGGCATAGCAAAATTAATTTAAAATGGGTGGCGAAAGCCAAACACACTCTGGCTAGGCTTATAAATGCCCTACGGCAGATAGCCTAGTATGAACCTATGAAGAGAATCTGGTGTGAATATGAAAACTATTAAAAGAGCAAGGAGCATAAACAGGTTGAACACGGTTTGGACTACAGCAGAGTAGTGTGGAGTAGGGAATGAATATCGGTCAGTATTCAAAGAAAAATATGAAGAGGAATCTTTAGTAAAAAAGGTATTTTAAGGAAGCTGAGGAAATATTAGAAAAATGAGGAGAAAACTATATAAAAAAGAAACAATGAAGGAACCAATAAAGAAGCAATTTTCTATGAGGAAATGAAGAGGTTACATCTTTGTTAGGGAAACTGGTTAAAAAGGAAGAAATTGACAGAGTTGTTTGTATAACAAGCAGGGCAGTAAACTATGTATAAAAGGTAATTTGCATGCCATACTACGTACCAAGTTTATGAAGTAGCACTGGTTAGGGTGCTTGTAAAATGGGAGAATTTAATGTAAGATGGTATACAAGTATGAATGCAAGAAGCCCCAGGTAAGACATTATTGGGTATATGTTTAAAGGTTTAACAAAGCAAACTAAGAGGGCTTTCAGTTCTGAATGAACAGATTAAAGAATGAGTGACTGGCACAAGAACAGAACAGTAAGTTTAACACAGAAGGAGCTAAATGGGATGCAAGGAACTTTCACATTGCTTTATGCACTACTTATTATAAAATGTTTACAGAAATTTACCAAGCAGGATAACAAAAGGGTTTGAGAGAGGCTGTGGATGATGAAACACTGGAATTTCTGGTAGATAGGTTAGAGAACTGACAATTTTAGTTAAGATGTTGTGGTTAGACCGATGTTAAGCTGGTAACTTCTAATTACTGAGGTATATGCTAATTTATATTATTTATTATTGCTCAGATCTGGAATGTTGTCGGGGTACTATGTTTTTAGTTTGAGATTACTCTACAAGTGTTCTTCAGCGACTGTATTGATTAACGGGTGTATGACTGGATGAACCAAGATGAACAAACATGTTCGACAGGGGTTGCCCATGAAGCAGAATAATTTCTTGTTTAAAAATGAATGCAGTGATGGTGAGAAGCAATAAGCATGTTAAGGAGGCTAAGTGGAATGTTTATTCCAAATATTTGTACTTCATGCAGATAATGCCATTGTAATTTTTTGAAACAAATTCTGGACGGTGGAAGTAATTAAGCTTGTCGAAACAAGAATGAGGTTTAGGATTAAAACTAAAAAAAACTGTAGGGGATAGGAGATTCAGTAAAGGTGAGGGGAATTTGTGTTACAGAAGACACTATATTAGGTCTGGCATGGTCTTGGCTATAACTCATTCCACATCTTTCGGCCCCAGAACTTGTCTTGGACCAAAGCTCCAAAGGTGGTGGTGTTTCCATACTCAAAGGATGCACACACCTCCAGTCTGGTAGCCCAACATAATGCTTCAGAGATATTTCAGGTGCATCTAACATTGGGTAAGACAGTGATTCAGGTCATAGCCTGTTATAAGCCCCCAACCATGTCCCAAGACACTCGCTCCACATTCCAAGCACCCTAGAGAATATTAGGGTCCAACCTAACAGACTCATACTGGGCGACTTTAACTACCCCTCCATTATCTGGGAAAACTACTCGTGTACCAATATACTTGCCCAACGTTTCCTAGAATTCATTAATTCCAATGCCCTGGACCAGCTCATTCTTACCCCCACTAGAGGTAGCAACATCCTTGACCCGGTCAAACTCTACAACAGGAGGAGGAAACTGATGCGGAATAAGGTGAAGTCCCAAGACTGGAGAAACTCCCTTATCATCCTCAACAAAAAGTTGAGATCCCTCATCAAACCCTCTAAAGCAAGCTATGAAAACAGAATTGCAGCAGACAGTAAAGACAGCCACAAGGCATTCTATTGTTATGTAAAGAACCTCCACAGCAATACCCAGATTTGCTATGAGGTACTGCACAATGGTACCTTCTATACAGAGCAAACAGATACTGCCAATATACTGGCCGACAGATTCAGTGCAAACTCCCCCCACCCCACCCCCAAAGGACCAATCACAATACCAGTAGATTGCCAAACACCAAGTAGGATTGCTGCACAGGTTAAAACAGCACTGTCCAAGGCCAAGAATACAGCTTCTATGGGACCTGACAATATCCCTGCCTGTGTTCTACTTGAACTACAGAGTGAAAGTACAGTTGTGCACACTTACCATAAATGTAGACGTTCGAGTGTATTCACTGTTGTAGTCATCACACTTTGGTTATCTGCCTACAGGTAGCCCTCAGTCGGCCCGAATACCAGAGTCTTAGGATTTCTGCGTCGGATGCTGTCGATTCTTCCATGATGTCAGGTTGTCAAGGGTATAAAACAGGCAGCCGACGCCATTACATCAGTTTTTCTTGCCCCAAATGTCAGGAGCCCCCAAAACAGGAAGCTAGTATATGGTGGGGAACTCTACCAGTAAAAAGTAAATACCAATGCCATTAGGAATGGCCATAGACAGGAGAGGTAGAAAGGTAGAGAAAGCCAGGGGGATGGAGGGATGGAAACCAGGACTGCAACAGTGAACAGACTCGAACATCTACATTTATGGTAAGTGTACACAACTGTACTATGTTCTTAGTGTTTCACTGTTGCAGTCATCACACTTGGGTCGATTCCCAAAGCTGAGGATGGGTGGAGGCAGTCAAGAAGTGTTAGGGCTGGCTAGCAGGCCTTGCAAGACTGCTGTAGCAAATCCAGCTTTGGATTTAGAAAACATTGGTAAATGGCAATGCTTGGTGAAGGTGTGTACAAAACTCCAGGTTGCAGCTTCCAGAATGTCTGGTAGGGACTCCCCTGGGAAATGCTGTACAGGTGCAAGTAGCCCTAGTGGAATGTGGTCTGATCCCCTGTGGGGTAGGTTTTCCATGGTGCTTGTAGCAGAAATGGATGCAGTGTGCTATCCACTTGGAAATAGTTTGCTTTGAAATGGCCTTAACCTCTGCCCCTGTAGCAAAGCTGACTAGCAGCTGGTCACATTTTCTGAAAGGTTTAGTCCTGTCAAGGTAGAACCTGAGCTGTCTGTGAAAATTCAAGGCGTGCAGGATCCTTTCCCCCTTTATTCTGATGGTTAGAGAAAAAGGTAAGCAAATGGATGGATAGGTTTAGAGCCACACTGGGCACTACCTTAGGCATAAAGGGCGGGCTAGTCCTGGGGGGAAACCCTGTCAGCATGGAAAATAATGAAGGGTTCCATAGCCATTAGTGCCTGTAACTCAAGACACTCTTCTTGCTGAAGTTATGGCTAAAAGCAAGGCTGTTTTCTAAGAGAGGAATTTTAACTCTGCTGAAGCTGCAGGTTCAAATGGGGGGAGGGGGTAGCTTGAGCTTTTCCGGTACGAAGTTAAGGACCTGGGCAGGGGTGGGTAATCTCTTAAGGGGCCTTAAGTTGTTAGCCCCTCTCAGGAACTGTTTGATGAGAGGGTGAGAAAATAGAGGTGGCTCAGTATTATAACGAGCTGAGATAGCAGAGGCATGAATCTTAATGGAGGAGAAGGATAGGCCCCTGTGGAGTAGCTCTGCTAGGTAATCCAGGATTAGAGGTAAGGAGGGCACTGCTGTGTCCTTCCCTTGAGACGGATTCCAAGAACAATATCACTTTTCAGCATAGGATTTCCTAGTACTAGGTCTTCTGACTTCAAGAATGACATCCACCACCTGTTTGCTGAGGGTTGCTGGTGGAGTATTCAAGGGATAAGCCAGGCTGTTAGGTATAGGGATTGCAACTGTGAATGCAAAACCTGTCCCTCCTGCTGTGACAGCAGGGTAGGAGTCTGGTGAAGGTGCTAGGGTGGCACTGTTGTCAGACTGTGCAAGAGTGGGTACACCAGTGCTGGCGTGGCCAGTCTGGGGCAGTAAGAATTGCCCTTGGCCTGTCCTGTTTTACCTTGAGTAGCATTTTTGAGTGGAGGGGCAGAAGGGGAAAGGCTTAAATAGAGATGTTTTCCCATTGAAAGGGTAGGGCATCCACCCTTCAAGGCCCTGATGTGAGGGTTCCTGGTGCAGAATTTGCTCAACTGGTGGTTCTCGGGGGAGGCAAATAGGTCCACCTCTGGTGCCCCCCACCTCTGGATCAGAAGGTTGAAGGTGTTGGGCTCCAATTTCCACTCGTGTGGGTCTAGGAGATTTCTACTTAAGTTGTCTACCAGTGAATTTTGTTTGCCTGGCAGGAACTGAGCTTGTAGATGTACCTGGTTGCTCAAGGCTGTGTTCCACAGAGCCATGGCTAACCTGCAGTGTGGGTAAGAATGGGTTCCCCCCTGCTTGTTTATGTACGACATAACAGTGGTGTTGTCTGTTTTTATGAGCAGTTGTCCTGGAACGATTAGGTATTTGAAGGCTGTCGGAGCATTCTGTACCACGAGCATCTCTTTCTGATTGATGTGCAGGAGAATCTGGGCTGGGCTCCAGTGTCCCTGAATGCACTTTCCTGCCATGTGAGCCCCCCATGCATAGTCTGATGCATCTGTTGTCAGGGTTTG
The DNA here is from genome assembly GCF_019279795.1 of Protopterus annectens. Taxonomy (NCBI): domain Eukaryota; kingdom Metazoa; phylum Chordata; order Ceratodontiformes; family Protopteridae; genus Protopterus; species Protopterus annectens. The sequence goes on along the minus strand of NC_056747.1, from coordinate 549,268,591 downwards.
GGCGGCTATGGGTGGAGTGAAAAGCAGCCCTTGCTGTGGTTGCATGCTTCTGCCCACCAAAGGAACTTTGCTCTTATACAAGGTATGACTGTTTCCAGGTCCTGAGAATTAAGTACCACTGAAGTTTACTTATATGCAGTCTTGCATATGGAATTAGCAGAATACACGAGGCCATGAACCCTAGGGCTTGCAGAATTTGTCTTGCAGATAGCTGGGTTCTGGTGGCCAGTCTGAAGTAGTTTGTCAGATAGACCTGTTTTTCTAAAGTGAAAAATGCCATCTGGGAAGTTGTGTCCAAGCTTGCTCCCAGGAATACAATCGTTTTTGGCTGGGTACCAGTTGTGATTTCTTTTCACTGATTGTGTACCCCAATGAAGTTAGAAGGCTTTTTTACAAATGCCAGGTGCTGAAGTAGCAATTCCTGACGGTTCGTCTGAATCAGGCAGTCGTCCAAGTATGGGAAAATTTGGATATTTCTCTGCCTGCAGTATGCAAAGGCTGGAGCCAGGCACTTTGTGAATACTCTGGGCGCAGTAGATAAGCCAAAGGGAAGTGCAGAGAACTGATAATGCATAGAGCCTGCCCTGAAGCAAAGATATTTTCTGCAGGACCCTCTTATGGGGATGTGCAGATAAGCTTCTTTTAAGTCTGGAGTGATTAACCATGCATCCTTAGCTAGCATAGGGAGAAGTTGTTGCAGGGTAAGCATCTTGAATTTTGGGACCACCAGAAAGGTATTGAAAGTTGATAGATCCAGGATTAGGCGCCAACAGCCCTCTTTTCTGGGCACCAGGAAAAGTCTGGAGTAGAAAAATGCCCCCTTTGTTCTACTGGAACTGACTGAATAGCTCTGATATTGAGCAAGGACAGTACTTGCTTTTGAGCCTCTGCCCACTGCTTTGGAGGAAGGTCTGGAAACTCGCCTGGGGTTGGCAGAGTATGGAAGTAGAATCTGTATCCCTGGGATACAATGTTTAGGACCCATCTGTCCTGAGTAATGTACATCAAGTTTTTTGCATGAAGGGCAAGTTTTCCTCCTAGGGGCACAAATAATTGGGCAGGGCTGGGAAGGATAACTGAGAAGTCATTGTTAACTTTTTACATAAGGGGGCGGCTTACCACTCTATGTTTTTGAGGTTGGAACACTCCATTGTTTAGATCTCTGCATATCCTGAGACTGTAGTCTGGGTGGCCTGTTTCCCCAGGATTTGGTCTGAGAAGGCCTAGAAGGGTCTGGAAAGGACCAGATTTTAGAAGGCCAATGCCTACTGAATCTAGGTGATTGCACTTGTAAGAATTCTTTAACAGTTTGCAAAGATTTAGCTTTTTCTTCCATCTTTTTAAGAACCTCTTCTGCTTTGGTGTCAAATAAACAGTCCTTATTTAAAGGAGCATCTAGAAATTTGGATTTGTCATGATCTGGCAAGGTTTGTTCCTTCAGCCAAGCATGCATTCTCAGTACAGACCCAGTGACTGCAGCCTTGCAAGATGCTTCTAGGGCATCAAAGCCACACTGCAAAGTATGCTTACTAACTTGGTTTGCAGAATGCATTAGCTCTAGTAAATCTTTATTTTCTGCACAATCTGGAAGTAACACCATTTTTTGTTTAATTAGTTCCATAATATGCTGCTGGTACCTCAACATGTGAAACTGGCAATTCAATGCCCTGATGGTAAGAGTAGCAGAGGTATATACCTTCTTACCCCATCTGTCTAAAGCTCTAGAATCCCTGTCTGAAGGGGTAGGATTTTTGGCTGTGGTAGCCTTAATACCTTTAGGTCCCTGGGAAATGGTCTCTGGATCCACAGCAGGATTCTTGAACAGTAATTTGTGGGTATCCGGTATTCTGTAGTACCTGTCAGGTTTCCTAGGTGCCAGGGGTAAAGTATCTGGAGTAAGACTGGATTACATAAAGTCATCATCTACCACATCCAGGACAGGGGGTATAGCTAGAGGCCTGTGCTGAGGCAACTCTAAAAATTCTCAGTCTCTTTATGAACTGAGGGTAGTCCTGGCATTCCCAGTGGCAATGCTCTCTTAACATCTGCAAGGTTTCACCAAAAGAAAAGTCATCTGGTGGGGAGTCAGAGGGAACGGATTCCTCCGCATCAGAATCCTCATAGATTGATAAGGGCATGTCCTGATAATCAGAAGGGTCAGAGTCACTGGACTCCAGGTCAGTAGAATCAGAATGTAACTCAATTCTTTGTCTCTTAGCAGGGGAAGGCTGTCTTCCCCCAATTAGGATAATAAGGTCTTCAGTCATTCTAAGCATTTGTTTTTGCGGCATGGGAGCTTGAGCATGCACTTTGGTCCGTTTTCCAGACATAGTGCGTACTCTGGGCCTCAGAAACTCAGTAGTTTTAGCTAAAAATGAAGTTGTCTGTTTAATTTGATCATCATTAGGTCGGAATACACCCTCAGAAGCCGGTGCCTGCACAGCGGCTCCGGACCCATCCAAGGTAGAGACATCCACAGGTTCCATAGTCGAAGAAGCATCTCGCGGCATACCGGACTCCGAATGGTCTTAGCAGAGGCCAGCGAATCTGCAGAAGTGGGAATCAGGGGCCGCGAAGGCGCTTCACTGAGTACCGGTGGACTGGAGACTAGCTTAACGGAAGCATCGCCGGCAGTTTTGGACCTATGCGCTTTGCCTCTTATCTTTACGTTTTTTCGGAAGATCAGTAGTCGGATGGCTTATCGAAGCCATTTCGGAATACGTAAAACGAGAGTGAAAGAATTTAGCGACAAAGAAAGCCCGATGACTAACAGTTCGGGCGTTAAACAAGGAACAAAACCGACAGTGAGGAACGTTGTGGTCTGGGCCTAAACAGGTGGCGCAGTAAGAATAAAAATCTCTGAGGTAGTTGCTTTCCACAGGCAAGACAAATGTTAACGTTTTCAGTCATCGGTTAGGGCAAGAAAAAAAGGATCCCCAACAGGGTACTTAGCTTTAGAAGACTTCAGGATTACAAACTCTAAAAGAAAAAAAAAAAATTTCAGGTAGCGGCTGACCGGCGCTTGGAACTGCTTCAGGCTCCCACTTGGCAAGAAAAGCACATGTAATGGCATCGGCTGCCTGTTTTATACCCCTGATGACCTGACGTCATGGAAGAAGCGAAAGCATCCAACGCAGAAATCCTAAGACTTTGGTATTCGGGCTGACTGAGGGCTACCTGCAGGCAGATAACCCAAGTGTGATGACTGCAACAGTGAAACACGAAGAACATCTGGCATCTCATCTGTTTGCCCTGTTCAATCACAGCCTCACCTCAGGCTTTGTCCCTACCAAATGGCGCACTGCTATAGTCATCCCTCTCCACAAAGGAGGAGAGACTACAGACCCTGGGAACTATCGCCCCATTAGCCTGACAAGTCTGACATGCAAAGCTATGGAACGCATCATCATGGACCCAATAAACAAAGATATAGGGAATCTCCAAACTCTAGATCCCACAAAGTTTGGTTTTGTGAAGGGTAGATCATATCTGCTCAACTTGATCGACTTCTTTGAGTCACTCACCACAGCTGTGGATAAAGGCAAGGTGGTTCATACAGCCTACCTTCATCTGGCCAAGGACTTTGATACTATTCAGCAAAACAGGAGGCCAGCAGACTATGGCAATTCAATGTTTAATAATGTAAAATCATGACATAAAAACAAAGAGCAATAATAGACCAGTTTCGGCTACAAAAACAAATAGCCTTCATCAGTGTAAAATAAAATAACTCCATTGCTCTATTTTATAGTTAACCTGTCACCAAGATTAATGCCCATTGGTCATTCAAAAATACTCACTGAGACCAGTTAACAGAAAACAGATTTTAAAACAAACACACTCAGTTCCCCAAATGAAAGCCCAGTTCTAATCTACTTGTGGGTTGTGTCCCTTGCGGACACTGCACTCACTACCAGAGGGTTACCAAATCTGAACAATTTACTAGCAAGAACACTGGGATTATATATGTTATCAGTTTTTTTGCCAATTGTGGCATTGATCGGATAATCTATTGCGTGACATGCACCTGCTCAGCTTTTTATGTAGGGCAAACTTCTAGACCCTTACAGTTAAGAATAGCTGAACATTGTAGTGACATTAGAGCCAAAAAAACAGTAATGCTCTTTATAAACATTCATTGACGCACAAGAATGCAAACTTAAGATTTAAGATTATTGACAGAATCATGGGTAACAGATCTAATAAAGCCGAATGGCACTCCATATTAAACACAAAGGAAAAGAAGTGGATCAAGTTGGGCAACTTACTTCTTTTTTGTAGGGTCTATTATTGTTCTTTGTTTCTATGTCATGATTTTACATTATTAAGCACTGAATTGCCATAGTCTGCTGGCCTCCTGTTTTGCTACTTGGATTTTAGCCTTTTGGGGCTGTGCAACTGCCGTACGTGCAGGGGCTGCTTAGTTTTACTTTGATACCATTCCCCACTCAGGAATCATAGAAAAACTCACTAAGCTAGACATCAACCCCTATATCACTGGGTGGGTTGCAAACTGGCTCCCAGAACCCACAGTGTGAAAGTAGCTGACTCCAAGTCAGACTGCCGACCAGTCACGAGTGGAGTCCTACAGGGATCAGTCCTGGGTCCTCTCCTGTTTATCTACTTCGCAGAAGTCCAGGAAGGCACGAAGGGACTCTGGCTGACAAAGTTCGCAGACGATTGCAAGTTGGGAGCCACTATTAACTCACCAAGTGATGTTGACATCCTACAGAAAGGCCTCAATAAGACCAACGGCTGGTGTCAGAATCACGGCTTAAGCTCAATGCCAAAAAATGTGTCAGCCCCTTTAAGAAAAACCCAGTTTCCATGAACTACCACATCAATGGTACTCCACTGAACAGAGAAGGTGTTGAGAAATCTGGGAACACAGGTTGACAGCCTCTCTTTGGACCACCACACTGCCACTGTGGTCAGAATGTCCTATGTGGCTCATCTCATTACTAAGGGTTCTGCATCCAGGAAGAAAGCAGTCATCGTCTCCCTCTACTCTTCCCTCATTAGGCCAATCAGAGTACAATGCCCTATTTGGCATGTAACTCACTAGACACCTGCACAAATAGGCTCCCAGGCCTTAAACACTTGTCCTATAAGGCCCGACTCAAAAAACTCCAACTATTCCGTCTCGTATCACCTACTTAGAGGCAATCTTTGCTTGACTTAAGTCATGTCTGACGCAGGTCTGTTAGAAATGCTACAGCTAAAGAAATCCCAATCCCTCTGCACCACACGCTCCAGAGACCTCAAACTCATTACCACAATCAACAGAACGTGCTGGAGGGACAGGTTCATAACCCCGAGACTGCCCATGCTATGGAATAGACTTCTCATACATGTCAAACAGAGCACCTCACTGGCACTCTTCAAGAGAAATCTTGATGAGTGGATGGGAAATAGAAAACTCACCCCGGGGATCACTCTAGTGGCTCTCCTTGACAGAGGCACTGGAAATTAAGGTCTGGTGGCAGAATGCCAGGGTAATCCTATGGGCTAGGGCTTGTAAAGGCTCCAGGGCCATTAGCCTAGTACACACCTATGAACATTATGAGAAATACTTGGATAATTTTAGGAAAAATGGAAGAAAAGAAGGCATAGAAGTTAGGAATATGATGACAGGCATTTCATGTCAAAGTTACATACTTTACAGGAAGTGATGGCACAGAACAGCAAGCTTTTAGAAAAAGAGAATAAACATATAGAAGGGGAGGAATGCACAAAAGAGATGAATACAGGATATTTGTTAAGACGTACAATGCTAAACAAGTTACAAACCAAGCCCAGTAAGAAAATGAAAGATGAAAGGAAATTTCTTCGGAAGGACTATGACTTAGAAGAAAATGGATTTTTTTTAAATGCAGCCAGATGAGAAGGTACTAGGAGAAAATGAAATATAAAGTTGCCCAGTAAGAAAGTGAAAGATGAAAGGAAATTTCTTCGGAAGGACTATGACTTAGAAGAATATGGATTTTTTTAAATGCAGCCAGATGAGAAGGTACTAGGAGAAAATGAAATATAAAGTTGCACATATTAAATGTAAATCTACTATAAAGGTGATAACAAAAGGAAGTCAGGAGAAGGTAGACAAAGTTATGTCGGGGCATAGTTTATTTTGATTGGTTTGTGCCAGAAGGTTTTGCATAATAAAAAGTGGAATTTGATAGATGTCATAAATAACTGAGATTTTGGTTATGGCAAGTAATCAGATGAAAGATTCAAGATAGGACCTCACTTACCTCATCCAGGACAGCATACTCAGGAGTGCAGTACCCTCTTACACTGCACTGTGATGTCAGTAATGGAAAAAGTACAGTTGTGTATCTACCATAAATGTAGATGCTCGAGTGTATTCACTGTTGCAGTCATTACAATAGGGTTATCCTGCTGGCAGGCTACCCTCAGTCGGCCCGAATTCCAAAGTCTAGGACTGGCGTCGGTTGCGGTCGCCTCTTCCCTGACGTCAGTGCGCCAGGGGTATAATAGATGCAGCCGATGCCATTTTCTTCAGTTTTTCTTGCCCCAGATGTCAGGTGCCCCTAAAAAGGTAGGCTACATTATGCCAATAAGCATGCATACAGAAAAAACAACTTTTCCTTCATCTACAAGCAAATACACCACATTGGTTGTATAGAATAGAGAAGTAGAGAAGTCCCAGCAAAGAAAAAGGGGGATGGTGAGAGGGTAACATGGACTGCAACAGTGAATACACTCGAACATCTACATTTATGGTAGGAACACAACTGTACTATGTTCATCGTGTTTCACTGTTGCAGTCATTACAATTGGGTTGAATCCCAAAGCTAAGGTTGGGAGGCTGGTGCTAAATAGGATTAGGAGAGGCTATCAGGCCCTGCAGAACTGCAGTGGCAAAGCCTGCCCTGGATTTAGAGTAGAGAGGTAAGTGATGGTGCTTTGTATAAGTATGCACTGAACTCCAAGTTGCAGCCTCCAAGATGTCTTTGGTTGGTACTCCTCTGAGGAAGGCTGCTGAAGTGGCTGCTGCTCTGGTTGAATGTGGCCTAATACCCTTAGGTACTGATTTGCCATGCTGAGAATAGCAGAAACGAATGCAGTGGCCTATCCACTTTGAAATAGTCTGTTTTGAGATAGGCTTTCCTTGTGATCCTGCAGCATATACCACTAGAAGTTGTTCGGTCTTTCTGAAAGCTTTGGTTCGGTCCAAGTAGATGCGCAGCTGTGTGTGAATGTCCAAAGAATGCAGAAGTCTCTCACCCTTATTCTGTGGGTTTGGGTAAAAGGTAGGCAAAGGAATTGTTTGGTTTAGGGCCACACTAGACACTACCTTAGGCATAAATGTAGGGTTTGTCCTCGGAGAAACCCTGTCATGATGGAAAATAATAAAAGGTTCCACAGCCATGAGTGCTTGTAACTCTAGCGGAGGTTATTGCTAGGAGCAGAGCTGTTTTCCAGGATAAGAATTTTATATCAGCTGCAGAGGCTGGCTCAAACGGAGGCAATGTGAGTTTTTCCAAGACATAGTTGAGGTCCCATGCAGGTATTGGGGCTCTCCTTGGAGGTCTTATGTTTTAGGCCCCTCTGAGGTACTGTTTTAGTAATGGATGCAAAAGAAATACGTGGATTTGTATTGTAATGAGCTGAATTGGCAGAGGCATTAATTTTAATTGATGAAAAGGAAAGGCCTTTATCTAGCATCTCAGTTAAGTATTGCAAAAGCTGAGGAATATTTGGAACAATCGTGTCAATGCCTTGTGCCTGAATCCAGGCACAGAATCTCTTCCATTTTTCTGCATAAGATTTTCTGGTGCTAGGCCTCCTGGCCTCAAAAATAACATTCATCACTGCTTTTGAGAGAGGTGTGTCTTGAATGGCTAAAGTATCCGCCATACTGCCAGGTTTAAGGTCCTGAGTTGGCTGTGCAGTATTTGACTGTCTTGTTGGGTCAATAAGTGAGGAATTTGAGGTAATGTCCAAGCTGGACTTTGAGACAAGCTCTTTAGGATTGGGGGCCAGTCTGGGGCAATCAGTATAATTTTTGGCTTTTCTAGTCTGACCTTAAGGAGTACCTTGGGAAGGAGAGGCAGAGGAGGAAAGGCATATACGGTTAGGTTTTTCCAGCTGAAAGATAGAGCATCCACTTTCCATGCTTGATTGTGATAAGTCCCTGTGCAGAAATTTCTGTAGTTGGCAGTTGTGTGGGGGAGGCAAATAGGTCTATGTCCGGTCACCCCCAGTTCTTTGTTATCATGCTGAATACTTGTGGATCCAATTTCCATTCGTGGGGATCCATTAGGTTTCTGCTTAGTTCGTCTGCCAGAGTATTTATCCTTTTTGGCAGCAATTGCGCTTGCAGATGTACTTGATAAGTCAATGCTGTGTCCCACAGGTTCATGGCTGGTCTGCAGAGGGGGTAGGAATGTGTGCCCCCCTGCTTGTTTATGTACCACATGACTGTAGTATGGTCCATCTTTATCAGTAGTTGTCCTGGATGAAGTAGATCCTTGAAAGCTGTCAGGGCATTCTGTACAGCTAGCATCTCTTTTTGATTAATATGTAGATGCATTTGACTTGTGGACCATGTGCCCTGAATACATCTTTCAGCCATATGGACCCCCTAGGCATAATATGATGCATCTGTTGTCAAGGTCTGCCTGGCTGTGGGTATGGTGAATGGCTGTCCCGTGTTGAGGTGACAGGCTTTTGCCCGCCATCGAAACTCCTGTTGCAAGCAGGGAATGAGTGTAATTAATGTTTCCAGGCAGTTGCAATGTTGAGTCCAAACACTTTTTAGATACCACTGAAGTTTCCTCATATGCAGTCTTGTATATGGAATTAGTAGACTGCAGGATGCCATGAAGCCCAAAGCCTGCAGAATTTTACTTGCAGATAACTGGGACTTTGTTGCCAACATTTTGAAGTAAGTAGTCAGTTGTCTTTGTCTGGCGTGAGATAATCCATCTGGGCAGTTGTATTTAAGCTTGCACCCAGGAATATTATCTCTTGAGAGGGTACGAGTTTTGATTTCTTTTCGTTTACTGTGTACCCTAGACCTGTTAGTAACCTTTTTACAAACACCAGATGCTGTAGTAGAGTGTCCCTGTTCTCTGCTTGAATAAGGCAGTCGTCCAATTATGGATATATTTGTATTCCTGTGTGTCTGCAAAATGCAGTCACTCGTGCCAGGCATTTTGTGAAGACTCTGGGTGCAGTAGATAAGCCAAAGGGCAGTGCAGAGAATTGGTAGTGCATTGAGCCAGCCATAAATCTGAGGTATCTTCTGCATGATTGTCTGATTGGGACATGCAGGTATGCCTCTTTTAGGTCTAAAGTCACAAGCCAAGCCTTCTTGCCTAGCATGGGCAGAAGCTGCTGCAGAGTAAACATTTTGAATTTTGGAATATCCAGGAATGTGTTTGGGATAGACAGGTCCAGTATTGGTCTCCAGACTTTGTCCTTTCTGGGTATCAAGAATAGCCTTGAGTAAAATCCTATTCCCTGCTCTTGCTGTGGTACTTGTTGAATGGCTTTCATGTCCATGAGGGATAAAACTTGTTTTTGTGCCTCTGCCCATTGATTGTGTGGCAGGTTTGGCATACAGTTTGGCCTTGGCAGGGTGTGAAAGTGGAACCTGTAGCCTTGAGATACGATATTTAAGACTCATTTGTCCTGGGTGATCCCGTGTCAAATTTGTGAGAAAAATGCTAGTTTTCCCGCCAAAGGAGCAGCACAGGAAATAAGTGCTTGGTGTTGGTAGGGGAAAGTCATTGAGACCGTTTCCTGAATGGCTGTGATTTTTCCTCTCCGCTTTTGGATGTAGAAGCACCCCATTGCTTAGGCCTGTATGAGCCTTGGGGCTGTGATTTGCCTCTGGAGCGTCTGTATCTGCCTCTTTGTGGCCTGACACTGGAAAGGACCAATTCTTTGTAGGCCAGTTCCTGCTAAATCTAAGAAATCCTTCACTGTTTGCATAGATTTAGCTTTGTCCTCCATTTTCTTCAACACCACTTCTGCTTTAACAGCAAACAAGGTATCATGTTGTAATAGAGCATCTAATAGTTTTGCTTTAACATGATCAGGCAGATTCTGCTCTTTTAACCAAGCATGCCTCCTAATGACAAAACCTGTAACTGCGGCCCTGCAAGAGGCCTCTAGAAAAACAAAACCACATTGCAAAGTATGCTTTCCCACTTGTTCAGCTGCATGCAATAAATCCTGCATTTCTTTGTTTTCTGCACATTCTGAATTTGTCAACATTTTCTGTTTAAGCAGTGACATAAGATATTGCTGATATTTAAGCATATGAAACTGACAATTTAAAGCTCTTACAGCCAAGGTAGCAGAAGTATACATCTTTTTTCCCCATCTGTCCAGGGCCCTTGAATCCCTATCAGAGGGAATAGGATTTTTTGCAGTGGAAGCCTTGACCCCCCTTGGGACCCCGAGAAATAGTTTCTGTGTCAGCAGCAAGGTTTTTGTAAAGAAATTTATGTGAATCCGGAACCCTGTAGTATCTGTCTGGCTTTACAGGAGCTGGTGGTAAAGAGTCAGGAGATAGACCGGTCTCTGTAAAATCATCATCTACAATGTCTAAAACATTGGGTTCGGAGGGTGGCCTAATGGTTAAGGTGTTTGCCTTGCAAGCACAAGGTGCAGGGTTTGAGTCTCACAAGGGATAATTGGCTAGGCTTAAAATGGCTCGCAAGGGCAGTTAGCTTAGTACTAATTTATGAACCTATAAGGAGGAATAGCAAGGGGTCTGTGCTGGGGTAATAAAAGGGAGTCTCCGAGCCTTTTCTTGGATTCAGAGTAATCTTGGCTCTCCCAATGGAAATGCTCCCTCATAGTATGCAGGGTCTCCCCAAAAGAATAATCCTCAGGAGGCGAGGCTGAAGGGATGGATTCTTCAGCATCAGAATCCTCATAGGGAGGAAGGGAATATCCATGTTCAGAAGAGGAATCCAAGGAAATGGAAACCTGATCTGAAGATTCATATTCTACCTCTTGCCTAGGCCTCTTATCAGGAGGGGGGTGGGAACCCCTGATCAAAGTAATTAGGTCTTCGGCCATTTTAAGTATCTGGTTTTTAGGCATGGAAGTCTATCCAGGAGAATGCTGTTTAGAGCTGCTTTAGTCTTTGCCTTTGAAGCTGAGGTTGGCTTTACATACAACTGTGTAGGTCTGAAAACACCCTCAGAAGCTGATGCCTGCTCAGCAGCTCCAGACCCATCTGAGGGAATAGTTTCCGAGTGTCCAATACCTTGAGTTTCCAGCGGCCTAGTTGGCTCCACGTGGGAGTCGGAAGCAGCCTGTGGCTCTGAGGTAGCGGGCGTCAGGGGCTGCGAAAGTGCCTCACTGAGAACCGGCGAAAGGCCTAGCGGAAGCCTCGTCGGTTTTGGACCTCGGATACCTGTCCTTTTCTTTTTCCTTGCACTTTTTATAAACTCCGGTCGTCGGCTGTTCCGACGGCATTATATAATTGAATCTTCGGCCAAAGTAATAAAAGGCAAAATCGTACCGATGCTCAACAGTGCGTTGGTTAAACCTAGCACAAAACCGACAGCTAGCAACGTCATGGTCAGGGCCTAGGCAAGGAATACAGTAAGAATGAAAATCCTTATGAGGTATTTGCTTCCCACAAGAAATACAATTGTTAACTTTTTCTGACATCGGTCTGGAGCAAGAAAAAAGTTTCCCCAACGGGGTACTTAGCTTTAATGAAGACTTTGGATCTGAAATTCGATTTTGAAAATCTCAGGAGTCGGCCGACCGGCACTTGCCGCGCAGTTCCTGAAGCAAAAGCAGTTCGCAAGAAAGACTGAAGAAAATGGCGTCGGCTGCATCTATTATCCCACTGGCGCACTGACGTCAGGGAAGAGGCGACAGCAACCGACGCCGAACCTAGACTTTGGAATTCGGGCCAACTGAGGATAGCCTGCCAGCAGGATAACCCTATTGTAATGACTGCAACAGTGAAACACGATGAACATCTAATCCAGGCACCGAGGTGAAAGTAAACCCACAGTCTTCCGATCTTCCAACATTCAAAAGTGTGCTACTTGTTGAGCCACAGATACTACTACTGCCTCCTGCTTCTCAATGCATGGGAAGACAAAAGAGCAGTTCTGCTGAGGGAAATCCCAACTGGGGATAGCAAAAAAATGGGTGCTGCAGCATATGCTACCAGCAGGGCAGGGAGAATGAAATGGGTCAGCACAGTGAGTCTTATTACAAGCCTGCTCAGTAAAACAAAGTTCAAGACCAGCTGGGACACTGGCTTGACGTCATTTAAGGCTGGATATGAAAACCTTATAGTGAACCCCCCACCCCAACAGTTGAATCTCTAAATCTGGGACAGACACACAAACTTCTTAACTAAAGTGGGTCAAAACCAAGGTTCTCATCACCTGATCATGTTATTTACCACAGCAGTCATTCTATCCCTCAACTAAGACAGTATCTGACTGGAAGTGGAAATGAGGAACAGTGAAGAACAGACTGAGGATTCTTCAATTTGTTATCTGCATTAGGCAGGGTCAAAGAGGGAACATTAGCCCTAAGGCCATATTCTACCCATACACAAGAAACTTAAGCTTAGTGTTCTACAAAGATATTCAGTCAGCTTCAGCAACCATCCTGCCAGCTTTAAAACTTTTGCACTTAAAAGCAAATCTGCATGACTGCAGACCACGACATACAAGGCATTTCAGTAACCACATGATCTCTGTATCCTGTGGTCACCATGAACCTGATGTTTGTAATTCAGACCAAATCAAATTATAATGCAAAATGTACCAACAAGAGAAAATATCTTCCCAAGATATCTGGCTACTGTATTTGCCACTTGACTCCAGGTGCCCGTTTGTTGCAGCTTCCATCCCACAGCAGCCACCCATCAGAGGATCTTAGGTTACTCAGCTAAAGGCCCTTACAAGCATAGCCAAGATCAACCCTTGCAACCAAGGGTGTCTGGTTCAAGCACACTAAAAATAAGCAACTGCTGCCTCTGTCCAAGAGGGATACAGGTGAAACCTCAGGGTGAATTTCCAGTTGTCAAGCCAATCGCCCAAATTACACTTAAATAGGCCAACAAGGGGTTTTGTTTAACATGAATCGGAAGCTTGTTCCAAAGGTGGGGCGCCCTCTGAGAAAAATCTGTGTCCCTCAAACAAGTTCTGTTGATGTCACATAGCAGGTTAAGTCCTTTAAGCAAGCGACCTGTGTACCACTTGACCTGTGAATGTTTGGCATTTCCATTAAAGCTATGTCAGAGACCGCTCTATATGCAAGGCAGAGGTCGCCTCTGAGCAGTCTGTAAGACACAGAGTAAAGTGACAATGATTTCAGTCTGTCCACATAAGACAGATTTTGAAGACCCTGAATTTTCTTTGTAAAAAACCTTTGTGATGTCTCCAGTTGCTGCAGGAGTTTGGAAAGGAACATACTAAAGTGAACATTGTACTCTATTACTGGCCTGATGAGGAATGAGTACGGGGGGGGGGTTATAACCTCTTTTTCTGGAGGCAATGCCCTTATTAAAGAGAAGAGCAATATAAAATGCCCTTCTTACCACTGTGGAGACATAGTAATCGAAGTTAAGGATGCTGTCGACCTGTGTGCAGTATTGCTATTGATGTGGTAGTTTGGAGGAACATCACCCTTGCTGAAGGGAATGAATGTTTTTTTTTTTTTTGCATTAAGTTTAAGACCATGACTTTGGCACCAGTCATTAGTCTGCATAAGACTATACTACAGGATGCTGACATTGTTAGGAGTTTCAATGTTCACTCCCAGTTTGCAGTCATCAGCAAACTTAGTCAGCCACAGCCCTTTAGTTTTAGCCTGTACTTCACAGTAGTAGATTCCGAACAGTGGGGATCCCAAAACCAATTCCTGTGGAACACAAATACTTATAGCTCTGCTGGAGGAGGCAAAGTCGCCTATTCTGACCGCATAAGTTCTATCAGTGAGCCAGTTTGCAACCCACCTGACAATATACCCAGCTAGAGGAGTTTATCAATGATACCCAGTGGGTGACTGTATCAAAAGTCATGGATAAGTCAAGGTAGGCCATATGCACAAATTTGCCCTCATCTACGGCTTTGGTGACAGTCTTGAAGTCCCCCAAGTTTAACAAGCATGATCTCCCCTTGACAAATCCAAACTGGGTGGAGTCGAGTGTTTGAAGATTTCATATATCTTTGTTAATTAGGTCCACATCCATATGTTCCATGGCCTTGCAGATAAAGGCTTGTCAGACTAATGGGCCTATAGTTCCCGGGGGTCCATGGATGCACCCTCTATGAGCAAAGGGGTAATGGTAGCAGATTTCCATTCTACTGGGACGAAGCCAGAGCTTAGGCCGCGATTGAAAAAAGTGCCCAATGGTGATGCAAATTCCTGTTTTAACCTATGTAGAATACAGCCCAGGATGTTGTCTGGTCCCATAGAGGCTGTGTTTTTGGTCTTGGAGAGGGCATTTAAGACTTGCTCTTTGGAGATACTATGTGGAGGACACATATTAGGGATGCTTTGGGGTATATGTGGCAGGGACAGGGGAAAGAAGTTTTCACTGAACCTGTCAGCCAGCAGGTTTGCTAGAGTCACAGATTCTGTATATGTAGTACTATTAACTACAAGTTCAGCACAAATCTAGGTCTTCACTTTGAGGTTAGGGATGTAAAGTACAGTTCTGTACACTTACCATAAATGTACATGTTCGAGTGTATTCTCTGTTGCAGTCATTACATTTGGGTTATCTGCTTGCAGGTAGCCCTCAGTCGGCCTTATCAACAAAGTCTTTGGTCCTGCGTCAGTTGCTGTCCCTTCTTCCAAGCCATCAGGTAGTCAGGGGTATAAAACATGCAGCTGATGCCATTACATCAGTTTTTCTTGCCCCAGATCTCAGGTGCCCCCCTAATGGGAAGCAATTAAATATAAAAGTACAAAGATAAACCTCCAACAAAAAAGCAAATACAACAAAAATGCTTTTAAGCATAGTAAAGGAAAGTAGAAGTATAGCCAAAAGTAGTTAAGGGGCTGGAGGGAGGGTAACCAGGACTACAACAGTGAATACACTCGAACATCTACATTTATGATAAGTGTACACAAATGTACTATGTTCTTCAGGTTTCACTGTTGCAATCATTACATTTGGGTAGATTCCCAACGCTATGGTTGGGAGGAGGAATTCAGCTACAAGGCCCTGCAAGACTGCAGTGGCAAAGCCAGCTCTGGATTTAGAGAAAATTGGTAAATGGTGATGCTTGGTGAAAGTATGTAAAGAACTCCAGGTAGCAGCTTCTAGGATGTCCCTGGTAGGGACGTCTCTGAGAAAGGCTGTAGAGATAGATGCAGCACTGGTGGAGTGAGGTCTGATCCCCTGGGGGATAGGTTTTCCATGGTGCTTATAGCAGAAATTAAAGTAATGGCCTATCCATTTAGAAATGGTTTGCTTTGAAATAGCCTTCCCCTCTGCCCCTGCAGCAAATGCCACCAGCAGTTCAGATTTCCTTTGAGGTTTAGTCCTCTCCAAGTTGAATCTAAGTTGTCTGTGCACATCTAAGGAATGCAGTATCCGTTCCCCTTTGTTCTGTGGATTGAGAAAGAAGGTTGGCAAATGAATGGACTGATTAAGAGCCACACTGGATACTGCCTTGGGCATGAAGGATGGATTGGTTCTGAGGGACAACCTGTTCGCATGAAAGATAATGAAAGGCTCCACTGCCATATGGGCCTGTAATTCAGATACCCTTCTAGCTGAAGTGATTGCTAAAAGGAAAGCTGTTTTCCAAGAAATAAATTTTTAAGTCTGCAGTAGCAGCTGCCTCGAAAGGAGGTAGAGTGAGTTTTTCCAAAACAAAGTTAAGGTCCCAGGCTGGGGTTGGCGCTCTCCTGGGTGGTCTTAAATTGTTGACCCCTCTGAGGAACTGCTTGAGCAGTGGATGAGAGAAAAGGGGATGTTCTGTGTTATAATGAGCTGAAATGGCTGATGCGTGGATTTTAATGGAGGAAAAACACAGGCCCTTGTGAAGCATCTCAGTTAAGTATTGTAAAATCAGAGGTAAATTGACGCTGCTGTGCTCATCCCTTCAGATTTGTTCCAGGCACAGAATCTTTTCCATTTTTCAGCATAAGATTTTCTAGTACTAGGCCTCCTTGCCTCTAAAATGATATCCATCACAGGTTTACTGAGAGATGGTAAAGGAGAGATTATGTAATTAGCAAGGCTGCAAGGTTCAGTGTTAGAAGCTGAGTGTGTAGAATCTGGTTCTCCTGCTGAGACAACAGGGAAGGAATCTGAAGCAGGTGCCATGGGGATAACCATGACACACTGCGCAGGAGGGGGTACCAGTGTTGGCAAGGCCAGTCTGGAGCAATCAAAATCATCCTTGGTTTGTCCTGTTTGATTTTTAGAAGTACTTTGGAGAGCAGATGCAGAGGGGGGGAAGGAATAGACTGATAGGTTTTTCCAGCTGAAGGACAGAGCATCCACTTTCCAGGCTTGTTTGTGGGGAGTCCTTGTGCAAAATTTGTCCAACTGGTAGTTTTGGGGAAGAGGCACACAGGTCTATATCTGGGCTCCCCCCACTGGCTTCTTAACATGCTGAAAATCCTTGCTTCCAGTTTCCACTCGTGTAGGTCCATGAGGTTTCTGCTTAGTCCGCCTGCCAGTGTATTTAATTTTCCTGGCAGGAATTGAGCTTGTAGGTGCACTTGGTAGCTCAAGGCTGTGTTCCACAATGCCATGGCTAGTCTGCAGAAGGGGTAAGAATACCCCCCCTACTTGTTTATGTACCACATAACAGTGGTGCGTCTGTCTTCACCATTAGTTGTCCTGGAAGAATGTGGTCCTTGAATTCTGTCAGAGCATTCTGCACAGCTAACATTTCTTTTTGATTGATATGAAGGTACATTTGACTTGGGTTACATTTGCCCAGAATGCACTTCCCTGCCAAGTGAGCCCCCCATGCGTAGTCTGATGCATCTGTTGTTAGGGTTTGGGCAGCAGGGGATGGTGTGAAAGGTAGTCCCTTGTTTTGGTGGCAGGCCTTCGCCCATCAAAGGAACTCTAGGTGTAGGCTAGGTATGATAGGAATCATTGCTTCTAGATCCTGAGAATGTTGACACCATAAGCTTTTTAGATACCACTGTAGTTTCCTCATATGCAGTCTTGCATATGGAATTAGAAGAATGCAGGAGGCCATGAACCCCACCGCTTGCAGTATTTGTCTTGTAGACAGCAGGGTTTTTGTGGCCTCTTGTTTGAAGTAGGTTGTCAAATGAATTTGTTTCTCTGGCATGAGGTAAGCCATCTGGGAAGTTGTATTCAAGCTTGCTCCAAGGAATATAATTTGTCGACAGGGTACCAGGTATTATTTCTTTTCGTTTATGGTGTACCCAGACAAGTTAGAACCTTTTTTACAAATGCTAGACGATTCTAAAGTATGTCCTGGCTTTCTGCCTGAATTAGACAATCGTCCAGGTATGGGTATATTTGAATATTTCTTTGTCTGCAAAATGCAGTAACTGGAGCTAGGCACTTTGTGAATACCCTGGGCACAGTAGATAAGCCAAAGGTCAGTGCAGAGAACTGACAGTGCGTGTAGCCTGCTTTGAAGCATAGGCATCTTCTGCAAGATTCCCTGATTAAGATGTGCAGGTATGCTTCTTTTAAATCTAGTGCTGCCAACCAGACATCTTTGCCTAGCACAGGAAGTAATTGGTGAAGAATCAGCATCTTGAAATTTGGAATCCCCAAAAAGGTGTTTAGAGTAGACAGGTCCAGGATAGGACGCCATGAATTATCTTTTCTGGGTACCAGAAGTCTCGAGTAGAAACCTTGTCACTTTTCCTCTTCTGGTACCAGCTGAATAGCCCACATGCTTAAGAGAGAATGTACTTTTTTTTGGGCCTCTGCCCACTGATTTGGGGGTAGGTCTGGCCACCAGTCTGGTGTTGGCAACGTGTGGAAGTGAAATCTGCATCTCTGGGACACTATATTTAAAACCAATTTGTCCTGGGTAATGAGTTCCCAATTCCTTGCATGACGAGCAATCTTAACCCGAAAGGGGCAGTCACAGTCAGTTGATAAGTGCTTGGAAATTTTAAAAGGAAGCCATTGAGACAGTTTACCATAGGGGGAGTCTTATTATTCCTGGATTTGGAAATGGAAGCCCCCCACTGCTTAGTTCTGTGCGTCTCCTGGGACTGAAACCTGGGGTTTTTGCTGTGTCTGGGTTTGGCTTGAGAAGACCTGGAAGGGGCTGGAAATGACCAGCTCTTAGACGGCCAGTGCCTACTAAAATCTAGGAGGCTGAACTTGTAAGAAATCTTTAACAGTTTGCATAGATTTAGCTTTATCTTCCACCTTTTTAAGAACTTCCTCAGCCTTATTGCCAAACAGGTGGTCCTGATTTAAGGGAGCATCAAACAATTTAGCTTTAACATGATCAGGCAAAGATTGCTCCTTAAGCCAAGCATGCCTTCTGAGCATAGACCCAGTAACAGCAGCCCTGCAAGAGGCCTCTAATGAATGAAAACCACATTGCAAAGTATGTTTTCCAACTTATTCAGCAGAATGCATTAAATCCTGTAATTCTTTATTTTCCACACAGTCAGGAATCAACATCATTTTCTGTTTAAAGCAGTCCAATAACATGTTGCTGATACTTTAGCATATGAAATCGGCAGTTTAAAGCCCTAATGGCAAAGGTTACAGAAGTGTAAACCTTCTTACCCCATCTATCCAGCGCCCTGGAGTCTCTATCAGAAGAGGTAGGATTTTTAGCAGTAGAAGCCTTAATGCTCTTGTGCCCCTGTAAAATAAGTCTCTGGATCTGCAATAGGATTTTTAAAAAGGAACTTGTGTGACTCAGAGATCCTGTAGTGTCCGTCAGGTTTTCTGGGAGCAGGAGGCAAGGAATCATGGGCCAAACTAGATTCTGAAAAAGCATCATCGACAATGTCTAGTACCAGGGGAATAGCTAAAGGCCTATGCTGAGGTAGGAGAAGGAAATCCCTAAGCCTCTTTTTTGAATAAAAAAAATCCTGGCTTTCCAGTGGAAATGTTCCCTAAGAGTATGTAAGGTTTCCCCAAAAGAAAAATCCTCAGGAGGGGAAGCAGAGGGAATGAAGTCCTTTGCATCAGAATCTTCATAAGTAGATAAGGGCAAATCCAGATTACAAGAATCAGAAAAAAAAAAGAATCCTGGTCAGAAGATTCATAATCAACTTCAATCCTAGGCCTCCTAGAATGAGGGGGGGGGGGTGGCTACCCCTGATTAGAGTTATTAGATCTTCAGCCATTCTTACCATTTGTTTTTTAGGCATAGAGGCCTGAGCATGTGGCCTGGTTTTTTTAGGCATGGTTCAAGATTTAGGCCTAAGTAAAGAAGGAGGCGTCTGTTTAATATGCAAATCCGTAGGCCTGAATACACCCTCAGAAGCTGGTGCCTGCACAGCGACTCTGGACCCATCCAAGGTAGAGACATCCGCGGGTTCCATAGTTGAAGCATCTCACGGCATTCGAATGGGTCTCAGTAGAGGCCTGCAAATCAGACGTAGCGGGTATCAGGGGTTGTGAAAGTGCTCGAGTACCGGCGAACTGGCTTAGGAGAAGTGTCGTCGGCAGTTTTGGACCTCGGTGACCTCTCTTTCTTTGCGTTTTTTCGGAATCCCAGTAGTCGAATGGCTAACCGACGACATTTCTATATAATTAAACAGAGAACTGAAATATTTAGAGGCGAAGATATACAGACAACGGATAGTGCGCTGATTAAGTAAGGCACAAAACCGACAGCAAGGTACGTCGTGGTCAGGGCCTAGGCAAGATATACAGTGCGAATGAAAATATTTATGAGGTATTTGCTTTCCACTAGTAATGCAATTATTAACTTTTACTGACATCGGTAAGGAGCAAGAAAAAGTTTCCCCAATGGGGTACTTAGCTTTAGTTGAAGACTTCGGTTCTGAAACTTGAAAATTAAAATTTTAGGAGTCGGCCGACCGGCACTTGCGAACTGCTTCTGCTTTGGGCACCGCATGGCAAGAAAGACTGATGTAATGACGCCGGCTGCATGTTTTATACCCGACGACCTGACGTCATGGAAGAAGGGACAGCAACCGACACAGGACCCAAGACATTGTTAATCAGGCCAACTGAGGGCTACCTGCAAGCAGATAACACAAATGTAATGACTGCAACAGTGAAACACGAAGAACATCTTAAGAACGCTTTGTGATTATCCTTACTTAAGGAAGTTGATCTGGCTCCATAGTTGGCTTTGGAGGACTTTAATAGGAGTCTTATTTGCTTGTTTAAGTTGAGGAGGTAGTGTTTCCAGTTTTGAGACCATTCCTTCCTCCTCTTAGACAGCAATTTCTTTCTCCCATTGTATAGCCTATTAATGACAGCTGTCCACCAGGCAGGTTAGTTTTTCCTTAAAAATCTTGCTTTGGTTCTATCAGGTACGGCAGAGTCAATACAATTGTACAGCGGGATTCTATCACGTAGTCTAACTTTTACAAGATCGAACCTCATACGGTCGAGACCATAAGTTCAAATTTGTAAAAGTTTAAGCATTTCAATGGAAATTTCCATAAGCGGAGGTTTCCATTTTGTTCAATGGGGTGCAATCTCGGAGTTGGTATATTTAAACAGCGGGGGATATGGGGGGGCATGCCCCCCTGCTTAAAACAGTTTTTTTTGTTTTGTTTTTTTTAACATAGTCAAAGTTTTGTAATTTCGAACATAATGTTTCGAACATTACGTGCTCGAAGTTACTAGACTTGGACTATGTGATAAACACCCCTGTACAGGTGTTTGTATAAAGCACTGGTGTACAACTCAGCTCTGCTCCATCAGTGGGGGGGAGAGGCTATGAAGCTATTTATGTTGTCACAAAAGAGACTGTAATTGGCGTTGGAGAAGTTTTTTAGTCTAGCTGTTTTTAAGGGGGCGAGGGCTTGTGTTATAGTTACTTATAGCAAGATTGACTTGTGGTCAGATCTCATCAAGGATGGCCACACACTGTGGGTGGTGCAGAGGTCCTCCATACTGGTGAGCACCAGAGACAGGATGTCTGACCCCTTTGTGGGTGTGTCAACCAGCTGGTCCAGGGAATTGGGAGTTAAGGAAGTCCAGGAACCTTTGGACAAGTGAGTTAGAACATGTATAATTTACCCAGTCAATGGATGGGTAATTAAAGTCACCCGAAACCAAGGTGTTTGGTTGTACCCTGCTGGACTCAAGTAGATCCAAGAAGGCTGAGTGGATGTCCTGAGTCATGTAGGGAGGTCCTATAGCTGGCAATGACCTGTAGAGGGGGTCTTACCTACAGTCAATGGCACTTGAAGTAGTTCAAGGGAATTGTGATGTTTAATCAATCTAGAGGTGTATTTATCTTTAGTGAATATTGATACACCACATCCTTTAATTCCCACACCTTCAGTTTGTGGTCTGAACATGTGGAAGGAAATGTAACCTTGTATAGCTGGGGTGCTCATCTCAGCCTTAAACCACCACTCAGTGACTGCATAAATGTCAGCATCTTCCAAGGGGGAGCACTGCTTCAATTTCTGGTTTAGACTCCTAGCGTTTAGCAGCATAACCTTGAGGTTGTTTTAAGAGGGTATTTTTACACTGGGAATTTTTGTGACAATGCCTAAAAAATGCACTATGGGGGTGGCAACAGCCTTGGCTAGTAATAGAAATTCCAGGGGTGACAGATGAAGACCAGGTCTGGCAAAGCATCGATGTCTGTCGACCATGTCATCCCGGCTGACAGATGCTGGATACCCTTTGAATGACACCAAAAACTAAGCTAATTGTTGAAGTCAATCATTTTTTGTTTGTACTGAGGCATTAACCTAGGCGAAGCTAAAATGCTGTTTAATGCTTGGGACATACCCGCCTGAGACACAATCATAGAGCTCAGTCATCTCTCTTTTCATACACTCCAGTGAAGTACGTCTCAAAACGTTCACACCAACATTGACTATGACAGAGTCAGAACAGTGCCTGTTATTGAGAGACTTGAGTGTGTGATGGGGTAGATCCTGGCACCTGACCATGACTTTTTCTTTATCCAGCTTGGTGAGAGGGACATCTGTGTCTCTCACAACTTAGTCACCTATGACTAAGAGGTTTGTTTTTGTGTTAAGCCTTAGTGGCTCGACTGGTGAGACACTGATGTCTGATATATTATGTGTACTACGTTTTGCAGAGGATGAATTATGTGAATCGTGCTTTTGTTTGGGAGGTCTCTCATGCTTAGGTAAGCTCCTGGTAAGGATCTCCGCATATGTAGGTTTGTGTGTTGTTGGTTTGTTAGGCACAGGAGGCGAGGTGTGCATGTTGACAACCTGCTTAGTATCAGATGAACTGACTGGTGAGTGACAGCCTGGATTCTAGGTTCTTGACATAGATGCATCTCACACATAATGGACTTTGTCTGGACTAGAAGTGGGTTGTTGGCGTACAAGAGGCAACTGTACATTGCCTTAAGCTGCCCATGTCCACCAGGCTGGCTGGAGAAACTGTGGGAAATAATCCGTCCATACTGCTAGGTAAGTTGATGTGGTCAGAAAACAGGAAGGACCAGGTAAAATACGAAGGGCTAGTGGGTAGGATCTGTGTTGGTACTTAAGGAGCTTAGCTGAATGAATCACCTGACGGTGAGGGACAAATTGTGAGAACTCACTGATGGAGCATCAGCAGACTACTAAGAGA